>NC_053428.1:73090519-73690519 GCF_007990345.1 Gossypium hirsutum
AACCGATAATTTCCTAGCCTCAAGGAGCATCAGCAATCAACCCCTTTGTCTTTTCCCTGGGGATTTGATAATCAATCACTAGCTCATAATCCTTTAATAATTCAAGTCATCTCCACTGTCGCAGATTCCACAAAGGCATAGATTCCATCTTAATTTAGAACTACCTTCCCTGCTCCAATCATCTTCAATATTTAGTTTCCTGTCTATAATTTTTACTCGCTTCCTTACTTGCTACATTTACATATCTTAAATCTTCAACACTAGTCATAGGAGAGAAATCATCGAAAATCCCTCAACAAAACGTCTATAATACCGCCAAGCCTAAAAAGCTTTAACCTCGGATACATTCTTTGGCGGTTTCCAATCAACGGTCGCGGAAATCTTGCTCAAATCCACCCGAATACCATCACCTGAGACTATATGTCCCAAAAAGCTGACTTCACGAAGCCAGAACTCACTTTTACTAAACTTAGCAAACAGTTTCTTTTCTCTCAAGATCTGCAATATGGTTCTCAAGTGTTCAACATGTTCAGACTCATCCCGAGAATAAATTAGAATGTCATCTATAAACACTACTACAAACTTATCCAAATATTGCTGAAAGATCCAGTTCATCAAGTCCATAAATATAGATGGAGCATTTGTTAAGCGGAAAGGCATCACAAGAAACTCATAATGTCCATACCTTGTCCTAAAGGCAGTTTTTGGCACATCTGACTCCTTAACTCTCAACTGGTAGTAACCAGACCTCAAATCGATCTTTGAAAACACTGTGGCCCCCTTTAACTGATCGAATAAATCATCAATCTTGGCAATGGTACTTGTTCTTTATAGTCACCTTATTAAGCTGATGGTAATCAATGCAAAGTCTAATTGAACCATCCTTCTTCTTTACGAACAATACAGGAGCACCATAGGGAGAGAAACTCGGTCTCACAAATCCCTTATCTGTTAACTCTTGCAATTGAGCCTTCATTCTTTTAATTCAGTCAGAGCCATTCTATATGGAGCAATCAAGATCGGTGCAGTACCCGGCAACAAATCAATGGCAAACTCTATCTCTCTGTTCGGAGGCAACCCAGGCAATTCCTCTGGAAATACATCTGGAAACTCACAGCCTATCGGTACTGATTCAAACTTCAGTTGAGGCAACTCAATATTCATTACATAAGCCAGATAAGCTTCACACCCTTTCCTCATATATTTCTGTGCAGACATGTGCGAAATCACCATAGGCAATTTATTTGATTCATCTGTTTCAACCCACAGAATTTCTCCATTTTCACATTTCAACTCTAGTGTTTTTGTTTACAATCTACCTTGACATCATACAATGTCAACCAGTCCATTCCCAAAATAATGTCAAACTCATCAAATGGTAACAGCATCAGATTAACCGGAAACAGTGACTTGAATCATTAATGGGCAATTCTTGCAACCTGTCAACTAGCACATATTGGCCTAAGTGTTCGACACTTTAATCATAAACTCAGTAAACTCAACAGGCAACTTTTATTAGATACTAAATTCATGCAAATATAGGAATGAGTGGACCCGGGATCAATCAATGAAATAACAATAGTATCATAGAGAGAAAATGTACCATAATGACATCGGAGATGATGCATCCTCTCGGGCACGTATGGCATAAGCTCTAGCAGGCGCTCTAGCTTCTGATCTCGCCGCTGAATCTTTCATCACAGTTTTATTGCTAGTCCCACCTCCAGTATTTCTCGGTGGCCTACCTCTGCTAGCGGTGGTATTCTGTCTAGCACTCTGAAATCTTTCTTCTTTAACTTTCTCTGGACAGTCTCTAATAAAATGCTCGCTCGTTTCCCCAACACTCACCATAATGTTGCCTGCCACATTGCTGACACTCGGCTTTCTAGGTCGCACATTACCCACACTTGCCACCGAAGTAGCTTGAGCTTTAGACCCGAATATGCTCTACCACGATCTCTATGTGAATCCCCAATTGAAACTGTCATTCGAGGGTTTGTCTCTTTGGACCTCTTTGATTGAGATTGAAATGACTTACTTATCGGCCTTTTTTGGCATCTCGAGCCTCAATAGCAGCTTTTCTTCTTCTTTGATCAATTCTTCGGCTGTAAGAGCTCGGTCAACTAATACTACAAATTCTTTCAACTCCAAAATTCCCACAAGCACTTTAATGTCCTCATTTAGCCCAACCTCAAACCTTTTGCACATAATGGCCTCGGTGGACACACATTCCTGGGCATACTTGCTGAGTCTTACAAATTCGCGTTTATACTCTGCCACAGACATCTTGCCCTGCTTCAATTCAAGGAACTCCTTCCGTTTTTGATCAATAAATCGCTGACTTATGTATTCTTTCTGAATTCTTCCTGGAAGAAATCCCAAGTAACTCTTCTTTTGGTACCACTACTACCAAAGTCTTCCTCCAGTGGTAGGCCGAATCTCTCAAAAGTGATACAGCACACTTTAAGCACTCCTCGGGTGTACATGAGAGCTCATCAAATACACGGGTAGAATTTTCAAGCCAGAACACCGCTTTCTCGGGATCATCATCGATCTTTGCTCTAAACTCTTCGGCCCCTTATTTTCGAATCTTGTCTACCGGAGGCTTGTTCATTCTTACCAAATCTATGCCTTGAGCAGCTACAGAATCGTCTGAGGTATGGAGGGGGTGGAGGAGGTTGAGCATTTGGATTTGCTCGAATAAACTCAGTATACCAATTGTTCATCATTTGAGAAAGGCATCCTGAGCCTCATCTCCCTGTCTCAATGTCTCAGGTCTACTTTCCACAGGCGCGGTCCTTGTACGGGAGCCGGCGCATTACTAGCAGCATCATCAGCCGCAGTTCCTTCAGGATCCATTACTATATTAAACAAAACACAGTTTAAAATAATCAGGAGTCACCACACTATCACAATATTTATGGCAAGTATAGCTAGACTTTTACACACACTTATTAGTCCGAGAACTAACTAAACCATAGCTATGATACCACTAAACGTAACACCCCTTACCCGTATCCGTCGCCGAATAGGTACGAGTATTAACAATTATAGTATATACTATTAAAAAGAACCCAAACAAAAATATGGCGTGCAATTTGATCATAAATCATTATAACATATGCCATTAACAATACAAACCAATTTCAAAGGCTTCGTACAAAATGATTAGTTTGATACTATAATTAGTATTTTAAACCAAGACAATTATGACACGTAACAAAATAACTAAGTCTACTATACATGTCATATTTCAAAATGTTGAGTTCAAATACCAAGAGTATTGATAGTGCGGGCGAATCTTCAACGATCTCTAACTCCTGTGCTAGCTGGATGACACTATAAGACAAAAGAGAGAAAAGAAAGTAAGCTTATAGCTTAGTAAGTAAGTATATAAATAACAAATAAGGAATCTAATATGTTTACAACATAACTCAATTATATCATATTTTTAATTTTACTATTTACTCCGATTTGATCAAGCTGTCCCTCCTGCATCATGATCACTAAATAAATCATAACTCGAGTTACGAAACTCGAAATTCAAATCCGTAAAATTCCCTGAATCTAGACTCATAAAAATTCTTACTAATTTTTTCTATAATTTTTGTTTAGCCAATTAGTACAGTTTATTAGTTTAAGTTTCCCCTGTTACACAGCTCAACTGATCTGACCTCTGTTCACTACGAATTAAATTTCTCTCAGGACAAAATTCAAATAACCATGAAACCTATTTCATTTAAAACTATACTCAATAAGGAACTTAGGCATATAAACTATATTTCTTATTGTGATTTGTACAAGTTTTAATGATTTTCAAAGTTGGAACAGGGGATCACATAGTCATCCTGAGCAAGTCACACACAATTGTAAATATCTCAAAATATAGAATTCCTTTGCTTGCTCTGTTTCTTTTATATGAAAATAGACTCATTAATATTTAATTTCACATCTCATTAAATCTCTAATTAAATTGCTTATATTTTTGGTGATTTTTCAAAATCACATCACTGCTACTGTCCAAAACAGTTTTAGTGCTAATTTCACTCTTCCACACATTCTTTGTACTAACCTCATTTTAACTTATATATATATCACAAATCATTTTTACCAAATTTCACACATCAAAAGTATAGGCCCATGATTACAATGTCACCACAAAACCATCCCGTTGAACAATTCGGATTAATCCTCGATACTTGATGGTTTCAGCACACAGCCCCACCATCATATTTCATTTAATTCGGCTCTCTTGTACACATGGTGAACACTTAGTACCACTCATGTGACCTAGCCAATTTGTCTCGTAGCTCTCTTGTCTACATGGTGTTCTTCACTTGGAATCACGCATGCGACCTAGCTACATTTATCTCTCCCGTAGCTCTCTTGTCTACATGGGATACATCCCGTATCACGCATGTGACCTAGCTACTACATAGTATCTCGTAGCTTTCTTGTGCACATGATGTGCACTGAGCACCATACATGTGACCTAGCTTCGCTCCATCTATTTTATTCGATCTTTCCAAATGTTCAACCGGGATCTCTCTCTATTACTTATTTCCATTCTTTCAATTGTCGATTTATACTTTAACATCAGCTAGTATATATATATAATAGGCTGAAATATAAAAATATAAATGAAATTAATGTATTATTTACATACAAACTTACCTCGGTGCAAAATATGAGAATTTTGCAATTTAGTCCAAAACTTTCTCCTTCCCCCGTTCGAGGTCGATTCCACGCCTTTCTTGATCTATAACAACATATTTAGCTCATTTAATACTCGAACTATTTATTTTAATCGAAAAATCACATTATACAAAAATTACATTTTTGCTCCCTAACTTTTACAAAATTACGATTTTTTCCCAAGGCTCGGAAATTTAAATTCAGCCCTTATTCTTATTTTTAATGACCTACTGATCATTTTCTCTTCTTTGGAAACATCAAATTCTCACTCTAACACATAGTTATGAGCAATAGGTATTTTTATCGATTATGCCGTTTTGCTCATTTTCGCTAAAAATCGCTTAGAAAAGATCGTTCTCCTAACTTAAAACATTCATATTCTACCATCAAACAACAAAATACATGCCTATCATTCATGGGTAAATTTTTAAACATAAACCCTAACTCGAAATAATGGTAGAAATAGGTAAACCGAGCTACGAGGATTTCAAAATGTGAAGAATATTAAAAACGGGGCTTGAAATCACTTACTATGAAGCTTGAAAGTTGAAGAAACCCTAGCTATGGAGGAGAGCAAATTTCGGCAGCAACTAGTGAAGATGATGACCAATTTTGTGTTATTTTTCCCATTTTATTTCATTTAATGTACAAATGACCAAAAATGCCCTTACTACTAAACTTTCCAAAAATTCCCTCCATGTCCAACTTTTGTCCATAACTTAGGAATTGGTTAAATTTCTATTTAAGACCTCCTAGTTAAAATCCCAAAGCAATTTCATACTAAAAACTTCTAAAACACGAGTTTTGCAATTTATTCGGTTTAGTCCCTAATCTCAACTTAAGTGCTCAATGCATAGAATTTCATCACGAAATTTTAACGAAATCATGAAATCATATCATAAACCCCAAAATAATTATAAAATAATTATTTCTATCTCAGATTTGTGGTCATGAAACCACTATTCTGATTAGGCCCTAATTCGAGTTGTCACAGAGAGAACTTTTCTAGTTCTGTGTTTCAAATCAATTGGTTCGAACCCACACTCGAAGCAGTTCGTGATACGAGAATAAAGGAGAAGATCGTTTGGTTGAAAGCCAAAAAAATCAAGGATCCGCTTAATTTAAATACACAGGTACGATTTTGGTTAAGAATTATTTCTATATATATTGCAAACTAGGTCGGTTTTCAAAATTTTAATTTTTCGCTAAGTAAGGAAAAAAATTTCGAACTAGATTTTTCCAACAAGGATGTGGGAATGAGAATTTTGTTAGATACTGCCATACGAGTTACTGAGTGCAAACCGTGATGTGCGAAGCTTTGGACCTTGCAAAGGGACACTATAGTATTCGAGCATCAAGGTTAGGAATGGCGACTTGGAGGAATAGATAGATGAATAGGGAAATGGAATTATGTTAAAATACTGCTATACGAGGTTGTTGAGTGCAAACCGTGATATGCAAATATTCGAGCCTTGCGAAGGGACGCTTCGGTGTTCAAGCATCAAGGCTAAATTAGAAATTAAATGATTTAACTGGTCCTTCAAGGTGACACCGTGATTATGGCAATTAGGTTCTATGGAGCAACACCATGACAATGGTCAGCAGGCTCTATTAGGCTACACTACGGCAGCAATAAAGTTCTACAGGGCGACACCTCGAAAGAGGTCTCATGTATAAGACCACAAACGTAGGGTGAAAGGCGTAAGATTTCCATCTCTTCTTGAGTGGTTATGCAAGTGTACAATAGCATTCCTACCAAGATACTAGTCCCTTGGAGCTACAGATCATCTTCACTTTTTATGATAGCCCTTCTCGGGTGGCCTCTTTGACCACAAGAACCAGAAACCTGGCCCTTTCTTTTGATGCCGGTGCAACCCCAGACATAATGATACAATGTAAAACTAAAGGAAGAAAGGAGTTAAAGAAAGAAGACTTAGGGTTCAAGAAGGGGGAAAAGGTTGATATCAAATGAAAGGGTTTCTACAAGTCTCAATTTAAGTAACCAAATGTTCAAAGAAATATTTGATTGAAAAAGTATTAAACTGTTTAATTCTCCAAATCTGTTTTTAAAAAGTATCAACCTAGGGAAGGATTTTTCTTAAACACCATATAAATCAGAAAAAGTGAAAAGATCCATCCAAGTGAGTTGTCTGGCAAGAATTCACTAAAATCTGTGTATGATTCATATAGTCATAGACAAGCAACTTTGTCCATGAGAACGATCTAGTACAAGGTGTCACCAAAGACTCCACCAAGAAGCCAGTAAGGTTATCCACATATGGATATTCATTGTGCATGGAAAGTAAGGATCCGCCAGTTAAGTGAAGTGATTAAGGAGATTGGGAAATTAAAAATTCAAGCTAAACCACTTAGGTAAGTAGGGATATTTTCTCTGAATTGGGAAAAAGTTTATCTTAGGAAGGAAAGTTTTCCTGAAGAGTGCTCAGGACTAGCCATAAGAGGAAATTTCGAGGATAAAATTTTCTTTAAGGGTGGGGACTTTTCACACCCGGTTCACATAAGACCTAAACATAAAGAAGAGTCAATGAGCCAATTGTATAGAAATAAAAATTTGTAGGCTCTAATGAGATATTTAAAAACTTAAATGGTTGTTTGGGAATAGTTAGATTTCAATCTTGGTTTGGTTAGATTCGAACTAACAAGTTCCATAATGGGAGAAAAAATTATTAGGATTGAGTGGTCGTAAGGGTATGCGGAGACCATGCCAATGGAGTATATGTATAGGTACGGATGGAAACAAAATTCCTCTCAATTTTCTGTTCACCAATTTTCATCTATTAAAAGCATCGTCTTCTTTATACGCTCTAAAGAAGAAGAGGATGTAGCTGAAGGAAGCTCTTCATATCGCAATTGTCATGAGAAATGAAGTCTGGTAGTAGAGAAGTGAGGAACTTGTAAGCTTCCTTACCTCTCTATACTTAAGGATTGAAGAAAGAAGTAGAGTAACAACTCTCAAAGTTTCTGTATAATTATGGATTCTGGGTTTTAAGGTTTGAATGCCTTCAAGATAACTGATATGTGGTTGTTACACTTAATTGCCAGGAAAAAGGAGGCTCTAGCATTCGACGTGAGTTTTTGTACTCCATCTTTAGAATACTTTGTGGCTGCCATGATTTTGTGATGATGTTTGAACTCAGCTGATTGTGAATGATAAGCATGCATAAAATTGTTTGATATATGGATACTCGCCAATATAGTTCAATATACATGAAATATTTAGGATTCCGTGTTTAAAAGATAGAGTAATCCATGCTAGTATGTAAGTGAAATGCATGCACTGCATGATTATAACGGTGGGGTACGGTGGGAAAATAATGGATGAGATAGATGAAGCTAGGATGTGGGAAAGGGAATTTCTATTAGATACCATCATACAGAGTTGCTAAGTGCAAATGGTGATGTGAGAAGCTCTGGCCTTACGAAGGGGACACTATGGTATTCGAGTATCAACATTAGAAATAACAAATTGGAGGAATAGTTGGATGAATAGGGAAATGGAATTCCATTAAGAAATCACTACACAGGGTTGCTAAGTGCAAATCGTGATGTGCAAAACTCCAGGCCTTACGGAGGGGACACTTTGGTGTTCCAGCATCAAGCTTAAACGAGAAATTAAATGATACCGACTAGTCCTTCAAGGCGACACTGTGACGATGTTAATTAGGTTCCATAGAGCAACATAGCGACAACGATTAGTAGGCTTTATTAGGTGACACCGCGATAGCTATAAGGTCTAATGGGGCGACACCTAAAAAGATGTCTAACGTGTAATACTATAGTTTGGCTATGACGACTAGTATAGTCTGCTGGGATAGAAAACACGAGGTAGCCCACTAGGCTAGTAAACAAAAGGATGTTAGACATTAAACATGTGGTGAAAGGGTGTAAGACCATAGCTCGGCTATGGTATCATAAAGAGTTTATTGGAATAGTAAACACATGAATTATAAGGTGTAAGACCCTAGCTCGACTATGGCAACCATTAGAGTTCACTAGGACATTTAACATGAGTCCATACTGAGTAAGATCATAGCTCAACAATAGTGTCAGGTAAAGACCACTAAAAGGGATGAACCCAATGGCTGATAAGACAACGTAATGGAGATCGAGGTCTGACTCGGCTAAAAGAGATAGCATAAATATGGAAGATAAAAAATTCCCAAAATTGTAAGAATAAGGAAAATCGAGTAAAAAAGTGTGATGTTGTAGGTAAACCTTTTAATGAGGATTTACCATGACAAGTTATGGAGATATGACGGTTACAAGGTAGCAAATATTTGGCAAATAACCTTAAAAAATAGGTTATAATAGATGATTAAGCGAAACCTAAGAGTCCACGGATAAAGGATAGCCAAAGGTAGTTAAGTTTGTTAAGGCCACACGGAGGCTAAGTCATTCGAGCTAATAGAAAAAGGAGTTCGCTAGGGACTAACCTGGGATGGATAGTCTAACAAGAATAATGGAAGGTAAGAATATGGAATATAAAGAAGTAATTGGAAGACAACCAATGGCAGATATTGGGCTTCACATCTAAGGTTGTGAGAAAAAGGGAAGTTGGGTTGAGGTGGAATCAGATCTATATCCCTAAAGGACTCTGACCTGAAGGAACACATGTATGTCTCAGATAAAGAATAAATCCATCAACGGTATGCTATGAGAAAAAGGGGGAGTCATTGATGTCACCGATGAAAACTGCTAATGGCCAAGGATGACCAGGGAGTTGAAATTTCTACTTAAAACTTCGTTCCTTAAAGTTTTGAAATTTTTTATACGACTGTTATGCATAATCTCACTAAGTTCAATTAAACTTACAAATTATCTACTTATTTGCATGATAAAGTTTTCACTCGAGAATCAAATGATGGGTTGTAACACCCCAAACCCGGCCTAGACGTTATGGCCGAATCTAGCGTGTCATATTGAAGTGTCTTTTGAAAATTGGACTTATTGGTAGAAATTTGTTTCTAAGTTGAAATCTCTTCGTTAAAAATCAAAACATCTTAACCATTTATTAACCATTTAAAACGTCTTTACTTTAAAACATTGTTTGTTGCGGAAGCAATATCCAAAAATGTTGCGAAAACACGGTGTTTGAAAACAATTAATCTTTTCGAAAACCAGCGTTCTATCACTATCAGTTAAGTATCAAATAAATAAAGCCCAAATAAAATAACTTAAGTTTAAGAGGCTTTATTACAGAATCAGAACCCAAAGCGAAATTTTAAATATAAATAAAGTTAAGCATAAAAAGAACTGCGGTCGTGGGCCAGAGCCTTTTTTAGTAACAGCACAGTGTGGGCCTAAGCCTAATACAATATCAAAATCAGAACTAGAATACATATGGGCCTAAGCCCAATATAGTGATAGTATCAGTAACAGGAATGCAATAGTGCAATAATGCAACCCATCCCAATCCAGCCAACACACCACCCGTACCAACCAACACACCATGCGGGGATAAAAACGACCCACCCATCCAGCACACCAATATCGCAGCATAGCTGCTAGAAATAATAACGCAGCAAAGCTGCCAGATATTTACACGGCTTACAGCCATCAGTAGCGGTAATTTGATCGGCACACAGCCATGGGTAAATATGGTCGACACAGAGTCATCAATAAATATGATAGGCACATAGCCACAAGTAAATACAATTAGCAGAAAGCCATAAACAAGATGGCACAAAAGCCATATTTAGGTTGGCATAGAGCCATAATAAAATTAAGCGACATTAAGCCGTCTGTCGGTCCACAGTCATCTCATGCGACCCGTGCGACCTTAACAAATCAATATTGGATCCATAATCGTCTCGTGCAACCCATGCAACCCTATTAGAACAGTACTTTCTCCATATCAAAATCCCAACCCCATGCAGTATGTCATCTCTTGAATATTACGTGTAGGTAAAATCATACTCAGTACAATTGTATATGTAAATCATAAACACATCAGTCATACGAAACACAATGGCATAATTGTCATTTTACCATACAGGGGTATTACGATCATTTTACCCTATAGGGGCATTACGGTCATTTTACTCTACAGGGGTATTACAGTCATTTTACCCTACGAGGGTATTACGGTCATTTTACCCTACAGGGGCATTATGGTCATTTTACCCTACAAGGGTATTACGATCATTTTACCTATTTTGGGGTCTCAACTCAGATAACGACCTATCTGAAGGTCTACAGTCGCTTCGAACGACACCGATAACCTAAACGATCATAACGGTGTAAACAATTCCAAGGCCCATTACTCGACCCAAATGGGCCCACACTCTCGCGTGGCCCATTTAGCCCAAATAAAAGTTAAAACCACAAATGGCCTTATTACATAACCAAAAACCCAATATGAAATTTAAATAAATAAAGTCAAAAGTAGAACATCAGCAATCGTGTGACCATCTCTGAGTCCCTCGCAGCACCGATCCTCCTAATGCTGAGGATTACCTATACAATTAAAACAAATGGATGAGTTTATGAAAACTCCGTGTGCAATCCCCTAACAGACAATAGAAATCGAATATGCAAAACAGTCTGGGCCTTAGCCCTATACAGTAACAGTGTGGGCCTAAGCCCAATACAGTATCAGTACAGTGTAATGCAACTATGCATCCCACGTAAATCCAACCAGCACACCACCCGTACCAACCAACACACCATGTGGGGATATAAATGACCCACCTAGCCAGAACACCAATATCGCAGCAAAGCTGCCAATAATAATAATGCAGCATAGCTGCCAGAAACAGTAAATGTGGCAAAGCCACCAGTAGAAGTGAATGTGACATGGTCACCAGTACAGTACTTCCTCCATATCAAAATCCCAAACCCCATGCAATATGTCGTGTATGTCATGCTCAATCATCACACGTGCATGTAAAATGGCCATGCTCAGTAACAATCGTTTAAACATATATTAAAAGCATATTAGTCGTACAACCACTGTCAAGTTAGTTAAAACGCAGTCACATGATCACAATCAAATCAGTCAAATTCATAATCTAAGTCGGTCATTTACCCATAAGGGCAAAATAGTGCTTTTACCTTATAGGGGTATTTCGGTAATTTTACATTACAAGGGTATTTCGATAATTTTACAAACCTAGGGTATTTAGGTAATTTTATGAACCGAGGGTATTTCAGTAACTTTAAAATCTAGGGTCTTAATGACTAGCAGATAGTCCACTGTCACCTCAAGTGACTTAAGTAACCTAAACGGACATAACGGTGTAAGTGGGCCTAAGGCCATTACTCGGCCCAAGTGGGCCCACACAGTCGTGTGGCCCATTTAGCCCAGAAACAGCCACAGCTATAAGAACATCACAGTCCAAACAACACTTACCACATCACATACATTTATCCGTGTAGGGCCCACGAGACCATTAGGCGTACATGGCCCATTTAGTCGAACGAGGCCCAGAACAGCCCAAAACCACGAGAGCGCTTGTGTTAGCCTCTACAATCTAATGCCCATGTCCGTGGGCCCGATTCACCTCACGTGCGATCGCACGCCCATGTGGCATCATACGCCATATTTTTAGCTTTTCGGCATTTCGATGATCTACAGTCACAGCAGTGTAAACAACACATAATTTCAGCTTTCAAATGATTATCGAATACCACATACAAATACACATGCTTTAGGCTTTTCAGCCAATCATCAAACATAGCATACGGTTACACACCTGATCACGTAGATTACTAAGAATTCCTGATCGTTGGAACCTATTCAAACATAACAACAGTTAATCACTTATCAACAGAGTTAAAAGAACATTAACCAAACCCCTAGCCGAAGGATTGACTACCACTTGCCTTGAATCGAACAGTCAACTATGATTTGCCTACTTAATCTAAAGTTTGGTGCAGTTACCCTTCCGCAACCTGGTGGAAAGTCCCAAACCACCGACACCCTACGTCGCTTAAACTTGGGGGCAGAGGCTACGCGTCCACTCCTATTTGGCACCACTGTATCACTTTATTGTAAGAACCGCTTTTGCTCATCGAGAGTTCGATTAACAGAGATTACTTCCCAAAACTAGAACAAAAAAGGAGAGAGTATGGGATGTAGAAGCAAAGAATCTGCTAAACCAAGGCTAAATCGAAAGGGGTTTGAGAGGGGAAAAAGAAGAAGAAGTATTCAGCCAATGATTGAAAAGGAAATATCAGATGAGGGGGAGAGCAAAGTTTCGACAATTAAGAGAAAAGATTGCGAGGAAGAAACCAAATTCGGCTTAAAAAAAAGAAATAAGAATTCCCAAAATGAGAGTGCCTATTCGGCCAAAGCAAGAAAAGAAGGCAATATTTGATCCCAAAAATTGAGCAAGAAACACAAGAGAAAAGAGAACAGAGAATTCGACACACAAGGAGTAGAAACCAAAACTAGATGTAAAACACCACCAAAAACACGAAATTGAGCAAAGAAAAACCGAAATATGACAACAACCCCCTTCCGACATTTTGAGTAAGAAAGGGAGTTCAAATTCGGCACCAACACTCCTCCCATGCAACTCTCCTATTTCAAATTCCTTGATTTTCTCCCCAAATCACTCAACATCCAATTCAACTTTCCTTGAAACACTCATGACCAATTCAACCTCAGAGTCTCAGTCCAACTCCACCTCCTTCCGAGCTTAGCCAGCAAAATAAATAATTCCTTTACCTATGCCACGAATTAAACATTAGACCTCATGCACACCACACACGCCACCTTGCCACTTGTAACAGCCCGTTTTTAGGGTTAATCAAAATAGTAGTTTCGAGGCCACCAAATCCGACGAGTAGGTTTGTAAATATTATATTTAATATTTACGATTTAATTGTGATTTTAATAATGTTTTTGATATTGTGATAATTGTTTTATAAGTGATTTATTAAGTTCAAGTGATATGACCCTAAGGTCAAGTGGGTTTAAAAAATGAGGTACCGGGACCTCATTTCTATAAACTGAGTCGTAAGTATTTTATAAATATTTACAGAGTGGCAAAAAGATGGTATTAAAGTTTCGTTGAAAAATTTTTATCGCTTCAATAGTTAATTAAGCAAAAAGGACTAAATCGCGTAAAATGCAAAAGTTGCATTCTAATTGTCTAAGTGTTTATTTTCCATGTTCTACTAAAGTAGAAGTCCCTATTTATTAATTAAACCATTATTTTATGATAGTGGAGATTGGTGGTTTGGCATATATGAAATTATGTATTATTTTAAAGGACAAAAAGGTAAATGGAATATTAAAAAGTATTAAATAAAAATAAAACATAAAATGGCCATGCAAATTTTATTTCTTGGCCGAATATGGAGGAGAAAAAGAAAGCCATTGAAGCTTCCTTAGTTTCGGCACTTGAATGAAGTGATTTAGGTATGTTTTGTGTTCGGTTTTTGATAATTTTTATGTTTTTGAGATCGTTGCTTCGTATTCTAGCTAGCCCGCATCTTTGATTTCAAAACCGTTAAAGTATTTGAATGTTTCCATTGTTGAATGCATGAGTATTTTGATAGTTGATGATGGAAAATAAATTATTGTTGTTGGAGATACTTGTTTTGTAAAGTGAATTTTGGTAAAAATGTCAATTTTGGATTAAATTGTGAATTATTGAAATTATGTGGTTGAAAGTATGAATAAATGAAAAAATGGGCTACTATGAAGTTGTGGTAAATTCGGATAGGCATAGGTTTGGCCAAAATTGAATGAATTTTATTTTTCGAGCTTAGGGACTGAATTGTAAAGAAGTTGAAATATCAGGGGCAAAAATGTAATTTTGCCACAAAATAATTTATGGGCTGTTTTGATACCATGAACATTCGGCTAAGCTTAATTATGGTTAAAAATGGTTAATATGCATGTTTTTGAGCTCAGTGACTAAATTGAACAAAAGTAAAACTTTAGGGGTAAAATAGTAATTTTACCAAATTATGAAATTGAGTTAAAATGAGTAGAGTATGAATTGTAATAGTTGAATTTGATTGATTAGATCAAGTTAAGCCTCGTACGAGTCTATATCAAGGGAAAAACAAATTTTCAGACTAGTCGATCCATTTCAACATTTTGACAATAGAGGTAAGTTCGTATGCATTAAGTATTATTATATTTGAATATTTAATAATTGTGACTGTTACTATGTTGAATAACACATCGAATATTTATATGTGGCACTTAACGTGCAAAGTATCGGGGATGGCACTTAGTGTGCGATACATCCAGAATGGCACTTAGTGTGCGAAGTAATGAGGGTGGCACTTAGTGTGCAAAACATCCAGAACGACACTTAGTGTGCAAGGTATCGGGTATGGCATCTAGTGTGCAAAACATCCAGAAAGGCACTTAGTGTGCAAGGTATCGAGTATGTCATCTAGTGTGTGAAACATCCAGAACGGCACTTAGTGTGCAAGGTATCGAGTATGGCATCTAGTGTGCGAGACATTGAATATTCAACGGGTAAATGAAAGATATGATTGAGTATGATATTGGTACGAGATGATACAGGTATGTACGAAAATTGGTACGATATGGTACAGGTATGTACGAAAATTCAATTGAGTATTGAATCTATGAAAATGGTGAATTCATTATCATTGTGGAATGAATATGTAATAATAATGTGATTAATGGTTTGGTAATATAATATGTTATATTACTTGAATAGTGATTGAATAATAAATTTGGTCGATGATTATGTGTTAGGCTTTTGGGTCAAAATGAGTTGTGATATGCTCCATTTGTACTCATTTAAATTGTGGCTTAATGGTTATGAGAAAAGGGTAAAGATTGACAAATTCTTAGATTTGAATTGCTACTGAAAGCGTGGAAAAGAATGAGTTTTTGGATTATTTAAAGATATTTAGCTATGTGCTTGATATGTGAATACACATAAGTAATGTAAACTTATGTCATAATGCTTTATGATAATTTGCTAGTTCATGTGATGTTTAAAATTTAAAAGCTAATAATGTGTTAGGCTATGGCCAAGACATGTTGGATTGACTTAAATGGTTTATGCTTATAAATTGAAGTTATAAGCTTTATTTCTTTGAATTACGAACTTACCAAGCTGTGAAGCTTACTTTGTGTTATTTTTCCATGTTTTGTAGTGTTTTGGATGGTTGCTCGGGTTAAAAGTCAACAAAGATCGTATCACACTATCCGGCTATTGATTTTTAGTATTTTTACACTTTGGGACTTGGTATATGGCATGTATAGGCTAGTGTTAAGATGGAATGTTTTGAGTTATGATTCTAGCCATACGATTTGGCTTGTAAATGTTGATGTGTATTGGCCATTTAAGTTAGCCTAAAGTATGTGTTTGATAAATGATATATGTAATGCATATAATGCTTTTGGTGTTGCCATATTTTGATATGATGTATAAATGATGAATTGATATGTTAGAGAAGCATGATTTAGTTGATGGAAATGTGAGAAAATGAAATAAGATGTTATGTCAGTTATGATGATTTTGATATAATGATTTGGCATGTTTTGAATGGAATTTAGTAGTTAAAATTGTTGCGGTTGGATGGCATGATATGTATTGGATTAACATGCTTTGGCTGCCTTTGAATACATTGAAATGGTATGAAATGACGAGGTATAGGTATGCTTGTGGAGGGTGAGAAATGTGGCTTATACCAAGCCTATTTTCACTCTACACGCCCGAACACACGGGTGTGTCTAATGGCCGTGTGTACCACACGGGTTGGCACATGGGTGTGTGGCTGGCCATGTGATGCAAGTCAGTATGTATGCCTTGTTATCACGCGGCCTGAGACATGGGCGTGTTTCTTGGCCATGGAAGTGACACGACCGGGGCACACGGGCGTGTGACCTCTGTAGGGTTGAAAATTTTCTAAGTTTTTGAGTAATTTGTTGAGTTATCGATTTAGTCCCGAACCTCTTTTAAGCTGGTTTTAAGGTCGCATAAAACCTTATAAGGGAAAATGTGATTGAACGTTAAAATTTTTAAATTATATGCAAGATTTATGACCCGAATGTGTATAAATGTAATGATGTAAGTCTGGTAATGCCTTGAACCCTGTTCTGACTTCAGATATGGGTAAGGGGTGTTACATTTAGTGGTATCGGAGCTATGGTTTAGTCGATTCTTGGACTAACCAAGCGTATGTGAGTCTAGCTATACATGCCATATTACTGCTCGTGATAGTGTGACTGCTCCCGGCTCTAACGAAATTGTTTTGTAAGAAAGATATGCTTTCCAACCGAGCTAATTTTGATATTACAGAATGTTATACTTAAATGCTTGAGTGAAATATGTTGGTGATGAGTTGAAATTCATAAAGGTATAAATCAGAATGCACGATATCCTGCTATTGATAAATGTTATAATTATATGAGTATATAAGTTGTGATGTTTGGTATGTGATTGTTACGTGAATATTTTGATTGTGAAATTAGTGATTTGATTTAGCATATGAACTATGTGTTAAGTACAAAAGTGATCATAAGTAAAAGATGGTTAGGTGTTTTGAGAACGTAGAATTAGTAATGAATTGGCTATTCATAATAGTATGTGTGATGTGCATGTATATGTGAGATATAAATTTGAGGCTTTATGACCCTCACCCCCCTCATCGGTAAAGTATTGTAATGAAATCATATTATATGGATTAAATAAGCTTACAAGTGTAGAATTACAGAGTTTCGTGATTGAAGGATTAGTATTGTGATCAGATAAGAGAATGAGTCCGCAAGTGAAGACAGTAATAGAAAAGATATTGGATTGTGTTAAAGGCTATTCGTAATATGCCAAGTCACTATTCAAGAAGAAGTCAAATTTGATGAGATGAAAGTATTCAGGTATGATATCTAAAGAACGTATTAACTGGAAGTTCTTCTGAATTGATTTCTGTTAGTAATGGGATAATATGAAATCAGTGATGACTGAATTAGACAGTGGAATAATGTTTGAATTGAAATGATAGCTGAGTGCAGTGGTTATAGTTGGTCAGTTACTATGGTTTCTTCTGAGTATTCTATGTGTACATTTATCCTCAGAGGTATGTGCAACTGTATATTTTCAGATGAAATTCTTATCATATGATAACGTTATCTATATATATTGATATATGAAAGCATTGTTGGGCTTTTCGGGTTACAATCAGCATTATTATATCTTTCTCTGGTAATCTATTTCATTTTATTGAAAGAAAAGATCGACAATAGAATCTGTGTGATGCTGGTATTCTGTTCCTATTGGTTATTGTTCTGTTGAATGTACATGAAGGTTATATTTCTTCTGTTATCGTGGATTCCAGTGCATATGAGTAATGCTTTACTTTTGGATTTCCTCTCAGACATCATCGAGATATTTACCATTTGATATGGGTGTTTTCTTAAAAAGTTCAGTATAGTATTATAGTTGGGATTACTCTATCTTGGTTTTCTTATGATTCTATATGATTGTCTGCAAGGGATATTCTTTTAGCAGAGATAACAATATCTAATATGATCTAAATTTTTTGTTTTGATCTTGGAAGTACAGTGGTATATTTATCAGATTTATAGAGGTTGTGTTTCTGCACTAGTTGCTACTGAAATCATATTCGAAAATTCTCTTGTGTTCAAAATGTATTATTGATAACTGGGACATTAAATATCGATACGGTTGAGATGTCGGCCTTATTATTGGCACTATGATTTTAATCTATCTGATGGTTGTGGCTTCAGTACGGTTCAAAGCTTCGTTGATTAATAATTGAAAAGTTATTCTTTGATAGTCGAGATCGATTCAGTTATCTAGTTTGATTGGATTAATTGCTTGAAGGATTAATCGAGTTAATTGTATCTGAATCTATCCACAGGGTGGAAATGAACTTTGAATGTTCACGGGTAAGTAGATGGATAGTCTGAATGACGAACTTATATTCTAGAAAATGTGATACAAAATTATATCTATTAGAACGGTTTTATTGAGAAATGTTATTGTAGATCGTGATTGGGAAGTCTGAATGATGTGATATTTATTAATAAAGTGGTAAACAGTTAAAGACATTGTTAATTGAAGTGTCAGTTCTGGTTTAGGCATTAGGTAAAGAGTTATTCGGCACAAGAATTAAAGATGGTTTGAACTGTTGAAAGATTATGAGTCAGTGATTGATTATCAATCTGGGCAAACAATTATAGTATTGGGGGTTCTGAGCGAGAAATCTTTGTGTGATTTACTACCGATAATCATGCGATTAATCTTATCAGATGATGAGTAATTATTGGCTAAGCTAGAAACTAAATTGATATTTAATCAACAAATTTGTGAGGCTAAGAGGTGTGTCAGTGAATTACAAGTTAAAAAGGGTACAATGTAAATTGATTTGTGATTTAGAATTTCAGATTGGAACTGACATTCATTCGTTGTGTCGAGCCAGAGTTCGTGTATCGAGAAATCCAGAGATTCTACAACAATTGTGACATCTAGCACAGTGGTAATTATCTGTCCGTACGAGGAGTACTAAAAGAATGCCAATTTTCATTGTTCAAATGGAGACACGAGGATTATATCGTGTTACCGAAATAAACTACTGTGAGCTTTGGGTATGGAATTACTTTGTAACACTGTGTTCTAGAACTTGAAAGCAACCGAGAAAGACATTTACTGTTGGTTAAGTTTCCGTATAAAAATTAGTTATAAGATGAATATTAAGATAGCATTGTATGAGTGTGGTATGATTGCAATTACTGAACTTCGTTTTATCGAATCGAATTTTGATAAAAAGAATTTCGGGGTCGATATGATTGAAAAAGAGAAATGAAAGTAATTCATGACTGTCTAAAAGTAGTTTCAGATTGGTAGAAAATATATGTGGGCTTGATGCGTAAAATCATTGAATTTTCAATTAGAAAGTTGAGTATTTGTGAAAGTGTTATAGTGGGAATAGAATTTCTTGATTTAGCTATAAAGAGAAGTTGAGTTCGCAATTCATCAGACTGAATGAGATTATTATCAGAACTTAAGAAGAACCGTAATGTATTTCTTATATATATGATGTGATGATACAATTAAGATCCTTTATCTATAGTATCTCTTACAGAAGTAGAAACTCAGCTTGTTATGATGTATAGCAAAGAGCAGATCATAATCTTAGCTCATGAGATTGAAAAGTTGAGCAATCTAAGGCTATGTGAGACATTTTTGAGGCTTGTGAAAGTAAGTCACTAATTTATTCTCTGGTAAGATTTTCGGGGACAAAAATCCCTAACGGGGAGAGTTGTAACACCCTATTTTTAGGGTTAATCGGAACAGTGGTTTCGAGGCCACCAAATCCGACGAGTAGGTTTGTAAATATTATATTTAATATTTATGATTTAATTGTGATTTCAAAAATGTTTTTGATATTGTGATAATTGTTTTATAACTGATTATTAAGTTCAAGTGATATGGCCCTAAGGTCAAGTGGGTTTAAAAAATGAGGTATCGAGACCTCATTTCTATAAACTGAGCCATAAATATTTTTATGAATATTTACGGAGTGTCAAAAATATGGTATTAAAGTTTCGTTGAAAAATTTTATCGCTTCGATAGTTAATTAAGCAAAAAGGACTAAATATCGTAAAATGCAAAAGTTGCATTCTAATTGTTTAAGTGTTTATTTGCCATGTTCTACTAAAGTAGAAGTCCCTATTTATTAATTAAACCATTATTTTTATGATAGTGGAGATTGGTGGTTTGGCATATATGAAATTATGTATTATTATAAAGGACAAAAAGGTAAATGGAATATTAAAATGTATTAAATAAAAATAAAACATAAAATGGCCATGCAAATTTTATTTCTTGGCCGAATATGGAGGAGAAAAAGAAAGCCATTGAAGCTTCCTTAGTTTCGGCACTTGCATGAAGTGATTTAGGTCTGCTTTGTGTTCGGTTTTTGATAATTTTTATGTTTTAGAGATCGTTGTTTCGTAATCTAACTGGCCCGTATCTCTAATTTCAAAACTGTTATAGTATTTGAATGTTGCCATTGTTGAATGCATGAGTATTTTGATAGTTGATGATGGAAAATAAATTATTGTTGTTGGAGATACATGTTTTGTAAAGTGAATTTTGGTAAAAGTGTCAATTTTGGATTAAATTGTGAATTATTGAAATTATGTGGTTGAAAGTATAAATAAATGAAAATATGGGCTGCTATGAAGTTGTAGTAAATTCGGCTAGGCATGGGTTTGGCCAAAATTGAATGAATTTCATTTTTCGAGCTTAGGGACTAAATTGTAAAGAAGTTGAAATATCAAGGGCAAAAATGTAATTTTGCCATAAAGTAATTTATGGGCTGTTTGATACCATGAACATTTGGCTAAGCTTAATTATGGTTAAAAATGGTTAATTTGCATGTTTTTGAGCTTAGAGACTAAATTGAATAAAAGTGAAACTTTAGAGGTAAAATAGTAATTTTACCAGAATATGAAATTGAGTTAAAAAAATAGAATATGAATTGTAATAGTTGAATTTGATTGATTAGATCAAGTTAAGCCTCGTACGAGTCTATATCGAGGGAAAAAAATAAAGTTTCACACTAGTATATCCATTTCAACGTTTTGACAATAGAGGTAAGTTCGTATGCATTAAGTATTATTATATTTGGATATTTAATGCGTTTAAATTGTACAAATGATATCATGACTATTACTATGTTGAATAACACATCGAATATTTATATGTAGCACTTAACGTGCGAAGTATCGGGGATGGCGCTTAGTGTGCGATACATCCAGAATGGCACTTAGTGTGCAAAGCATCCAGAACGACACTTATGTGCAAGGTATCAGGTATGTCATCTAGTGTGCGAAACATCCAGAACGGCACTTAGTGTGCAAAGTATCGGGTATGGCATCTAGTGTGTGAGACATTGAATATTCAACAGGTAAATGAAAGATGTGATTGAGTATAAGATTGGTACGAGATGATGCAGGTATGTACGAAAATTGGTACGATATGGTACAGATATGTACGAAAATTCAATTGAGTATTGAATCTATGAAAATGGTGAATTCATGATCATTTTGGAATGAATATGTAAAAATAATGTGATTAATGGTTTGGTAATATATTATGTTATATTACTTGAATAGTGATTGAATAATAAATTTGGTCGATGATTATGTGTTAGGCTTTTGGGTCAAAATTGGTTGTGATATGCTCCGTTTGTACTCATTTAAATTGTGGCTTAATGGTTATGAGAAAAGGGTAAAGATTGAAAAATTCTTAGATTTGAATTTTAGATTTGAAATGCTATTGAAAGCATGGAAAGGAATGAGCTTTTGGATGATTTAAAGATATTTAGCTATGTGCTTGATATGTGAAAACACATAAGTGATGTAAACCTAAGTCATAATGCTTTATGATTATTTGCTAGTTAATGTGATGTTTTAAATTTAAAAGCTAATGATGTGTTAGGCTAAGGCCAAGACATGTTGGATTGACTTAAATGGTTTATGCTTATAAATTGAAGTTATAAGCTTTATTTCTTTGAATTACGAACTTACTAAGCTGTGAAGCTTACTTTGTGTTATTTTTCTATGTTTTGTAGTGTTTCGGATGATTGCTTGGGTTAAAAGTCAACGGAGATCGTTTCACACTATCTAGCTATTGATTTTCAGTATTTTTACACTTTGGGGCTTCGTATATGGTATGTATTGGCTATGTTAAGATGGTATGTTTTGAGTTATGATTCTATCCATGCGATTTGGCTTGTAAATGTTGATGTGTATTGGCCATTTAAGTTAGCCTAAAGTATGTGCTTGATAAATGATATATGTGATGCATATAATGCTTTTGGTGTTGGCATATTTTGATATGAGGTATAAATGATGAATTGATACGTTAGAGAAGCATGATTTAGTTGATGGAAATGTGAGAAAATGAAATAAGATGTTATGTAATTTATGATGATTTTGATATAATGATTTAGCATGTTTTGAATGGAATTTAGTAGTTAAAATTGTTGTGGTTAGATGGCATGATATGTATATGGATTAACATGCTTTGGCTGCCTTTGAATACATTGAAATGGTATGAAATGATGAGTTATAGGTATGCTTGTGGAGGGTGAGAAATGTGGCTTAAACCAAGCCTATTTTCACTCCACACGGCCGAACACACAGGAGTGTCTAATGGCCGTGTATAGCACACGGGCTGGCACATGAGCGTGTGGTCGGCCATGTGATGCAAGTCAGTATGTATACCCTGTTACCACACGGCCTGAGACACGGGCATGTTTCTTGGCCGTGTGAGTGACACGGCCGGGGCACACGGGTGTGTAACCCCTGCAGGGTTGAAAATTTTCTAAGTTTTTGAATGATTTGGTGAGTTATCGGTTTAGTCCCGAAACTCTTTTAAGCTAGTTTTAAGGTCGCATAAAACGTTATAAGGGACAATGTGATTGAATGTTAAAAATTTTAAATTATATGCAAGATTTATGACCCGAATGTGTATAATTGTTATGATGTAAGTCCGGTAATGCCTCGAACCCTATTCCGACTTCGGATACGGGTAAAGGGTGTTACACCACTAGACCACAAGATCCTTTTGTGATATATTTTAACCAAAAATATTTAAAAATCCCACTTTCAAGCACCAAGGGTTTTATTCACTAAAAACAAAAAATTTAGCTAAAGCCCAGGTTTGAACCTAGGACTTCTCCAACACTCCTAAATATGCTCAATTACTTAGCAACTAAAGCCAACATGCAATTTGTGATATTTCTCGAACACATAAACTTTTATCTGTTCCCATCCTCAAGGCTCAATCCTTCTAGGCCTAAATTCGAGGGGTTACATGGGTCGAGCCAAACTTTGCCAATTTGAGGGAAAAGAGAGTGGTAGTTGTAACATGCATATAAAGGGGCACTCCCAGAGGCTATGCCTCGAGGGCTTTGTCGAAGTCATGAAATTTTAATGGTTTAAATTCAAAACTACAAGTCAGTTTGTAAGATAGTAACTTTTGGAAAATGTGTATGATAATGTAGTTTAATGTGTCAACTAAACATTTGAGAATGTACTAAGATTTGATTCAGAAATATTAACAAGTTGTTCGAGTCTTTGTATCATCCGATACTTGTATCTAGAGATTGGATCGAGTATAGGGTCTTGCAAATTTGGTCTATTAAGGCTTCAATTAGTGGACTTGTTACTCTCCTGAATGGCTTGAAGAATGTCAATGTCAATATAGACAATGAAGATTAGGTTGTGCTATTGTATGTTCTTTACCCCTTTCATATAAAACTTTTAGGGAGACCCTGATTTATAGTAAAGAGAAACTCTTTTTCGAGGATGTGAAGGAAACATTGAGCAAAGATAAACCTGACAACGAGTCAGTTTCAAAGAACAAGTCAAATAGGTAAACCTTGATTTTGGTTGCAAGAGGAAGGCAACAGTCTAAGGATTCGGGTCAGAGAAGATCTAGGTCGAAATCTAGGTCAAAGAATCGAGACAAGACCTGTGGCTACTACAAAAAGTTAAGTCACATTAAGGTAGAATGTTATAAACTGCAAAATAAAAACAGAAGAACTATAAAAAATGACGAGAAAGGGAAATAGAAAGCTGAGGTAGCTGATGCTAGTGTAGTTGAGGACAAAGGTGATGATTTATTTTTCGTGTCCATGACTAAAAGGTCTAAGCTTAAGTCTAAGTGGATCTTGGATTCAGGGTGTTCCTATCATATTTTCCCAAGAAGGACTAGTGATCTACCACAATTTATTTTGGGAAATTAAAGTCTTTTCAACACTTAACGAGCTTGCTTTCTAGCCATTTTATTTTTATTTATTGCATTTTCAGTTTTATGTTTAGATATATTTTATTGCAAAATAAATGTTTTTACTCATTTTCTAGTGTTTTAATAACCTATGAGGCCAACTCAGGACTTGGGAATGACTAATATGGTGTAGGGTGCCAATTCAAGCTGTAATACCCCTAACCCGTATCTGTCGCCGAAATAGAGTCATAAAACATTATAGAATAAAACACGATCTCAAACAATTACATATAATATATATAATTATTCACATAAACGAGTTTCGAAAGTTACTCAAATTTTATTTCATAAATTAATACAACTCTTAAATTTGAACATTTCATATCATATGGATATATAGTCATATCGTTCACATGTAACAATATAAAATATAATGCATCAAAAATTTCATATATGCGACATTAGCATAGTAATCTATATGAATCTCATATGTTTTACATATTAATTCCATTAAAAGCAAGTATTTGGTTATAAGTCAACTCACTTCATTTTAGGTCTAATCGGCTAATAAATATATATCATTATACACATTCACAATTTACACTTAATTAGCAAATTCATATAGCCATATACATAGGTATAAAGCACCCATAAATATGAACACCTTTACTCACGTACAAGGCACATAAAAACATGATTAATATAACAAGACCAAACGTCATATAAGCATGTTTTAACTTAATACATAAATAAGCACCAAAATTTCTATCATGCATATGCCTTTCTCTTTACCTATTAATTTCATAATTTACATTACCTCAATTACATTCATAATGAACCATATGGCCAAATATATATATATCATCATCACAAATGTTATGTATTTTAGTTACGCCCTCGATATAGATTCAATACAAAACCAAACATTCATATATACAGCCCAATCAATATAAATATGTATATATGCATGGTGCGCATTTACCCTAAAATCAAGGCCACACTTAACATTTGAACACATTCTAAAGCGATTGACCAAAGCAAATATAGGACATTTTTCATTGCTTATTATCTTGCTTAGATGAATCATACTACTTTAAAACACATACACAACCAAAATTCTCATCATCGAACTTGCATAATTAAACTCATTAAACATTAATATTAAGAACATACTAAATCAAACTGAGCATACTAGGGAAGTCCACAAAAATACCATATCTTAGTGTGAAGCACATCCAAAACAACCAAACATACTTACTACTGACTTCACCATACCTTATGTAAAATCATTAACCAAATTCAAAATTCAAACACATAACACATACTATATTCATTCATGGCACATAGCATATTAATCAAAATAGAAATAAGCCATTTTCGCATGGCCTTTATACAAAACCAAAGTTCAACATTTTCAAAACATATTCCAGCCTATACATGCCATAATTCGAGTTTGACTTATAAAGGTACCAAAATAGCTAATAGTGTGATGAACTTTGCTGACGGTCCCTGAGCTCGTAGCTTGACCCAAAATCCATAAAATAGAAACAAGTATATACACAGTAAGCCATTATAGCTTAGTAAGTCATAAGAAAATATACAACACGATAACAATATCAACTGGATTTAACCAAAACAACTTATAATATTATAACACATTTAAATCCAGACATATAAAGTTCATATTACATATGTATTCATTCTTCGATATCCCTTTGGCTGAATGCTCATGTAACCAAATTATCATTAATACCATTTAACTTTCACAACCAAATAATCATAACAACCCTAGTTCACATACTATAAACACATGAGCCCATGTATGACATTATTGTTTCATATACACATATTAATTATGTGGTCGAATATGCAAAATCACACATACATATAATTAAACTCATTCAATAATATTCACAAGGCCAGATACACATACCTCATTTTAATTAGTAATAAGCTAATACACCCCGAACCCGAGGCCGTCGCCGGAGTCGAACACGAGGTGTTAACAGACTTCAAACCACTTAAAAAAATTTCCCAGACAAGCTGCCAGTCTGCGTACTAGTCGCTTTAAAAATCATATCTTGAGTTCTGAAACTCAAAATCCAGTTCCGTAAATTTTCCCTGAAACTAGACTCATATGCCCATCTACATATTTTTTTCTAGAATTTTTGGTTGGGCCAATTAGTACAGTTTATTAGTCAAAGTCTCCCATGTTACAGGGATCGACTACACTGACCTTTGCGCATTAAGACTTGGATACCTCCCTGCACAGAGCTTCAATACTGATGCCGTTTGTTTCTATAGAAACTAGACTCAGAGAGGAATCTATACATATATGAAATGACTCCTAATTATCTCTGGTTAATTTATAATGAATTTCCAAAGTTGGAACAGGGAATCCAGAAACCGTTCTGGCCCTGTCTCACGAGAACCTAAATATCTCTTAACATACTGTCCATATGATCGTTTCGTTACTTTCCTATGAAAATAGATTCATCAAGGTTCGTTTACATAATTTATTCATTATTTAATTCCAATCCTACTATTTTTAGTGATTTTCCCAAATCTACATCACTGCTGCTGCCAGCATCTGCCTTTAAGGTAGACTTTACCTATTTCATAGTTTCCATGATTCAACTAGCCCTTTTAGCATAATAGCACAAATTATGATAGTGATTAACCATTCCATACCAAATGATTATAACATTATGCTCAAACATATATAAGCCATTTTCACATGGCTATATATATTAACCAAAATATTCTTCCGCCACTAGTCTATTTTATACATGCCATAAGATAATCCAAAACATAGCAGTACCAAACAGTGGATAGTGATAGTGTGACTAGCTGCTGACGATCCCCGAGCCTGTAGCTTCGCAATGAGATCTATAAAACAGAGGAAACAGAGTAAACGGAGTAAGCATTACAATGCTTAGTAAGTTTTAAGCAGTGTCAACAGATAACAATCAAATTATAACGTAGTTGTTCGTATTTTTATTTCACTCTTCCTTCGGGCATACCATCCCTTTACTGAATATGCACATCTCATCATATACAATAGGCAGATAAACTTTCACATAAAAGTGAGCTCATGTGACATAGATATATCGTATGATTTCACATCACCTCTCACACTGATCCGATGTCACATAATCATAGGAATAGTCTCATAGATTGCTCTCGTATGCATCACATAACTACCTTATGATTTAGTGCAAATCAAGCTCACATATAAACTTGGAGTACATACCTGTTTAACCTTTCGCATTGAATATATTTATAAGCAATTCTTATTACGAAGTCTTACCCGGACATAATCTCCACACGAAGTTATCGGGTCTTACCCGGACAAAATTCCCACACGTAGTCATCGGGTCTTTAGAGCTCGGATATAGTACGAGCACGAAGCTTACGGACATTAATCAGTGATAATATTCTCGCATAAAGCCTGCGGGGTTTTAACCCGGATATAGTACTGACACAAATGCCCTTCGGGACTTATCACATTTATGTACTTTCACATCCATCACGTTGGCCACTCGGCCCCGTCACATATATACACTTTCACATTCATCACATCGGCCATTAGGCCTTATCACATATATACACTTTCACATTCATCACATCGGCCATTAGGCCTTATTACATATATACACTTTCACATTCATCACATCGGCCATTAGGCCTTATCACATATATACACTTTCACATTCATCACATCGGCTATTAGGCCTTATCACACATATACACTTTCACATTCATCACATCGGCTATTAGGCCTTATCACACATATACACTTTCACATTCATCACATCGGCCATTAGGCCTTATCACATATATATACACTTTCACATTCATCACATCGGCCATTAGGCCTTATCACATATATACACTTTCACATTCATCACATCGGCCATTAGGCCTTACTATCATTTCATATTCGAATACTCATAAACTTACAATATCACGATTTAGAATTCAAGTATGGGTTTAATCAATAGCTTATGAGCAACTAAAACAAGTTTATCAAGGTTCACAACATAATCTCAAATTCAGCACAAGCTGTTTTTCCTGAGCAATAGTCACTAAATTATTTATAACTGGAGCTACAAAACTCCAAATCACTTTCCGTTAATTTTTCCTGAATATAGACTCATATATCTTCCATCCATAAAATTTCCAGAATTTTAGGTTTGGCCAATCAATACCAGATTTTTCTTAAAGTTTCCCCTGTTTCACTGTTTGACTAATCTGCCCACTCTTCACTACGAATAAAATTTCTCATTTTACTGAATTCAAAATGTGTTGTATTTGATTTAATTTGAAACTAGACTCATTAAGGAGCCTAAGCATATAAATTTTATCTTATAACCATTTTTGTACAATTTATAATGATTTTCTAAATACAGAACAGAGGATTACAGTGTCATTCTGCGCTGTCTCACATAACTTTAAGTATCTCATTATCGGAAATTCCTTTGCTTACACGGTTTCTTTTATAAGAAACTAGACTCATTAAGCTTTAATTTCATGTCTCATTCAGCCTCTAATTCAAATCCATAAATTTATGGTGATTTTCTAAAGTCACGTTACTGCTGCTGTCCTAAGCAGACTATTTCAAATTACCCTTGAATTCCCAAGCTCAAACACTTAAGAACTTACCATTTGAGCTTAGAACATATCATGGCCACATCATATCTTATTAAATCAACTCATCATGTCCTATTATAATTGAATTTACTCAACGTTTAATCACTTAAAACTTACCTCGGATGTGGTCGAACAATTTCGGCGGCTATTCGATCACTTTTTCCTTTCCCTTATCCAACTGTGGTCCTCTAAGCTCTTGAGCTAATTCAAACAAATTTAACTTATTAAAGTCTCATTATGCTAGCTTATGGCCGAATATGACAAGGAGTTTGATTGGTCATATGGCCACCTTCTAGCTCAACTACACAATGGTCATATGCATTTTTAATCACATCAAGCAATTTAATACAATTCATTCGAACATCAAAAGAAAACCTCAAGGTACTTAGCCCATATATACTTTAGGCATTAGAGTCACATATATATATGGAATCATGAATCAAACTCAACATTTAAGCTAATATTCCCCCTTGGCCGAATTTTCTAAGCCAAGACAAAAGCATCAATATGCTTGCCTCTAACCGAATACATGCAACACCAATCTTCTTCCTATGGCCGAATATGCATGTCTATGTTTAGGCCGATTATATACTTAATACCACACATAAATGGCATACATTTTACTAACTAATGCATTACATATTATTTAACCATGTATATCACCAATCAATTTCATCACAATTTCACTTAAGCCTATTCTCAATACAATACATCGTGCTCAAATCATTATTCAAGTTCAAATTCGGCCAGCACACATACATACTAGCAACTATGTATTAACATTGCATTTCATACTATAACCGAATGTATAGCTCATCGAAATATATTTATTCATGTTCCCTTAACACATATTGGTCAACTAGATCATGCATTATTCTTTGGCACATTTGGTCATTAAAGCAATCACCTATTTAACTTTCAAGCATTTTTATACTAACATTTCTCCCAAGGCCGAATTTATATACAACCTTTAGTACTCATTTAAAGTTTATATTTTAAGTAATTAATATACACAATATTAACCAAATATCCATTTACTAAGCATTTTAACAAATTTTGAGCCATGAAATAGGTAGAATTCAAACTAACCATTCAATTTATGCATGAATTTCCAAGAGTAGCATTGTACATACCTTGATCTAGCAATCTCCTTAGCTGAAAATTTTAACAACAAAAGGAAATTTCCTCTCCACCCTTTCCTAGCTACGGCAATGGAGGAATAAACCAACTTTGGTTTCTCCTCCCACTAACACATTATTTTTATTACCCATACTCTTTTATTCATCTTTAATTCATCTAATACATTTTTTTATTACATATTTCTCACCACTAATAAATATAATAATATTAACCCATGCATATAATGCCCATACTTATAAGCTTGGCCGGCCACTAGCATTAAAAGTGGCAAATTGGCATGCAAACCCACTTATTTGCATCATTTAATAATTAATCACTTAAAATAAGCCACACATATATTCAAAGCTTCTCACATAAGTCCTTTTTATTTAGAAACACATTCAAATTGACAAAAATCAAAGCATTCAAATTTCACACATGCATGATCACATATTTTAGACATAAAATATTATATTCAATTATTTCTGCAACTCGGTTTAGCGGTCCCGAAACCACTTCCCGACTAGGGTCAAATTAGGGGTGTCACAACATACCTGTCTATTTATCTCATTTACACACTCGAACATAACTTATCTTTGCCTGATGAACCATTCAGAATTTGGTACGACACTCGGATAATCACACATATATCGTACAATGCCAACGTCCCAAACGTGGTCTTACATGTAACCACATATTGATGCCACTGTCCCAGATAGGGTCTTACTCACACACATATATCAGAATCACATATCAATGCCATGGTCTTACTCGCACACATAAGTCGGAATCCTCTGTCATGACATAATCCTCTGTCATGATTATACAAGTCCATATATTCCATTTATTTCACATTTTAGTCCCTCAAATTATTATTTTTGCAATTTAGTCCTAATTACTCAAAATCACCAAAAACTCCAATACAAAACATGTTAATCTAAAATATATCTTCCATATTTCATCATCAAACAACAAAAATCACAAGCTCTCAACAATGGATTAACTCAAAATATTCATCAAAATAAAAAATTCAAGCATGGGTTTTGTAGTACTCGAAGCAACGATCTCAAAAATGTAAAAATTATCAAAAACCGAGCTGAACACTTACCTTGATTGAGCTTAGAACCAACAGAACCCTAGCTTCTTTTCTTTTCTTTTTCTTTTGTTTTGTTTCGCCAATGAAGAACAAATGAAATAAAATGAATTTGATAACTTTATTTTTAATTAATATATGTTTATTAACTAAATTACTTAAATAACCTTAATGAATTAATAATAAAATCATATATTATATGTCTTTTACCATCCAAACAATGTGCTAATGGAATATTTACAATATAAATCCTCCAATTTAGAAAGCCATTAACAAATCAGCCCTTTACAAATTAAACTACCAAATTTTCAATTTACGTGATTAACTCTTTTTATTTAATCGAGCACTCAAACAATAAAATTAAACCACAAAAATTTCACAAATATAAATTCGCACAAAATAAACACAGAAAATAATTTTTAAATATTTTTTTGACTCGGATTCGTGGTCCCAAAACCACCGTTCCGATTAGGTTCTAAATTGGGCTGTTACAACTCTCCCCCTTAGGGATTTTCATCCCCGAAAATCTTACCGGTGAATAGGTTCGGATAGCATTCTCTCATTGCATCTTTTGGCTCCCTCGTTGCTTCCTCAACCCCGTGTTTAACCACATTACTTTAACTAACGGAATCTTCTTATTTCTAACTCTTTAATCTCATAAGCCAGATTACGATTCTTCCTTGTACGTCATATCGGGTTTAATCTCAATCTCAGATGGACTAATCACATGTGAAGGATCAGACCGATATCTATGGAGCATCGAAACATGGAATACATTGTGGATCTTTTCTAACTCAGCTGGCAAAAATAGTCTATAAGCAACTGGCCCGATACGCTTTATGATCTCATACGGCCCAATAAATCTCGAACTCAATTTGCCTTTACGACCAAATCTGAGTATTTTCTTCCATGGTGAGACTTTCAAGAAGACTTTATCTCCGATCTGAAACTCTATATCTTTACGTTTCAAGTCCGCATACGATTTCTGATGGTTTGATGTTGCTTTCAGACTTTCACATATCACTTTCACTTTCTATTCAGTTTCTCTGACCAAATCGACCCCGTGTATCTTATTTTCACTGAGCTTAGTGCAATACAATGGTGTACGACATTTACAACCATACAAAGCCTCATAAGGTGCCATTTTGATACTCGATTGAAAACTGTTATTATGCGCAAACTCAATCAGGGGTAGGTATCGTTCTCACGTACCTTTGAACTCGAGAATGCAACATCTCAACATATCCTCAAGTATCTGAATGATTCGCTCAGACTGGCCATCAGTTTGTGGATGAAAAGCAGTACCGAAATGTAATTTTGTACCTAGCGCATCTTGCGGTTTCTTCCAAAACCGCTATGTAAACCTTGGATCTCTATCCGAAACAATAGATATAGGCACACCATGTAATCTCACAATCTGAGAAACATGCAATTTAGCCAGCTTATCAAGTGAGTAGTCTGTACGTATCGAAACAAAATGAGCCAACTTAGTTAATCTATCCATAATAACCCAGATTGCATCTTTCTTGCTTGGTGTCAACGGTAAACTAGATACAAAATCCATAGTAACTTTGTCCCATTTCCACTCAGGTATCATAATCGGCTCAAGTAATCCGGAAGGTACCTGATGCTTAGCTTTTACTTGTTGACAGACTAAACATCTTACAACAAAGTCAGAAATGTCTCGTTTCATACCATGCCACCAATAAAGCTGTTTCAGATCATTATACATATTTGTACTACCTGGGTGAACAAATAACTGACTGCTGTGGGCTTCATTCAAAACCATCTGAATCAACTCTGAATTCTTCGGAACACATATTCAGTTTCTGAATCTCAAACAGTCACCAGCATCAACTCTGAATTCTGAATCAACATTTGTATCACACAAAGCTCGTTTTGCTAGTAATTCATTATCAACCTTCTGGGCATCACAAATTTGTTGAACAAATAACGGTATTGCTTTCAATTTAGCTATTATCGAACCATCATCAGACATAGCCATATGCGCATTCATTGTACGCAAAGCAAACAGTGAGTTTTGGCTTAAAGTATCAGCAACAACATTAGCCTTTCCCGGATGATAGTTAATCACAAGCTCATAGTATTTTAACAATTCTAGCCATTGGTGTTGTCTCAAATTCAGACCTTTCTGGGTCATCAAGTATTTAAAACTTTTATGATCAGAATAGACATGACATTTCTCACCGAACAGATAGTGGCGCCCATATCTTTAATGCAAACACAATAGATGCTAATTCTAGGTCGTGTGCCGAATAGTTCTTTTCATGTGGATTTAGCTGTCTAGAGGCATAAGCTATAACTTTACCTTCCTGCATCAGAACACAACCCAAACCATTTAAAGATGCATCACTATAGATAACAAATTATTTAGCCGATTCTGGTTGAACTAGCACCGGAGCTTCGGTCAAAAGGGCTTTCAACTGATCAAAACTTTTCTGGCACTTTTCTGACCACTCGAACTTAACATCTTTCTGCAATAGCTTCGTCATCGGAGCTGCAATCATAGAAAAACCTTTCACGAACCATCTATAATAACCAGCAAAACCTAGAAAACTTTGGACTTCAGAAATATTCCTCGAAGGTTTCCAATCGAGTATAGCTAAAATTTTGCTCAGATCAACCCGAATACCCAATGCTGATACCACATGACCTAGAAAACTGACTTCACTTAACAGAACTCACATTTTCTAAATTTTGCATACAACTGCTTATCTCGCAAAGTCTACAACACAAGTCTCAAATGTTTGGCATGTTCAGCTTCATCACGAGAGTAGATCAAAATGTCATCTATAAACACAACCACAAACAGGTCCAGATATGGTCTGAAGATCTGATTAATCAAATCCATGAAAATAGCAGGTGCATTAGTGAGTCTGAATAGCATAACTAAAAACTCATAGTGCCCATACCTCGTTCGAAATGCAATCTTTGGCACGTCAGAGTCTTTAACTCGCAATTGATAGTAGCCCGATCTCAAATCTATCTTTGAAAACACTGTAGCCCCTTTTAGTTGATCAAACAGATCATCAATCCGTGGCAACGTATACTTATTCTTTATAGTCACCTTATTGAGCTGTCTATAATTAATGCACATTCTCATAGTTCCATCTTTCTTTTTCACAAACAGTACTGGTGAACCCCAAGGAGAGAAACTCAATCGTGCGAAACCTCTATCTGTCAACTCTTGCAATTGAGCTTTCAATTCTTTTAATTCTGTAGGTGCCATTCTATACGGAGCTATGGATATCGGAGTCATCCAGGCAGTAACTCAATACCAAACTCTACCTCTCGAATAGGTGGCAAACCCAGTAATTCTTTAGGAAACATATCTGGATACTCACATACAACTGGTAATGATTTAATGTTTCTTTTAGCCATTTTACTGTAAAGAACGTAGGAAAAATAAGCTTCACAACCTTTTCTCACATATTTCTGAACTAGCATTAAAGAAATCACTGCTGGTAATCCATTTAGATCATTAGATTCAATCCGAATAATCTCATCATTCTGGCTCCGTAGATCAATGGTCTTTCTCTTGCAATTCACAACAAAATCATGTAAAGTCAACCAATCCATACCCAGAATTATGTCGAATTCATCAAATGGCAGCAACATCAAATCAGCAAGAAAATATGAATCTTGAATCATCAAGGGACAATTCTTACACACTTTATCAACAATAACACACATGCCTAAGGGGTTTGACACTTTAATCACAAACTCAGTAGACTCAACAGGCAGAGTCTTGCCGAATACTAACATCTCACACATAAGAATGAGTAGAACAAGGATCAATCAATGTAATTACGTTAGTATCATAAAGAGTGAATGTACCGGTAATAACATCTGGGGATGAAGCCTCTTCTCGCATGCGAATAGCATAGGCTCTAGCAGGCGCACGAGCCTCAGATCTGACTGTCGTATCTTTGATTCCTCTCTGACTGCCACTCGTATTACCCGCATTTCTTGATGGTCTACCCCGAGTTGCAGTATTACCCGATCTCGTGTTTGCACTGGATTTTCTTCACTTAACCTTAGGAAATCTTGAATATAATGATCTATCGATCCAAATTTAAAATAGGCCCGATCATGCAATCTGCAACTGTTGAGATGTCGTTTACCACAGTGTTAACACTCGGGTTGATTTGATCTAACATTCCCCACACTAGCTACTGAGGTAGCTCTCGAGCTCATAGGTGATCTATTTTGATCCCGTCTGGAATAACTCCAAGTGGCTATAGAATGACTGAAATCATCTCAGAACTTCTTTGGTACCGACTGGATTGACTTACTGAATGATCTCTTATGCGAGTCTCTAGCTTCAAAATTAGCTTTTCTCTTCTCTTTCCCAAGATGTTCAGCTTTGCAGGCTCGCTCAACCAGTACCACAAACTCTTTTATCTCAAGTATGCCAACTAACAGTTTAATATCTTCATTCAGCCCATCTTCAAATCTTTTACACATTATAGGTTCGGTCGAAACACACTTTCGGGCATACCGACTGAGTCTCACATATTTTCGCTCATACTCTGTCACGGTCATCTGACCCTATTTCAGCTCTAGAAATTCTTTTCGCTTCTGATCAATAAATCTCTGACTGATAAACTTCTTACAGAACTCAGTCTGGAAGAATTCCCAGGTCACTCGCTCTCTCGGAACCACTGATACTAGGGTATTCCACCAGTGATATGCTATGTCTCGAAGCAAAGATATGGCATATTTCAAACATTCCTCTAGGGTATAGGACAGCTCATCAAACACACGGATAGTATTATCAAGCCAGAACTCAGCCCGCTCAACATCATCATCATCAGTAGCTTTAAACTCTTCAGCCTCATGTTTTTTGATTTTATCCACAGGTGGCATATACAATCTCAGCGGATCACTTACTTGAGGTACAGCAGGTATCGAAGATGGATTAGTCGGGGGTGGAGGTTGTTGTGCAACAGGGTTAGTCCAAACATACTGAGTAAACCAATCATTCAACATTTGGTAAAAGGCTTATCTAGCCACTCCTTCCTGGTTACTCGAAATCAGTCGAGAATCAGCCGGCGGTGCCCCTTGCATTGGAGAAAGTGCTACACTCTCGACATCATCAGCTACAGCTCTGTCAGGATCCATTTACTATATGAAAACACATTTTCAATTGTCACGCTATCGCAGTATATAATATGGCATGTATGGCTAGACTCACACAAGCTACGTTAGTCCTAGAACCGACTAAACCGTAGCTTTGATACTAATAAAATGAGACACTTCTAACCTGTATTTGTCGCTGGAATAGGGTCATAATGCATTACAGAATTAAACACGATCTCAAACAATTACATATAATATATATAATTATTCACATAAACAAGTCTCAAAACTTAGTCAAAATTTATTTCATAAATTAATACAACTCTTAAATTTGAACATTTCATATCATATGTATATATAGTCATATCTTTCACATGTAACAATATAAAATATAATGCATCAAAAATTACATATATGCGACATTAGCATAGTAATCTATATGAATATCATATGTTTTACATATTAATTCCATTAAAAGCAAGTATTTGGTTATAAGTCAACTCATTTCATTTTTTGGTCTAATCGGCTAATAAATATATATCATTATACACATTCACAATTTACACTTAATTAGCAAATTCATATAGCCATATACATAGGTATAAAGCACCCATAAATATGAACACCTTTACTCACGTACAAGGCACATAAAAACATAATTAATATAACAAGACCAAACGTCATATAAGCATGTTTTAACTTAATACATAAATAAGCACCAAAATTTCTATCATGCATATGTCTTTCTCTTTACTTATTAATTTCATAATTTACATTACCTCAATTACATTCATAATAAACCATATGGCCGAATATATATATCATCATCACAAATGTTATGTATTTTAGTTACGCCCTCGATATAGATTCAATACAAAACCAAACATTCATATATACAACCCAATCAATATAAATATGTATATATGCATGGTGCGCATTTACCCTAAAATCAAGGCCACACTTAACATTTGAACACATTCTAAAGTGATTGACCAAAGCAAATATAGGACATTTTTCATTGCTTATTATCTTGCTTAGATGAATCATACTACTTTAAAACACATACACAACCAAAATTCTCATCATCGAACTTGCATAATTAAACTCATTAAACATTAATATTAAGTACATACTAAATCAAACTGAGCATACTAGGCAAGTCCACAAAAATACCATATCTTAGTGTGAAGCACATCCAAAACAACCAAACATACTTACTACTGACTTCACCATACCTTATGTAAAATCATTAACCAAATTCAATATTCAAACACATAACACATACTATATTCATTCATGGCACATAGCATATTAATCAAAATGGGCTTAAACCATTATCATACCAGAACCGAATTCAAGCATAGAAATAAGCCAAAGTTCAACATTTTCAAAACATATTCCCTGCCTATACATGCCATAATTCGAGTTTGACTTATAAAGGTACCAAAATAGCTGATAGTGTGATGACCTTTGCTGACGGTCCCTAAACTCGTAGCTTGACCCAAAATCTATAAAACAGAAACAAGTATATACACAGTAAGCCATTATAGCTTAGTAAGTCATAAGCAAATATACAACATGATAACAATATCTACTGGATTTGACCAAATCAACTTATAATATTATAACACATTTAAATCCAGACATATAAAAGTTCATATTATATATGTATTCATTCTTTGGTATCCCTTTGGTCGAATGCTCATGTAACCAAATTATCATTAATACCATTTAAATTTCACAACCAAATAATCATAACAACCCTAGTTCACATAATATAAACACATGAGCCCATGTATCACATTATAGTTTAATATACACATTTTAGTTATGTGGCCGAATATGCAAAATCACACATACATATAATTAAACTCATTCAATAATATTCACAGGGCCGGATACACATACCTCATTTTAATTTGTAATAAGCTAATACATACCTATCTATTTATCTCATTTACACACTCGAACATAACTTATCTTTGCTCGATGAACCATTCGAAATTTTTTAGGACACTCAGATAATCACACATATATCGTACAATGACAACGTCCCTAACGTGGTCTTACATGTAACCACATATCGATGCCACTGTCCCAGATAGGGTCTTACTCGCACACATATATCAGAATCACATATCGATGCAATGGTCTTACTCTACACATAAGTAGGAATCCTCTGTCATGACATATGTATCCTAACTATTCCTAAGGTTCATACGGGACTTTCGGACGTCGTGCCTCGGTCAAAACAAATGCTTGAACATGGTTACCAAGCTTATACACATTTGGCGATTAAATGTGTAAATTCATACATTACATACCAGCATTTATATATATATATATAGCATTTAACTATAATTAGACATGTCTATTCGCTTATAAACTTACCTTGGACGTAATAAAACGGAACAGGGCAACTAGTCGACGACTTTTGTTTTCCCCCGATCCAAATATGATTTCTTTGATTCTTGATCTAAACATATTCAAATTAAGCTCATTCAAACATATTTTCATTCAATTTAGTCTAAAAACACATAAAATGGAAAATTACCATTTTACCCTGACATTTACAATTTTTACAATTTAGTCCCTATTACACAAAACACAAAATATGCAAAATTTCCCTATTCCCATGTTGGGCTGAATTTTACCCATGCTTATACAAGTCCATATATTTCATTTATTTCACATTTTAGTCCCTCAAATTATTATTTTTGCAATTTAGACCTAATTACTCAAAATCACCAAAAACTCCAATACAAAACATGTTAATCTAAAATATATCTTCCATATTTCATCATCAAACAACAAAAATAACCTCTCAACAATGGCACAACTCAAAATATTCATCAAAATCAAAAATTCAAGCATGGGTTTCGTAGTACTCGAAGCAACAATCTCAAAAACGTAAAAATTATCAAAAACCGAGCTGAACATTACCTTGATTGAGCTTAGAACCAACAAAACCCTAGCTTCTTTTCTTTTCTTTTTCTTTTGTTTACTTTTAGTAATGAAGAACAAATGAAATAAAATGAATTTGATAACTTTATTTTTAATTAATATATGTTTGTTAACTAAATTACTTAAATAACCTTAATGAAATAATAATAAAATCATATATTATATGTCTTTTACCATCCAAACAATGTTCTAATGGAATATTTACAATATAAATACTCCAATTTAGAAAGCCATTAATAGATCAGCCCTTTACAAGTTAAACTACCAAATTTTCAATTTACGAGATTAAGTCATTTTATTTAATCGGACACTCAAATGATAAAATTAAACCACAAAAATTTCACAGATATAAATTCACACAAAATAAACACAGAAAATAATTTTTAAATATTTTTCTGACTCGAATTCATGGTCCCGAAACCACCGTTCTGATTAGGGTCTAAATCGGGCTGTTACACAAGCCTAGTAATAGAAAAGACAACTTTAGTGTCGCAACACCAGCATGCAATATCGTGACACCAAACATCGAACCATCTAGGACTGAAAAGGGGCACGATGTCATAACGTGCGATTCTTGACGTCATGACATCGAAACGATTTCATGGAAAATGCGACTATTTTCTTTCGATGACAAAGTGGGATTATTTCCTTAATTAGACCCTAGTAATTTAACGGTATATTGCATTAATTAGATTTAAAGGGTATATAGGGTTGTGTGGGCTCTAAGCAACATTTAGCCTATATAAGTCGACTTAAAGCCACCTGATTAAGGGTTAGACGTAGTAGACCTAGACTCAGACACTTTTATTTACTTCATTTTTCTTAGTCAGAACTTTTTTATTCCAATGTGAAGACGATTACGGGAGGAGATTGTTCCAAAACTGCACTTCAATTATTTATCAATGAGCAATATATTTATCCTTTTCATTTATTCTTTCATTTATATTTCATTAGCCTAATCAACTAATGTTTGTATGAATATTGGAATAAATTATTATGATTTATTTGATTTTTTAATTAAGTTATTATATATCTAAAATTGGGTTTTTATTCAAGATTGCTTACTATATTAGGCAGTGACGCCCCTAGTAGAATATCGAGACAAGTGAGGCCGATAGGGTACCCTGTCGAGTATAACTTGTGCCAAGCAGTGAGACCTAGAGAAAGACTTATGTGGTAATCCTTAGTGAAGATGAGACTGAGAGGGTATTCTTAGTTAAGGGTGGTAAACAACTCAGTTGAGAATAATTAATGACTTAAATGAGAATTAGGAATTTAATCAATTATAAGCTAGGAGCTCACAACGTTGACACTAGGAATAGGAAATTCCATTAGGTTATTTTTGTAACACCCTTCACCTATATTTAATGTCGGAATAGGGTTACAAAGCATTACCAGACTTATTATACAATTAAACATACATTTCACATACATTTTCAAATTTCATGTAATCATCATTCAACATCATTCACATTGTCCCTAATATGAGCCTGCGAAGCCCAAAACATGCATTAGGAGTGGTTCGGGACTAAACTGATAACTCAAAAAAGTTTTGGAACACTTAGAAAATTTTGCAAAATACAGGGGCCACACACCCACGTGGCCCGGCCATGTGCCTTACACGATCAAAGACATGTCCGTGTCACAAGCCGTGTGGACATTAGTCCTAGCCCGTGTCTGACCCCGTGTAACTCCTTGACTTGGGTTACACGGCCAACCACACGCCCGTGTGCCCTTCGAAATGGGCATGCCAAACCTGTAGGGTATACTGACTTATACCACACGACCAAGTCACGCGCCCGTGTGATGGGCCGTGTGAAGCATACTGAGTTGATTTCTAATTAAACACCAGGAGACACACAGCCGTGTCAACTAACCGTGTGCTGCACACGGCTGAGACACACGCCTGTATCTCTACCCGTGTGGACAAAAATAGGTTATTTACAAGCCATCTTGCCACTCAAATACACTTACACCAAACCAATTGGCACATAACAAGGCATAATTAAGCATTCAAAACAATCTCAGTCAAGCCTAAATCATGCCAATTCTATACTATCATCCACAATACACTCAAGTATTAAAATAGGCTATTCCATTCATGCCAAATTCTAGATTTTCACATCACCTAAATTGACACTTTCAATTATGCATCAATTTACCTAAATCACAAACAAACCAATCCTTAATTATAAACTATTTAGTATCCCTAATTTCCAATTACCAATAAGCATCACATATCCATCAACAATCACATAACTAAAGTCATATGCACATATATATATACATCACCAAATATGCGAAAATAAGCCAACTCTCATGGCTATATACAAAACCAAACACTTAACATTTACAAGCCAACACAAGTGGCCAAATCCATTATTAACACATAGTAAAATGACCATAATTCCTATACATGCCATATATCCAAAAACATAGATTCAAAAGTACCAAAGTGATAGCTTGATAGTGTGATGAGGTCTCCGAAGATTCCCAAATCTAAGCTAGCATTGATTTCACTGTACTGATACATATGCATTTCTCACCATTTCATATCTTCGATATAACTATTGAAACATTTGAAATGCTATCGGATACTTAGGAATCTCCCACCCTAAGTGCCACATATATAGCTGAAGCTATCTCAATCTCATATCACATATAATGCTCACTCTCGAGCTATCAACCAGTCTGCTCACACAAGCTGACGGTCATGATGAAACTACACGGTGTTGCTCACACAAGCTGACGATAATCTGCAACACATGACGGATAACTCAGCCACCAATAGGACGTATGGACCAGCACCCAAATCACATAACCCCTAATGACATGTCATTCGTATCCTAATCTATTCCTAAGGTTCAACCGGGATTTCTCATTTGCTGAATCATCGTCGAACATTTTCGCAAGGTCGTATACATAGTTTATTCAATATTAAAGCATTTAAAACACAATTATAATAATGCTTATTAACATACAAACTTATCTCGATCGCTAAAACGACGGAACAGATCGACTACGCTAAAACCTTGTTTTTCCCTGATCTAAATCTGAATCTTGCTTTTCTTGATCTAAATATAATAAAAATTAACTTATTTAATTATCATTCTATTCAATTTAACCCAAAATACATATTAAGGAAACTTTATACTTTTTCCCCTAATATTTCTACATTTTTACAATTTAGTCATTATCTCATAAAAATACAAATTCATGCAATTTGGCCCCTACCCATGCTAGTCGAATTTCTATTATTACCAAAGTACCCCATATTTTTCATTTATTTCACAATTTAACCACAAAATTTTAACATTTCTCAATTAAATCCCTAAATGGCAATTTCGTTAAAAATCACTTTACAAATGTTGTTTATCTAAAAACAAGCTTGCATTTTCTATCATATTACATCAAAATACACATACATTCATCAATGGAAAAACCCTAAACCTTTAAAATTTTTGCAAATTAGTCCCTGAATTAGCTAGATTAAGCTACAACGATCTCAAAAACATTGAAATCATTAAAAACGAGACAAAAATGAACTTACATGCAAGGATGAACCCTAGCCGAAATTTCAAGCTTCAAAAATGGTGTCTCCTTAGTTGATTTTTGGTGGTAGATAGAAACGACAAAGATGATGAACTTATTTTTAATGATTTTACTTAATTTACTTTATTAAATTACATTTTTAACCTTTAATTAAAACATTATAATTCACCTAAATGATGTCCATCTTTGTCCACTAGCATTAACAATGGTTTAATTACAACATATTGACCTCTTCTTTAAAGTTCCATAGCTATTAGACCCTTTTAGCTAATAATCACAAGTTTTACATTTTATGCAATTCAGTCCTTTTTATTAAATTAAGCACTCAAACGATAAAATTTCTTAACGAAATTTTCACACAATCATATTATCATGATGTAGACATTAAAATAATAATAAAATAATTATTTTGACCTCATATTTATGGTCCCAAAACCACTGTTTTGATTTGACTAAAAATGGGTTATTACAATTTTAGTTTAATTAATATTTTAATTTTGCATCAACACTACTAATCCGGGACTCAATTATATCAATAATTATTTTTTGTAACTAATTTAGTGAAGTGGTGCGCTATAACTGTCCATGTATATAGAAGGTTTAAGATGATTATATTTGTTATCAAGTCTTAATCCAAAAATTGTAAATGGTCATAAGAATTTATCACAAATTTTGTACGAGTTTAAGTGGCATTTAGATTTTTAAATTTAAGTTGATCAAGCATGTAATTAAATTAGACACAAAAGTATCAATAAGTTAATCATGTTAGTGTAGCATTCGATACTCGAACCTGGCGATTGGGTCGGGTATCAGGTGTTACATGTAAAGCAACTAAGAACGGATAATGGTCTTGAGTTCTATTCAGCTAAGTTTAATGATCACTGCAAACGGAAAAGAATTAAAACACATCGTACAATTGTTGGTACCCTCCAGCTGAATGGTGTTGCTAAAAGGATGAATAAAACTTTACTTGAGAGAACCCGATGTATGCTTTTCGACGCAGGATTAGAAAAGGAATTTTGGGCAGATGCTATCATAAGGAATGAGTGTGGATGAACGCAGAAGTGGATCGTAAAGTTTGTTCAAGTTACATATTTGAACTAGATCTTTAGACGAATGTAAACTAAAACGAGAAATAATGAAAGCAGATTCGTTGTCGCAAAAGAGAGTCAAATGAAATTAAAACAAAAGAAAGATGAACTGGTTGGTAAAGAGTCCAATAGAGAATGAATTAGGGTTTATTGGATGGAAAGAAACCGTCCTTGGAGCTCAAGAAAATGCCCTAACCAGATTTGGAAAAACAAAACACAAAATAGATTTTGTAAAAGTGATTTTAAAAACAATAACAAACTATTTTGTGCAAGAATATTTAAATAGCAAGAAAAGATTAAAACTACTAATTTTGTATGTTTCTTGATGGAATAAGATAAGAGAACGTCTCTCTTAATTCAATTTCAATCTAGAACGAAAATCAATAAAATCAACAAACCAAAACATCAAAAACTAAATTAAAATAAACAAGAAACAATCAATTAATGATAGAACAGAGAAGATGACGTCCTAAGAAGCCTTGGAAACATTAAGAGTCCACAAATCCTTTCAATGGCTCTAATTCTCCCTCCAAGTAAGAGATCTTGGCAAGAAAAAGCTTGAAGATGATTCCCACAACTTAAAAGATTGTTAAAACAACTTCTAAAACAACCTCAAGAGCAATTCCTGAAAAAAAACTCAAAAAGAATTATTATTAAAAAAAATCAATTGCTTTGTATAAGGGTGGATGACCTTACTATTTATAGGCCCCCAAAATAAGTTTTCCTAACCCTAATGGAATAACTAACATGACAATTCATCAAATAAAAAAAATAATTCTAAGAGTGGACTTTTAATGGGAATTTAGCTAAAGGGGTTAAATGGGCTTCTTAGGCTGAATTCTTACATGAAGATATACTTAGTAAAATAAAATTGGACCTAAAGTTTAAATATTTTACGATTTGGGCCACTTTGATAATTTGGTCTAATATTCAATTAAATTACTTTTCAAACTTTAGGATGAGCTTGTTGACATCTTAATAGGCTATATTTTCAAGAACTTGGCTTGTGATCTGTTTGCTCTCAAAATTGGCCCGTTCAAGCTCGTACATGAAATCCAATATGCCTTGGCTACAAGATTAGGTTTCTTGGACCAAGATTTCCAATATTTGAAATCTTGATTTTCTTTATTCTTGAAATTGTCCAAAATAGCAAAATTGGACCGAGATTTGGTTTCTTGGTTTTCTTGAAAGTAAGAAAGTGAATCTTGATTTTTTTTCGGTCATGTGTGCATCTAGGCCTTAGTAACGAAGTCTTGGATAGTCTTGTTCAATCTTGCTCAGATTTGTTTGGCCTTTGACCTCGTTATTGGACCTTGAGGAAATTTGAGCCCATTACGTTCATGAGCCTGATTTTGGGCCTTGCGACTCGTATCAAGCTGTCAACTTGGCAAGCTATTTGGTGAACATGTAACAGCCCATTTTTCAGTGGTGTAAGAAACAATAGTTTTGGGACCACAAATCTGACGAGTAAGTTTGTATTAATAATTATTAAATTCATATGATTCAATTATAGTTTTATATTGAATTTAAATTAGATAAATTTTTACTTATTGAACATATAGATTAGTATAGTGGTTTGTTCCATAAGTTAATTGATTTTTAGAAATGAGGTACCAAGACCTGGTTTCTATGAAACGAGACCGTAAATATTTTTATTAAATATTTACGGAATGGTTATATAGGCGTATTGAAGTTTGGTCCAAAAATTTTAGTGTTTAAATAATTAATTAGGAAAAAATGACTAAATTGTAAAATTTGCAAAACTTAATTCTATTGATTTCTATTAACTAAAAATCATAATTAAAGATTGTTAAAGGTTTTAAATTATTAATATACCATTTTTAATAGTGTTGGATTATTAGTGGGGATTATTTATGTAACACCCTGAATTTGGGCCTAGAAGTTTTGGGCCTTGAGCATGGGAGTGGTTGAAGGTAGCTTATAATATTTTGTTGTGCATGTAAATTTCGTTAATGAAGGCTTGTTTTAGTGGTTAAGTGTGCTGAGAAGTGTTGGAGAAGTCTTGGGTTCAAATCTGGACTCTAGCAAAAATTTTGGTTTAAGGTGAATCAAACCCTGGGTGTAATAGGTAGGCCTTAAGAATATTGTTGGGGAAATTGTCCCACAAAAAGCCTTGTGGTCTAGTGGCAAAGTAGCACCACATAAGAGGGAGGAAGGTGGCATCATAGAGTTGGCAAGGAGGTCAGGGTTCGAAACTCATGGCAATCAAAGAGCATTTATTTTGCTATGTTGGGATGGCAAGGGTTGGTATTGGTTTTAAACTCTGGTGATTGAGGGATCCCACATCGAGAAGCTAACATAAGAGTGGATGCGAAGCTGGCTTTAAATAGAGAGAACCATGAGGAGAGTAAAGGTACCTTTCTTGGCTGATCCCTTTCGCTTTATGGCGTGCTCGTTTGGGTTGGGCGTCGGCTAAGAGTGCTCGGAGCGCGGATTAACTCCAGTCTCCTATCAGGTGTGTATTTCTCACTACTCTAACTGTAGGATGGCTACTTTGGGCCACGATGGGCCGAAAGGGGTCATGTGGGCCTAATGGGCCTACGGGCCCAATTAGATAAGTTGTTTGATTGTGTAGTAAATATTGGACTAGGCTAGGTGAATCTCATATCTGTGGCTAGATTTGGGCTAAAAGGGCCACACGAGCGTGTGGGCCTATTTGGGTCGAGAAGGGCTTTAGGGCTATTCTATGGTTATCCCTGTTTAGAATACTTTAGTTTACCAAATTACCAAAATACCCTCGATTAGCAAAATTACCAAAATACTCCTGATTTGTAAAATTACCGAAATACCGTTGTAAGGTAGAAATATCGAAATACCCTTGTAGGGTAGAAATACCGAAATACCCTTGTCGGGTAGAATTACTGAAATACCCCTGTAGGGTAGAATTACTGAAATACCCTTGTAGGGTAGAAATATCGAAATACCCCTGTAGGGTAGAATTACTGAAATACCCCTATAGGGCAGAATTACCGAAAACCCTTGTAGGGTAGAAATACCAAAATACCCTTGTAGGGTAGAAATACCGAAATACCCCTGTAGGGTAGAATTACTGAAATACCCCTGTAGGGTAGAATTACCGAGATACCCTCGTGGGGTAAAATTACCATTTTGCCTCTCGTGCATAAATGACTAACTTGTGTGATGATTGGGTTAGTTGACGTGGATTTATGTTAGTTATCGCTAATTCGTAAGTCTAATGTGTTAGTGATTGATTGTAGGATTATCGCGTGGGAGATATCGTCATCAATCATCATCAACCAGGTGTGTAAACGACACCCTCCCTTAAACTGAATTGGTAAAAGCCGAAATATCGAAACGTTGGTATTTTGTGAACTCGCGAGCGTGCGAGCGCTCGTGAGACAGTTGTTAATGAATATGGTGCATTTCGATGATTAGAGTGCAGAGTGTGCATTTTCGTGCACAACGGTATTTTTGGGCTTAATGGGCCGAAACGGGCCAATGGGCCAACGAGCCCACTTTGGTAAAAAGACGAGGTAAGTACTTCTGATTACTTGGTAAACGTTAGAATGAGCATGAAACCTTAGCAATAGGTAACAATTACTGAAATACCCTTATGCATGCAAAATTATGATTTTACCCCTAGGGTTTTTTTTTCTGAAAAGCATTATGTTCTGTTTCTGTATACGTATGCCATGACATATTATTTCTGTTGCATGGGACATGGGTTTATATTGATGGAGGAAGCATTCTGGCAGCCTCGCTACAATCTGGTGACCTCGCCACATATATCTGTTCTGGTGACTTCGTCACAATATCTGGCAGCCTCCCTGCAATATGGTGGCTTTGCCACATATATATATATCTGTTCTGGTGGCCTAGCCACAACATCTGTATCTGGTGACTTCGTCACAATATCTGGCAACCTCGCTGCAATTTCTATGGTGTGTAGCGGTTGGGTGGGTCGAGTAGTCTCCCCACATGGTGTAAGGCTGGTACGGGGGTGTTATGGATGGCTCTAGGTTGGGATTTTTACATTCATGATATATTTGTTCTGTATCTGCTATGGGCCTATGGGTTTCATTCTGATTTTTGTACTGGGCCAAGGCCCAAATAAGTCTGACTCTGAGGTTTGATCTATTTTGGGCTATGGTTGGGTTATGTTACACACTGAGTTTTCGTAAACTCACCCCGTTTATTAACCTTTCAGGTAATTTCCAGCCTTAGACGGATCGGAGCTGCGAGGGGCTCGGAGGAAGCCACACACACTGTTTATGTTACAGTTTTGATTATTACTTTTAAATGTTTTATGTGGGTTGTAGTAAAGCCGTTGTAATTTTTTGGATTTCAAATTTGGAATTTTATTTATTGTTCTTATAATTGCTAGTATTAGAACACAGTTTTCCAAAGCAGCTACTGTTGTTCAAAACATCACGTATCCGCAATTGTTTTTAAATTAAGCTTCTGCAACTACCAAGATTTTTACAAAGTTGTTAAGAATGTTATTCCGCTGAGGTTTTCTAACAAGGTTTAAAAAGGGTATAAGTTTTTTATTAAGAAGGGTTTTTAATGGAAACATGGTTTTCGAAAAACACTTCAATATGACACGCCAGATTTGAGCCAAACTTCCAGGCAGGGTTTGGGGTGTTACAATTTAGTTAAAAAGTGATGTTTATTACAATATAAAACATTATATTATATGTTAAAATAATTAATAAAATAAGAAAAGAAATGAAAAACATAATTCATTCATCTTTTTCATTTTATAACTAATTCAAAATGGGGAGGGAGACCTAGCTCACAGCTACCTTCAAGCTTCAATTGGTAAGCCGATTTTGATCGGTTTCTTATAATTTTTATGTTTTTCAGATTATTGCAACTAGGTTCAACTAACTCGTATCTTCGTTTTTAAAACTGTTAAAGATTTGGATTTTGCCATTAATGAATCCTGGTTATTTTTTTATGTTAAATGATGAATTTATAGTCTTAATTGTTGTCTAGGACTATTTTGTAAAGTGATTTTAGTTAATTTTTAGTTAAAGGCCAGGTTTTTAAAATATTAAAATTTACATGGAATTTTTGTGAATTTTGAGTAATTTTTTACTGTAATAAAATAGGAATAAATTTAGCTAGCATAGGTAATGATGAAATTTTGTTAAATTTAGAATTTCGGGTTTAGGGACTAAATTGAAAGAAATGTAAAAGTTTAGGGACTAAATTGAAAGAAATGTAAAATTTTAGGGACTAAATTGAAAGAAATGTAAAAGTTTAGGGAAAGTATATAAATAATGAAAATTTAAGGTTATATGCATAGAAATAAGTTTGATAGTATATTTGAAATTAATATATTGAATTTAATCATTATATAGATCAATAATTGAATCGTACGGAGAATAACCGGGGAAAAGAGAAAATCGTAAATTTGTCCCTATGAGTCAACCAAAAGCATAATCTAGGTAATTTCGTAGCTATTTGATTTATGTTATGTAATTTAATGCTTACCTATTCATGATTGATTCATCAAATTATTTGATTTGGAAAAAGGAAAAGATCATGATTGAAAGATATCATGGCATTATATTCTAAAACGAAAGACCTTGGTTGAAAAATACCATGGCATCCCCCAAAAAAATGAGAAGGTTGAAAAGGATAATAATGGAAATGATAAAAAGGATAACAATAGAAATGTTGAAAATGATGACAATGAAAAGGTCGAAAAGGATAGCAAAGGAATGGTTATTATATCAATATTCTACGGTTAGGTATGTGAATAAGAGCTTATGACTATTAAATTAATGGATTGAAGTTTATTATATGAATAAAATGTTGAATTGACTTTTAAATACGTGTATTGGTAATGTTTTATGCCATTATAAAGTCATTTGTTTCATTTGGTGTAACGGATGATTAAAGTTTAAATTGAATATGTATGTATAAGAAATTATTTAAGTTACTAGAAGATGAAAGGGAAAATGTTGATATATGTATTTGAAATGAAAATTGTAACGCCCCAAATTTGATAAATTTGTTTCTGTGAGTTTTTGACATAATTGTGTACCTACTTCAGTGGCTAAGTGTTCTGGGTGAGAGGTCCCAAGTTCAAGCCTTGCATTTGGAAAATTTTGGCTTTTTCCTGAATTAAGCCTTAACTTCTAGTTAGCAGGCTTATATTAAATTATTTGTAATTTCATAACAGAATAGGCTTGGTAGTCTAGTGGTTAAGACATGTGGTTGTGTGTTGGAGGTCTGGAGTTAGAATCCTTGCATGAGCAAGGGAGTTTATATTCTTTCTTGGTTCTGCAAAGGAATTTTAGTGGTTTTCAAATACAGAAGAAGTTGAGATTAGGTAGTAGTGGGTAGTTGGGGGTAAAATCTGATAGAGTTCTATTTTTATTTTTCTCTCCTTTACCAAAATTCCCCTTTTCTTTTGCTTTCTCTACCGTTTTCTCTTCCCCAAATTACTGTCGATTTTTCCTATGAAGTTTCCCTTCCTTTTTACTTTTATTCCATATCTTTTGCGTATATCGTGGGTGTGGTAAGTAATATCTTTGGTTGGCATCATTTTTAGATGATTGTTATCATTTTTGTGAGTCTAATTTTTTAGTTTTGGTAGCATCGTATCGTGGGGTTTAAGGCTCTCTTCCTGCTGTTCTGTAGCGAATCGATTGGAAGCTTTGCGATAAGTGTTCATAGCTTTATGGAGTGAGTATTTTGGTTTGAAATTTATGATTAATCACAAAGTAAGACTTATTACAGTTTTGAACATCTTGTTTTTAGGCCTTGGAGTGCTCGGAAGTATTTAGGCATCAAAAACGATACAGGTATGTACCCGAAAACACAAACAATAAGGGTCGACAAAAGCTGAAAAACAAAATTATCGACGCTACACGGGCGTGAGGTCACCCGTGTGGCGGTACATGGGCGTGTGATCGACGAGCTAGACCGTGCGCGCAAGACACAGGTGCATGACGCGGCCGTGTGGGAGACACAGGCTCAACCAATTGGGCCGTGTGGGCCACATGGGCATGTGGTCCCACAGGGATACACCACACGAGGGTGTGGAATTCTGGGCAAGCGCTTGGGCGTGTGAGCCCATTTTTTCTGAAATACTCTGAATGGTTGCTAGGGTCACCCAGGTCGACTGGGACCTACTGTAGGGTCGGTAAGAGTTACTTGACCCCTGATACGTGATCTGACTATGTGATATATGTGCTCTAGCATGTTACTCTTAGCATGTAGACCGATTTGTATGTATGATCTGTTAATTGAATACTTGCATGTCATGTATTGTATGCTGCATTGCATCGAGGTTAGGTTAATGTATATGGAGGAAGTATTTTGAAAGGCTCCTAAGTCTGATATCTGGCAGCACAGCTGTAACTATCTGATTAAGTGTCGTATTTTGGTACAGCATGGTGTGTTGGGATGGGTGGGTCAATTTTATCCGTACATGGTGTGTAGAGTTGGACGGAGTTGGAGTGTAGAGGTTGGTGGGTAGGACTCTATTATTCTGCTCTATTATGCATGATATGTCCGAGATGGGCTAAGGTCCAATTTGTATCTGATTTTGTACTTGTGAGGACTAATGTTCTCTTTGGTCCTGCAATGGGGTTCAGGCCCAAATTATCTGATATTTGGATATATGACTGATTTTTTCTGTTTTGTATATTTTCTGTGGGAAGTACACACTGAGTTACGAAAACTCACCCTATTTCTATTTAATCTGTGTAGGTAATCCCTAGACTTGACAGATCAGTGCAGCACAGGACTCAGCGGTGGCCATACGATTTTTTTCACTTGGACTGTTTTCTGTTTACTTATGATTTAATTTATATTTGGGGAAATTTTGATGTAATTAAGGCTTTTACGGGTTTTTTCTTAATTTGGGATTTCAAAATGCTTTACGGTTTTTACTGTTAGTAGTAGGAAAACTTAGGTTTTCAAAAAGACTGGATGTTTTACAAAACAGCCATGCATACAAGAATGGTTAAAAGCTTCCGTGTAAAAGAAATATTTTAAATCAAATAAATTAGAACGTGTTTTCCTGGACTAAGTACAAGTTAATAATTGGAACGTTTTTGAGGTCAATGCGGTTTCAAAAATACTTTCATGTGACACCGCCAGATTCGACTATAACGTCCAAGCTGGGTTTGGGGTGTTACATTTAGTGGTATCAAAACCAGGTTAGAAAACTTGATTGTGGATTTGGGTTTTAAAGATTAGTTTAAAGAAACATTTTGTAAATAATTTGATATATTTTTGAATAAGTATGTGGTACACAGAGTCTCCGATGTCGATCTTGTAAGTTTTCTAAACCTCTATTTAAAATTGTCTGAAAATATGATTAGAATATACTGAAACTACTTTAGGTAGTTTATTACATTGAAAACACTCTAGGTAGTATAGATTGAAAACTGTAGTGAGACTACTACTCGCGATAACCAACTCTGAATATTTTGATATTGTACTACATAAAATATCTGTTAATAAATATTGGAACTGAAACTAATGCATAAAATTGTCAATACAAATAAATTCTAAAATTTATGATGAGCACACGAGGTACTCATGGACTGGTACTAGAGGCCGTGGTAGGGACCGTAGAGGGGCTTGAACTAAGTCCTTGGCATCTGATACTATTCTGAATCTGGATATTAGCAAGTCGCCGGTATCACCTGCGACGGAGATTGGGTCTGGGTCTCATGATCGTACGGCTGGGGACAACGCACTGTCCTAAGCCATGCTACAGATTTTGGAAAGGGTCACTGGGCCCAATACTGGATCTAGGGGTCATGGGTCGATTACGGAAGGACTTCGGTCAAATGGAGCTGAGTTATTCAGGGGTGTTGCTGGAGTCTCCCCTAACGTTGTTGAGTATTGGATGGAGGCCACGGAGAGAAATATGGACGACTTGGATTTTACTGCTGAGTAGAAACTTAAGAGGGCTGTTTCTCTGTTACATGATGAGGCATACCAATGGTGGCTCGCAGTTAAGTAGGGCACTCAGCTCGACCGATTGACCTGGGATTATTTTAAGACCTCGTTCCAGGGTAAATATGTAGGGGCTAGCTGCATTAATGCCAGGAGGCTCGAGTTTCTTAATCTCACTCAGGGAGATCATTCTCTGGCTGAGTATGAGGCTGAGTTCTTGAGGTTGAGCCGGTATGCGCGGTGCATGGTGGCGACCGAGTATGAGCATTGGGTTTGAGGATGGTCTCAGGAACAACTTGCGAGTCCTGATAGCTCCACAGAGGGAGTGTGATTTTTCTGTTCTGGTTGAGAAGGCAAAGATCGCCGAAGAAGTAAAATGCAATGTTGAGCAAAACCAGGATAGAGGAAAGGCTAAGAGGGATTCGGAGCCCTCAAATTCTGGGATTAGGCCTAAGAAAAAGGCCAGATCTGATAGGCTAGTGAGAGTTGGGCCTCATGCTACACCTTTTGGGGTGGCGTTGTGTGGGCACTATGGTAGATGCCATCAGGGCGAGTATTGGAGGACTATTGGGGCGTGTTTGAGATGTGGATCTACTGAGCACCATGGTAGAGACTGTCCACTGAGAACTGATCAGATGTAAGCTCTGGTTATTGGGACTACACAGCTGCCGAGGGTAGTTCAGCAACCACCGAGGGGCCGAGGTCAAGCTAGGGATGGTAATGACATGGGCCGAGGAAAGAGAGCATCGGGCAGAGGTGCTGGAATGACTGAGGCGAGGCAGCCTGCTTTGGCTTATGATGCTCGTCACCGTGAAGACCGAGATGCTTTGAACGTTATTACGGGTATGTTTCTAATATTTAATGTACCTTATTTGGCATTGATAGACATAGGCTCTACCCATTCATATGTAGCTAGCACTGTGTCCGAAACCTTGAACATTCTGGTTGAGAGTACTTTTAGCGAGGTAACTATTGTGAGTCTATTGGGACAGTCCATCCGAGTAAGTAAATTGTATAGAGACATTCCGTTAGAGGTTCAAGGGACAATATTTCGGGCTGATCTAATGGAGCTTCCGTTTGGATAGTTAAATTTGATATTAGGGATGGATTGGTTGGTAAAGCATTGAGTAAGTCTGGATTGTGCGACAAAAAGGGTTGTGTTGAAAACTAATGAGGACAACGAGGTAATTGTGATTAGGAAACGTCGTGACTACCTAACTAATGTGACCTTAACTTTGGTAGCAGAAAAATTTGTTCGAAAAGGGTGTGAGGCATTCTTAGCCTACATTAGTATTTTTTATTCTGGGGACTCTTCGATTAAAGACATCAGAACAGTGAAGGATTTTCCAGTAAGGAGTTACCAGGGTTACCTCCAGGACGTGAGGTGGAATTTGGGATTGAGTTGTTTCCTGGCACAGCTCCGATGTCTATCCCCCTTACCGAATGGCACAGAAAGAGCTGACGGAACTTAAGGCTCAGATTTAGAAACTGTTAGACCGTGGGTTCATTCATCCCAATGTGTCTCCATGGGGAGCACCTGTTCTATTTTTCAAGAAGAAAGATGGGACAATGCAAATGTGTATCGATAATCGGTAGCTAAACAAGCTAACAATTAAGAATAAGTACCCACTTTCAAGGATTGATGATTTATTTGACCAGTTTAGAGGGGCTTCTGTGTTCTCTAAAATTGATCTGCACTCGGGTTACCATCAGTTGAGAGTCAAGGAGGCCAATGTGCATAAGACGACATTTAAGACTCGATATGGACATTACGAATTCCTATTTATGCCCTTTGGTTTGACTAACGCACCGGCGGCATTTATGGATTTAATGAACCGAGTATTTCAGCCCTACCTGGATCAGTTTGTAGTAGTGTTCATCGACATCTTGGTATATTCTAAGATAGAAGATGAGCATGATGAGCATCTCAAAGTGGTTCTACAGATTCTTCGTGAGAAATAGGTATATACGAAGTTCAGCAAATGTGAGTTCTGGCTTTGGGAAGTGTCATTTCTAGGACATGTAGTTTCTGCTGGGGGATTCGAGTTGATTCTCGTAAGATTGAGGCTATGTTGGGTAGGAAACAGTCGAAGAATGTGTCTGAGATCCACAGCTTTCTGGGGCTGACAGGATATTACCGACGTTTCGTAGAGAGGTTCTCCTTAATCGCAGCTCTGTTGACTAAACTTCTGCGTAAGGAAGCTCCTTTCATTTGGACCGATGCACATAAGGAGAGTTTTGATAAGCTCAAGATGGTTTTAACCTAGGCTCCTGTTCTGATACAGCCTGAGCCCAATAAAGACTTCGTGGTTTACAGTGATACGTCGCATGTGGGTTTGGGTTGTGTTCTGATGCAAGTCAAAAAGGTAGTTGCTTATGCGTCTCAACAGCTCAAGACTCATGAAACTAACTATCCGACGCATGATCTGGAGTTGGAAGCGGTAGTCTTTGCTTTGAAAATTTGGAGGCATTATTTGTATGTTGAGAAGTGTACTATTTACACTGATCATAAGAGCTTCAAATATCTCCTCACCCAGAAGAAGTTAAATTTTAGGCAGCATGGATGGGTTGAACTGCTTAAGGATTACGACCGCACTATTGAGTACCATCTTGGTAAGGCCAATGTGGTGGACGATGCGTTAAGCCGTAGGGCTATGACCGATCTGAGAGCGATGTTCACTCAACTGAGTATTTTCAATGATGGGAGTCTGCTAGCTGAACTTCAAGTGAAATCGACATGGATTAATCAAATCAAAATTAAACAGATGGGGGACAAGTCTCTGGAGTTGCATTTCCGTCAGGTGGAGAGTGGTGTTACTACGAATTTTGGGATTAATAAGGATGGGGTATTGTGTTTCCGCAGTCGGATTTGTGTACCAAACGATGAGGATTTGAGACTGTCGGTCCTAAGGGAGGCGCATAGTAGCTCTTATGTTATGCATCTCGACAGGAATAAAATGTACCGAGATCTGCGAGAGTTATACTGGTGACCAGGCTTGAAACATGAAGTTACTGACTTTGTTGCTCGCTGTTTGACTTGTCAGCAGGTTAATGCTGAGCATCAGTTACCTTCGGGTTTGCTGCAGCCGGTTAAGATACCGTTATGGAAGTGCGAGCGAGTAACGATAGATTTCGTTAATGGGTTGCCTCTAATACCCACTAAGAATGATTCTATCTGGGTCATCGTGGATCTATTGACCAAATATGCACACTTCATCCCAGTCAGGACAGACTTTTCTCTGCAAAAGTTGGCTAAGCTCTATATTTCTGAAATAGTGAGGTTGTGTAACAGCCTGATTTAGACCCTATTCAGAACAGTGGTTTTGGGACCACGAATCTGAGTCAAAAAATATTTAAAAATTATTTTCTGTGTTTATTATGTGTGAATTTATGTGTGTGAAAATCTTGTTTAAAAATTTTACTGTTTGGATGCCCGATTTAATAAAAGGGCTTAATCGCGTAAGTTATAAAAGTTGCTAACTAATTATTAAAGTACCAAATTGCTTTGTTCTTTTAATATGGGGTCTTTATGATGTAATTAAACCATATGAATTAGTGATGGACAGTTTTAGTCATAATATATAATGGTTTCATATTTTATAACAAAGGTTAATTTTGTAAAATATTAAATAATGTTAATATAATATAAATAATAAAATAATAAAAGCCATGCATGTTCATCTTTTGGTAGCCAAAATTAGCTAAAGGAAAAGAAAAAAAAAGAAAGAGAAAGCCTTATTCGGCCATTGTAGTTTAATCAAGGTATGTAACTAGCTCGGTTTTTGATAATTTTTACGTTTTTGAGATCGTTGTAGTGAAATGTACAAAGCCCATGCTTTAATTTTTGATTTTGATGAATATTTTGAGTTATGTCATTGATGAATAATTGAGTTTTTTTATGTTAGTTGATGAATTATGAAAGATATGTTTGGATTAATATGTTTTGTATTGGAATTTTTTATGAATTTGAGTAATTAGGGCTAAATTGTAAAAATAATAATTTTAGGGACTAAAATGTGAAATAAATGAAATGTATGGACTTGTATGAACATAAGGAACATTCGGCCTAATCATGATGTATTCAAATTTTGCATATTTTGTGTTTTGTGTAATAGGGACTAATTTGTAAAAAGTGTGAAATGTTAGGGGCAAAATGGTAATTTACCCATTTATGTGTTTTTGGACTAAATTGAATGAAATTATGTTTGAATGAGTTTAATTTGAATACGTTTAGATCAAGAACCAAAGAAATTGGATTTGGATCGGGGGAAAACCAAAGTTGTCGAGTAATCATTATGTCCCGATTATCGTTGTCCGAGGTAAGTTTATAAGCAAATAGATGTTGTAAATTTTAAATAAATACGATTTATACATGCTGAAATGAATTATATGAAAGTATATATGTGGTAGTCGAATGTGTATATGCTTGGGAGCTATGTTTACGAACTCGATTCGACCCAGATACGACGTCCAAAAGCCCTGTACGAATCTTAGGAATAGCTAGGATACATATGTCATGACATAGGATTTTCGATATGTGTTCTCGTGTAAGACCACGTCTGGGACGTTGGCATCGATATGTGATTACGTGTAAGACCACGTCTGGGACGTTGGCATCGATATATGGTTACGTGTAAGACCACGTCTAGGACATTGGCATCGATATGTGATTACGTGTAAGACCATGTCTGGGACATCAGCATTGTATTTGATTCGTGTAAGACCACGTTTAATACGTTGGCATCGATATGTTATTCTGATATATGTGTGCGAGTAAGACCACATTTAATACGTTGGCATCGATATGTGATTTCGATATGTGTGTGCAAGTAAGACCACATTTAATACGTTGGCATCGATATGTGATTTCCGATATGTGTTTACGAGTAAGACCTTGTTTGAAATAGTGGCATCGATATGTAATTACATGTAAGACCACATCTAGGACGTTGGCATTGTATGATATATGCGACTATCCAAGTATTCTATTTAGTTCTGAATGATTCAACGGCCAATGTTAAGTAAAGACCGAATGCGAAATCAAATTAAAAGGTTTAGGTATGTGTTAGCTAATGTATTGAAATCAAGGTAAGTTTTGGTATTTGAAGTGATGATATGAATCATGTTATAAAGTTGGTTATATGTATATTGAATGCAAATCTATATTCGGCAAAATGATATAAGTATGTGATATTAAAGTGTGAAACATGTGCATACATATATGAATGTGTATATATATTCATCTATCTGATGATATTATGACCTTGGAAGTAAATGATAACTTTGATAATGGATATATATATGTATTTCGGCCAAGTTAAAGTTGATACATGAATGTATATGTTGTATATGAATTTGCAAGTTTGAGATTAAATGTGATTATGATAGATGAATTGGTTTGGTTAAATTGAGTTAATAATGTGAAAATGATTCTTTTATTTGCTTATGACTTACTAAGCTGTGATAGCTCATTGTGTGTGTATGTTTGTTCTCTGTATTATAGATTTTGGAAGCTAGTTACGGGTTCGGGGATCGTTAGCGAAGTCTATCACACTATCTACTTTTTCTCGGTACTTTTATAAGTTGAATATTGAACCTATGGAATGTATAGGCTAGTTTATATTCGATTAAGATTGAAGTTGTGTATATAAAAAAGCCATGCGAAAATGGCTTGTTTATTTTGTTAAGTTTGGTTCATATGCTTTGCTCAAGTGATGGTTTTATTTGGTTTGATTGAATCGACTATGGTATATACATAAGTATGAATTATGCTTGTTATGCTACTCATGGTTTTAATGATTCGGTTATGTCTTGTATTTGATAGTAATGGTTTAATTTGGTTGACGAGTGTATTTGGCTAAATGTTGAATTTAGGTAATAGATATATTTGATTGATGATTAGGCCATGCTATGTACAAATATGTGAAACATGTTTTATTTAGTTTTGCTATGTATTTTGGTGACAAGGCAATTTGGTTATGGCATATAATGTATTGGTTTGATATACACATATTATTTCAGTAATGCGTTTGTATAATGAATTGGTTGAAATAAAATAATGGAAGGTTTAGTTGTGGTTAGGCTCATTAATGAGTATGAGAAAATATGTATTTAGCTATGTATTTGGTTATGTGGTGTACGAATAGGATATAGGTGTAAATGACTTAGTAATTCGGCAATAGATTAATTAAGAAATTAATGTTCATTCATAAATGGCTATGATTAATATTCAATTTTATGCATTTCGACCATGTTTATATTTATATGTTTTATTGATATATTCGTTTTTTATTTGAGATTTTGGTTAAATTATGTATATATATAAACTTGTGAAGTGCTTGACATGTAAGGAAAATTATGGTTGATGTATGGAATTTATTCTATGCAATGTTACATACGTGTGATATGGTTGAGTAAAATGAAAGTGAACATTGAATAAGCATATGTATTTAGTAAGTTTATATTCGGCTAAGGCATTGGAAAGACCAAATGAATAGTAATTCAAGTTATAAGGAATCATGATTGTTTTTATGCAAATTAGGTAAGCTGATTTTTGAGTTTAAGTTATTAATCAAATGGTTCCTACTAATATGTACCATGCGCACAATGTTATAAATTTTGAAATTATGCTTGAGATATTTGTGAGATTTATTAATGCAGTTTTTGTTATGTTTAATAGTTACGAATTAACAATTGTTACTATATGTTTCAAAGCATGGTTACATATTATAATCGTATGACTGTTTTTGAATATGACAGGGTTCGAGTATGAAATGAGATGTTTGTTTGATATTAATGTTTCATAAAATTTTACTATGTGTTTTATAAATTATTATGTATGCATTCGTAATGACTTAAGAGTTTATGTAATCGTTCGGAAGTTGTGTTTGGTCTAGTAATGCCTCATAATCCCATTCTAGCAACGGATATGTGTTAGGGATGTTACAAGTTGCATGGGGTTTCTGTCTCGATCATCTCTGATAGGGATCCTCGTTTCACGTCTCAATTCTGGAAGAAACTGCATGACGCTCTAGGTTCAAGATTAGAATTCAGTACTGCTTTCCATCCTCAGATAGATGGTCAGTCGGAGAGGGTGATTCAAATACTAGAGGACATGTTGAGGAGTTGTGTGATTGATTTCTGAGGTAGTTGGGAGGAGTACTTGCCATTAGCAGAGTTCGCCTATAATAACAACTTCCAGTCTAGAATCCAGATGGCACCTTCCGAGGCACTTTATGGTCGTAAGTGCCGAACTCCCTTATGTTGTACTGATTTGGGCGAGCAACGTCTTCTGGTCCTGAATTAGTCTCCAAAACAGAGAATAAGGTTAGATTGATAAGGGATCGTCTGAAAGCAACTTCTGACAGGCAGAAGTCTTATGCGGATCTGAGGAGACGCGAGATTGAGTATTCTGTGGGGGACTCTGTTTTTCTCAAGGTCTAGCCGTGGAAGAAGGTTCTGAGGTTCGGTCGTAAGGGTAAGCTAAGCCCTAGATTTATCGGGCCATATTGGATTCTGAAACAAGTAGGGCTAGTCTCCTATCAGTTAGAGCTACCTCCAATATAACATCCTAAAATAGGGCCTAAATGGAACAGTGGTTGCAAAACCATGAATTCAAGATAGAAAAGTTTATTCCGATTAATTTTTATAATTTGCCGAGTGATTAGATGCATGTGTTAGAGTATCGATGGAAAATTTTATAGATAGCATGCTTAATTTGCCTACTAGGGCTTAATTGCAAAAGTTGATAAATATGAATTTTAGATGCTAAAGAATTAAATTGAAGAGTATAATTGAAGTAGAGGTCCTTAAATGGTAATTAGACCATTGGATTTTCATGGAAAAAATGGACATACATAGATAAAAATAACTAAAGTTTTAATGAAGGGTATTTTAGTCATTTGGTAATTAAAAGATTAAAAAAGGGAAAAAGATGGCAAAATGTGCCCATCTTCTTCATTAGGCCGAAATTTCAAGGGTTCTCCATAGATAGGGTTTTTTCAAGCTTCCAAGCTTTATAGTAAGTGATTCTAAGCCCCGTTTTTAATGTTCTTTACGTTTTTTAAGTCCCGGTAATTTGATTTAGCTTATTCTAGCAATAATTTAACCTAAGGTCCATATTTGGAAAAATACCCATAGGTGAAATGTGTTTATTTTGATGTTTTATGGTAGAATATGAAGCTTGAAATTATGTTAAACGACTTGAGCTAAGCGATTTTAAGCAAAAACGAGTAAAACAACATAATCGGTAAAAATACCTAATGGTCATAAGTACAAGTTAGAGTGGGAATTTGATGTTGCCGTAGGTAAATAAATGATTAGCATGTCATAAAACATAAGAATTAGGAATAAAGTTTCATTTCCGAGCCTTGGGGCAAAAGTGTAAATATGCAAAAGTTTAGGGGCAAATTCATAATTTTTCCAAAGTTAGAGTTAAGGACTGTTTTGATAAATGTGAATATTAAATAAGTTAAATTTGCTATTATAGATCAAGAAGAACGAAATTTCGGGTTAGACTGAGGAAAGAAAAAGGTTGACTAAATCAAAATATTTGATCGTATTTTGTATCGAGGTAAGTTTGCGATAAATAAATGCAATGTTTTATTATTTATAATTAATGATGTTATTTTTCAGCATCTATATATTTATTTTTTAAATTTATTCCTTGATGATTCAAGCAAGAATTGACGGAGAAATGATATTTAAAAGTCCTAGTTGAACCTTCGGAATGTGTAGGATACAAATGTCATGACATTAGGGTTTAAGGATACCAAGTAAGACCATGCTAAGGCATGGCATTGGTAAGTTCTACAAGGCAAGGAAATCATGTAAGATCATGTCAAGACATGGCATTGATAAACTACTATAAGGAAAAAATCCCATAGACCATGCCAAGGCATGGCAATGGTGAGTTCATAAGGCAAGGATACCACGTAAGACCATGTCAAGACATGGCAATAGTAAGTTTAAAAAGGACAGGTACCCGTGTATCCTTAGTATTCCAAATGGTTCAACGGAAAATTTAAAGAGTGTGCCAAAGGGAAGGTAAGATAAGTCCATGTCCGAAAGGTTCAGGTTATCTTGATAATTCATTTAGAATGTTGTTATTTATTTACATGCAAACTCACTAAGCTTTATGCTTACTCCCTTTCTTTTCTCTCTTTTATAGTATCGCAAAGCCAACTCGGAAAATCGTAAGGACGTCGGAGATCGCCTCACACTATCAATGAGCTATCTCGGTATTTTGTGACTAGAAATATTTTAAGTTATGGCATGTATAGGGACTTGGCTATTTTGTGTGTATGTCCTTATGATATGATCAAAGAATGGCATGTGAATACTTGGTAATGATTAGCTTATGATATAGCGAAATAAGAGCATGTTTTGGTATTATGTATGCCTAAATGAGGTTTGATGCAAAGAAACTATGAAAGAGTAAAAGTTGGCCATGGAACAGTTAGGAAACAGTAGCAGTGATGTGGTTTTGAAAACTAAATAAAAATTGTATAAATGGAATTAAATGGTGAATGAGATATAGAATTAAAGCTTATTGAGTCTATTTTCATAGGAAAGAAACAAAGCAAGCAAAGGAAGTCTATATTCTGAGATATTTAAATTTTTGTAAGACTGGTTCAGAGTGACTTCGTGATCCCCTGTTCCAACTTTGGAAAATCACTAGAATTCATAAAAAAAGAATTATAAGTCAAATTTTATATGTATAGATTTCCTCAGTGAGTCTATTTTCATTAAAAACATATGGAAATGTTATTCCATTTCTGTATAATGAGATCATAGATTTTTAGTGAAGAGAGGTCAAGTCCACTGAACTGTAAAATAGGAGAACTTTCAATGAATAAATTGTAGTAATCGGCCAAACCAAAAATTCTGGAAAAATTATGGTAAGAAGATATATGAGTCTAGTTTCTGGAAAAATTTATGGATTTAAATTTTGAGTTTCATAACTCAAATTATAATTAATTCAGTGACTGTTACGCAGATGGACAGTTTTATTATGAATAATGAAATAATTTTTTTTGATTGTGTAAGTAATTGGAAAATTTTTAATGTTCCTAATTTGGTCCTGAACTGTTCCAATTGCACGTTTTAGGGCCTCGAAGGCCCTTTTTGGGGATTTATTGGATGAATGCAAGCGAATTAATTTTTAAAAGTAAAAAAAAATTATGCCCCGATCAAGTAAGATAAGTCTGGTAACGCCTCGTGCTCGACTTCAGCGACGGTCTCGGGTAATGTGTGTTACATTTATTGGTATTAGAGCAAGAGTTTACAGTTCTTGGAATATTCAGTATGAGTAACAGTCTAGCTATACATGCCATACTTATATTTTGATAGTGTGACGACTCTTGAAGATTTTAAAATGTTTTTCTTTTATAGTTATGGATCCCGAACGAGTTGGAAAGCAACGCACCCGCTCCCACAAAAGGGACGGTGCCACCAAATAGTAGTGAAACGCTAGTTACAGTTAGTCAGGGAGGAGGGGCTCGAGAAGCCTTCTTCTAAGCAATGAATGAATGGTTTGCCAAGTTCGTTCGTACGAATCCGACCGTTAGACCTCCACGCCCTCATGATCCTCAGACTACCCATGTAGCTTCCACAGACACAGATACAGTCAAAAGAGAGAAGCCACTAGTTGATAAAATTAGAAAACAAGGGGCCGAAGAGTTTTAGGCTACTAAAGATAACGATACAGAGAAAGCTAAATTTTGGCTCGAGAATACTATCAGGGTCTTTGATGAGTTATCCTGCACACTTGAGGAGTGCATGAAGTGTGTTGTATCACTTTTGTGAGACTCGGCCTACCATTGGTGGAAGACACTTGTGTCAGTAGAACCGAATGAGAGGGTTACTTGGGATTTCTTTCAGGAGGAGTTCCATGAGAAATACATTAGTCAGAGGTTCATCGACTAGAAAATAAAAGAATTCCTTGAACTAAAGCAGGGTAAGATGACAGTGACTGAATATGAATGTGAATTTGTCAGACTCAGTAATTATGCTCGAGAGTGTGTGTCTACTGAAGCTATTATGTGCAAGAAATTTAAAGATGGGATCAATAATGATATTCGACTGTCAATCGGTGTTTTAGAAATAAAAGAGTTTGTCATTTTAGTTGAAAGAGCTTGTAAGGCAGAGGAGTTGCTGAAAGGAAAGGGTAATGCTGAAATTGAGATGCAAGACACGAAGAAAAGACAGATGAGCAAGCCATTTCATTCTACATCCAAGAGGCCTAGAGAGTTCTCTACGAGATCTAATTTTTCAGCGGGGTATTCTAGCCGAAACAGAGGTATAAGATTTATGGGTCAAAAAGCTCAGACCACTTCAATTGCGATTGTTGGTAGTATTCAACCTGATGACCGAAGTGTCCTCAATGTGGTCGACGTCATCCAGGTCAATGTCAAGCAACTAAGACTGGTTGTTTCCGATGTGGTCATCGGATCATTTTATTCGGGAGTGTCCTGAGATGGTTAAAAGAGAAGTAATACCGAGTGTAAGATCAGGCAATGCCCCTATTAGAGGCAGGCCTCAAAGAAGTTCGGGAATAGGAGCAGATAGAGGTGCATCTAGAGATTCAGCAGCGAGACCCGATGTTAGAGCACCTGCAAGGACCTATGCTATCCGTGCTCGTGAAGAGGCATCCTCCCCCGATGTAATTACGGGTACATTTTCTCTTCATGATGTTAATGTTATTGCTTTGATTGATCCAGGTTCGACCCATTCCTATGTTTGGATGAAATTGATGCATAGTATGAACATGTCCATAGAGTCTACGAGATTTGTAATTAAAGTATCGAATCCATTGGGTCAGTATGTATTAGTAGACAAAGTATGTAAAAATTGCCCTTTGATGATTAAAGGTTACTATTTTCCGGCCGATCTCATGCTATTGCCATTTGATGAGTTTGATGTGAATCTTGGTATGGATTGGTTGACTGTGCATGACATGATAGTGAATTGTGAAAAGAAATTTATTGAGTTGAAATGTGAAAATAGTGAAATTCTTCGGGTTAATTCAGATGAGTTAGATAGTTCAATTGCCATGATTTCTGTTATGTCTACTCAAAAATCTTGAGAAAAGGATATGAAGCTTATCTTGCCTTTGTGTTGAATACTAAAGATCCAGAGTTGAAAATTGAATCAGTGCCTATGGTATGTGAGTTTCCTGAGGTGTTTCTAGAAGAACTACCAGGTTTGCCTCCTATCAGAGAAGTTGAGTTTGGTATTGAATTGGTTTCGAGTACAACACTCATTTTTATTGCTCCTTATAGAATGGCTCCAATGGAATTGAGAGAATTGAAAGTTCAGTTGCAGGAACTAATAGAAAAAGGCTTTGCAAGACCTAGTTGTTCACCATGGGGTGCACCAGTGCTCTTTGTGAAAAAGAAAGATGGTTCGATGAGATTATGCATAGATGATCGATAGCTTAACAAGGTGACTATTAAGAATAAGTATCCAATGCCTAGAACTGACGATTTTTTTGATCAATTGAAGGGAGCTACTGTGTTCTCTAAGATAGATTTGAGATCTAGATATTATCAGTTGCGAGTTAAAGAGTCAGATGTTCCGAAGACTGTTTTCCAGACTAGGTATGGCCATTATGAGTTCCTTGTGATGCCATTTGGCTTGACTAATGCTCCTGCCATTTTCATGGACTTAATGAATCGAATTTTTAGACCTTACTTGGATAAATCTGTAGTTGTGTTAATTGATGATATCTTGATTTATTCTCATGATAAGACTGAGCATTCATAGCATTTGAGAACAGTTTTATAAACTTTGAGAGATAATCAGCTTTATGCCACGTTTAGAAAAAGTGAGTTCTTGTTACGGGAAGTTGGTTTTCTCAGACATATAGTCTCAGGTGAAGGTATTAAAGTTGATCCGAGCAAAATTTCAGCCATTGTTGATTAGAAGCCTCTCAAGAATGTATCAGAGGTCAGAAGTTTTCTTGGTCTCGCCGGTTATTATAGACGATTTGTAGAGGGATTTTCCATGATAGCTACTCCATTGACAAGATTGCTATTAAGTTTGAATGGACTGAAAAGTGTCAGCAGAGTTTTGATAAATTAAAGGCTTTGTTAACTGAAGCTCCTATCTTAGTACAACCAGAACTGGGTAAAGAGTTTGTGATTTATAGCGATGCGTCCTTGAATGGACTAGGCTATGTACTTATGCAGGAAGGAGAGGTAATTGCTTATGCCTCTAGACAGCTAAAGGCACATGAGAAAAATTATCCGATACATGATTTAGAACTAGCTACCATTGTATCTGTGTTGAAAATCTGGAGACATCACTTGTATGGTGAGAAGTGCCGAATATTTACTGATCATAAAAGTTTGAAATACTTGATGACTTAGAAAGATTTGAACTTGAGGCAAAGAAGATGGCTAGAGTTGATTAAAGATTATGAACTAGTGATCGATTATCACCCGGGTATGGCAAACGTAATTGTTGATGCTTTGAGTAGAAAATCTTTGTTTGCATTAAAAGCTTTGAAAACTAGTTTAACCTTATCGGATGATGGTTCTATCTTAGCCGAATTAAGAGCTAAGCCAATGTTTCTTGAAGAAATTTTTGAAGTTCAGAAAGATGATAGTGATTTGCAAGCCAAAAGAGCTCAGTGTAAGTCGGGTATAGAGTCAGATTTTCAGATTAGTTCTAGCTGTTGTTTAATGTTCAGAAATCAGATATGTGTACCAAAAAATGATGAGCTTATTCGAAAGATTTTAGAGGAAGCACATAGCAGTTCTTTGTCTATTCATCCAAGTAGTACAAATATGTATAATGATTTGAAGAAAATGTATTGATGGGTAGGAATGAAAAGAGATATCTCAGAGTTTGTTTCTAGATGCTTGATCTGTCAGCAGGTAAAAGCCGAACATCAGGTACCTTAAAGTTTATTGTAGCCTGTGTTAGTTCCTAAGTGGAAATGGGACCGAGTTGCCATGGATTTTGTGACAGGATTACCGTTGACATCGAGAAAGAAAGATGCAGTATGGGTTGTGATTGATAAGGTAACGAAGTCTGCTCATTTTATTCTAGTTTGTATGGATTATTCAAATGACAAGTTGGCCGAGTTGTATATTTCAGAGATAATCAGACTACATGGAGTACCATTGTCGATTATTTCAAATAGAGACCTGAGATTCACTTCGTGATTTTGGAAGAAGTTACAGGAAGCTTTAGGCACAAAATTGAGTTTTAGTACAGCTTTCCATCCTCAGACCGATGGTCAGTCAAAGAGAGTTATTCAGATACTTGAGGATATGCTCAGATGTTGTGTCTTAGAATTTCAAGGTAGTTGGGAGAAATATTGGTCATCGGTAGAGTTTGCTTATAGTAATAGTTACCAGTCGAGTTTGAAAATGGACAGAGCTTAAATAAAATCAGATTTACGGGTTGATTTAGTTAAAGAAACTGAAGAAAAAGTGAAAGTTATCAGAGATTGCTTGAAAGCAGCTTCAGATAGACAGAAGTCTTATGAAGACTTGAAAAGAAAAGACATTGAGTATCAAGTTGGCGACAAAGTGCTCTTGAAAGTATTCTCGTGGAAGAAAGTCTTTAGATTTGGCAAGAAAGGCAAACTAAGTCCACGTTTTATTGAACCATTTGAGGTGACTGAAAAAGTTGGACAATTAGCATATCGGTTAGCTTTGCCGCCAGAGTTAGAGAAGATTCATGATGTGTTCCAAGTGTCCATATTATGTCGTTACTATTCTGATCCTTCACATGCGATTTCACAGACAGAGGTTGAGATTTAGCAAGATATGACTTATGGTGAAGAACCGGTAAAGATTTTAGCTCGAGAGGTCAAGCAACTAAGGAACAAAAGTATTGTACTTGTGAAAGTATTATGGAATAAGCATGGGGTAGACGAGGCTACATGGGAGCCTGGAGAGGTTATGCGAAAACAATATCCAAATCTTTTCACAGGTAACATTTTCGAGGACGAAAATCCCTAAAAGGGGAAGAAATGAAACATCCCAAAATAGGGCCTAAATGGAACAGTAGTTGTGAAACCATGAATTCGAGATAGAAAAGTTTATTCCGATTAATTTTTATATTTTACCGAGTGATTAGATGCATGTGTTAGAGCATCGACGGAAAATTTTATAGATACCATGCTTAATTTGCCTACTAGGGCTTAATTGCAAAAGTTGATAAATATGAGTTTTAGATGCTAAAGGATTAAATTGAAGAGTATAATACAAGTAGAGGTCCTTAAATGGTAATTAGACCATCAGATTTTCATGGACAAAAATGGACATACATAGATAAAAATAACTAAAGATATCAAAATGTGCCCATCTTCTTCATTAGGCCAAAATTTCAAGGGTTCTCCATAGCTAGGGTTTTGTCAAGGTTCCAAGCTTTATAGCAAGTGATTTCAAGCCCCGTTTTTAATGTTCTTTACGTTTTTAAGTCCCGGTAACTTGATTTAGCTTATTCTAGCAATAATTTAACCTAGGGTTCATATTTGGAAAAACACCCATAGGTGAAATGTGTTTATTTTGATGTTTTATGGTAGTATATGAAGCTTGAAATTATGTTAAACGACTTGAGCTAAGCGATTTTAAGTGAAAACGAGTAAAACGACATAATCGGTAAAAATACCTAATAGTCATAAGTACAAGTTAGAGTGGGAATTTGATGTTGCCGTAGGTAAATAAATGATTAGCATGTCATAAAACATAAGAATTAGGAATAAAGTTTCATTTCCGAGCCTTGGGGCAAAAGTGTAAATATGCAAAAGTTTAGGGGCAAATTCATAATTTTTCCAAAGTTAGAGTTAAGGACTATTTTGATAAATGTGAATATTAAATAAGTTAAATTTTCTATTATAGATCAAGAAGAACGAATGTTTTACAAAACTGCCACGCATACGAGAATGGTTAAAAGCTTCCATGTAAAAATAATTTTTTAAATCAAATCAATTAGAATGCGTTTTCCCGGACTAAGTACAAGTTAATAATTGGAACGATTTTGAAGTCAATGCGGTTTCAAGAACACTCTCATGTGATATCGCCAGATTCGGCCATAACAGCTAGGCCGGGTTTGAGGTGTGACAAAAATAGTGTCAAATAAATATATGAAGAATGAAATACATATTAAAAGTTTTTTGCGATATGTTTCATGATTTGGTTGGATTACATATACATTGATACATTTTCTAACTTTGTGAAGTGGTGTGTATAGGAAAGGATACTATGCTCATGGTTAATGAAATTATACTTCGTTGTACATGATGTGTTTTGGTAAGTTTATGTTTCCTTTTTACGAACTGACTAAGCATTAGTTTCTTATGAAATTTTTTTCTTTGTTTTGTATATCATCGGAAAGCTTGACCGGTTGGGATCTCGTCGGAGCATGATCACACTATCCTTCCATCATTTTGATAGTTTTTGGTTAATTTGGCTTATGGTTATAAATGGCATGTATAGGGCTAAATGTGTTATCTTGGTTCTTTGATTGTTTTGAGTTTGTGATGAACTTAATTGTGGTTGAATGCCTAGATGTTGTTTTGTAAATGGTGATGTAAATAGATGATGTTGGACTTGTGTATGCCCTTTTTCTTAAAATAGGTAAATCATGGTTGAATCTTATGTTATGGATAAGGTTACTTGGTTTGTATGCATAGGTTTAATGAATGATTTGAAATGTTGAATGGAATTAAGTTTGACTTGTTAATTGTGGTGACTTTAATGGCATATTAGTTAGGCATAGGTGGAGTGATTTTGGCATGTTTTTAGTTTCCTTGAATGTGTTATAAACCATGTGAAATAAGCTAGGTATGGTGTGTCTTGGTGTACAAGGTTTGGTGCTTAATTTGGCTTGTTTTAGGGGCAACTTATGCTGCACACGGCCTGGGATACGAGCTATCACACGGTCGTGTGTCATTGTTGTTTTAAGTGCAAGTTTCACACGGTCTGAGACATGGCCTTCGACATGGCCATGTGTCTCAAGCTAATATGTAATACGGTCTGACACACGGCCTATGAGATGGTCATGTGACCCAACATCAAATGCACACACAATTTAGCATAGGGCCTGCGACACTGTAACATCCCGAAATAGGGCCTAAACGGAACAGTGGTTGCGAAACCAAAAATTTGAGGTAGAAAAATTTATTTTATTATTATTTTGAGGTTCATTATATGATTGCATGATTGTGTGAAAATTTCGTTATGAAATTCTATGCATAAAGTGCTTAAGTTGAGATTAGGGACTAAATCGAATAATTTGCAAAACTTGCGTTCTAGAAGTTTTTAGTATGAAATTGCTTTGGAATATTAATTAGGAGGGTTTAAATAACAATTTGACCAATTTCTAAGTTCATGGACAAAATAGGTGTAACACCCCTTACTCGTATCCGAGGCCGGGCTAAGGTACGAGGCGTTACCAGACAAACATACAAACATTAAACTAAAATACGAGCCATAAAATTTTATTCATATTTCAAAGCGTTCATTCTCTTACACATAGTCCCTTATTTGAGTCTACGGAGCCTAAAACATACTTTAGAAAGGGTTTGGGACTAAACCGAGAACTTACGAAAATCTTGGAAATTTCATGCTTTAAGGCTCCACACGCCCGTGTCCCAAAGTCATGTTCCATACACGGCTGAGACACATGGTCGTGTCTCTGCCTGTGTGGAATATACCTAGGCTATTTCCAAGCTTTGGTCAACCTTGATCTCTTACACACTTATACAAAATCAAAAGCATATAACATGGTATTCATTTAATGATTATAAATCCTCAATTAAACCACAAACATAGCATTTGTATGTCATCATACATGTGTCTCTCATACTCGTTTTACCTTGTTTATTATAGTACCACTTATACATTTATACCAAGATTATCATCTTACCAAATATCTTCAGCTTAATCATCAAGCATTCATATTTAAAGCTAGATCATATCTTTATAAAATACCACAATTCAAATGTGCAGAATAACATGTTTGCCTGAAACATTTCAATTCAATTCCATACCCAACAAGCATTACATTGAGACTAGTCATATATATATATATATATACATGTCATGATACATAACATTCTCTTTTGTTTTCTTATAAACACATATCATTTATTTCATTATATCAATATTTCATATACCATAGTTTCCATGTATTCCACATATATTTATTTTCCTCCCCCTCCTCTCCATTCCACATCCTTAATGTATATAGCATTCTTGTAAGTACGATTTCACAATTTACTAATAAATGTTCACATCAAACTGTCCACACGAGTCATAGTCACTTAATTATTTATAATTCGAGCTACAGAGCTCCAAATTAAGATCCGTAAATTTCCCCTAAAACTAGACTCACATATCTTTCCACCATAAAATTTTCATAACTTTTGGTTTAGCAAATTAGTACAGTTTATTCATTAAAATTTCCCTTGTTTCACTTTCTGACAGTTCTGACCTCTCTTCACTAAAAAATAATTATCTCACAGTACAGAACTCGGATAATGTTCTTGTTGATTTATCTTGAAAATAGACTCATTATGGATTTTAAAAATATAATTTTGAGCCTCTAATTATTTTTATCCAAATTTTTGTGATTTTCCAAAGTCAGAACAGGGGATCACGTAATCATTCTGAATCAGTCTCACGAAAACATAAATATATCAAAATATAGAACTCCTTTGCTTTCTATGTTTCTTTTATATGAAAATAGACTCATTAAGATTTAATTTTTTATATCATTCAGTCTCTGATTCAATTTATACTATTTTTGGTAATTTTTCAAAATCACGTCACTGCTACTGTCCAAAACAGTTTTATTGCTAATTCACTCTTTCACACTTTCTTTGTATTAACCTCATTTTAACATACATATCACAAATCATTTTCACCACATTTCATATATCACAAGTATAGGCCCATGATCAAAAGGTCACCATAAAATCATCCTCATGTATAACTTACTTGTTTATAACCTTACCACATCCTGGTCACTTAATGAACACATCATTCACATAACCAAGTTCCTGCACATATTCATCACAAAACTCACAAAGCAATACATAGAGAGTCTCCCGTTGAACACTTTAGATCAATCCTCGATACTTGGTGGTTTCAGCACATAGCTTCACCCATCATATACTTCGGCTCTCTTGTACACATGGTGAACACTTAGTACCACCCATGTGACCTAGCCAGTTTATCTCGTAGCTCTCTTGTCTACATGGTGTCCTTCACTTGGAACCACACATGCGACCTAGCTACATATATCCTGTAGCTCTCTTGTCTACATGGTGTACACATAGTATCACCCATGCGACCTAGCTACATCATAATGTCTTGTAGCTCTCTTGTACACATGATGTGCACTCAGCACTATACATGTGACCTAGCTACATACCATCTGTATCATCCAATCTTTCCGAAGGTTCAACCGGGATTTCTCTCTCTTTTCCAACAATTTCACCAATCAAGTAATTATCCACAAACATATTTCCAATATTTTTATAAAATATCATAATACAAGTAATAGTGATGTATTACTTACATATAAACTTACATCTCATTTAATATCAACACAATAACATTAAATTACACATTGTCTTATTAAAAATCATATGAACTTGCAATTTCCCATAATATCCATAATCATAGAAATCACATTTATGTATGATAATTCAATGCACTTCATGTACCATAGACATATTTTAAATCAATTCATAAACTTGGCACCATAATCATTTAATTTAACATAATTCAATTAATTCACTAAATTTAACTTTCAAATATAAATTACAGCATTATTGTTGTATTATTATCATACCAACTTACATACTTTCAACACCTCGGAGATCATAGTAAATATATCAATTTTACATTGATACATGCATAAATTAATGCTTATTATACATATGAACTTACCTTGATATTAAAACGGGCATTTTACCAACTTTCCCAATTTCGATTTTTCTCTCATTCTAGGTTCAAATCTCATTTTCCGGGATCTAAAACATCATATTTTACATATTTAATTAATTTACTATTCAAAACAGTCCTTAACTCAAACTTTGGAAAAATTATAATTTTGCCCATAAACTTTTGCATATTTACACTTTTGCCCCTAGGCTCGGGAATTAAACTTCATCCCTTATTCTTATGTTTTATGACATGATGATCACTTTTCCCTTCTATGGCAACATCAAATTCTCACTCTAACATATACTTATGACTATTAGGTATTTTTATCGATTAAGCCTTTTTACTCGTTTTCACTTAAAACCGAGTAGCACAAGTTGTCTAACATAATTTAAAACCTCATATTGTATCATAAAAAACCAGAATACACAAATTTTACCTATGGGTATTTTTCCAAATATGAACCCTAGGTTGAATTATTGCTAGCATAAGCTAAACCAAGTTACCGGGACTCCAAAAACGTAAAGAACTTGAAAAACAGGGTTAGAACAGACTTACAATTGAGCTTGGGAAGCTTGAAAACCCTAGCCATGGAGTCTCCCTTGGTATACACGTCCATGGTGAAGAAAATGAGCAAAATTGGCTTTTAATTTTGTATTTTAATTCATTTTACCCCTAAATGACCAAAATACCCTTACTAATAAACTTTCCAAAAATTCCATCCATGTCCAATTTTGTCCATAACTTAGAAATTGGTCAAATTGCTATTTAAGACCTCCTAATTAATATTTCAAATCAATTTCATCCTAGAAACTTCTAGAATGCAAGTTTTGCAACTTATTCAATTTAGTCCCTAACTTCGAATTAAGCACTTTATGCATAGAATTTCTTCACGAAATTTTCACACAATCATGCAATCATATCATAGACCTCAAAATAATCATAAAATAATTATTTATATCTCAGATTTTGTGGTCCCGAAACCTCTGTTCCAACTAGACCCAATTTTGGGCTATTACAATAGGACATGGATGGAATTTTTGAAAGTTTAATAAGGAAGGGCATTTTGGTCATTTGGATATTAAATGAAATAAAAAGGGAAAAATAACACAAAATTCATCATCTTCTTCATTAGCACGAAATTTCAAGGGTTCTCCATAGCTAGGGTTTGTTTCAAGCTTTCAAGCTCCATAGTAAGTGATTCCAAGCCCTATTTTTAATGTTCTTTATGTTTTCGGAGTCCCGGTAGCTCGATAAAGCTTATGCTAGCAATAATTTAAGTTAGGGTTCATATTTGGAAAAATACCCATAGGTGAAAAGTGTTTATTTTGATGTTTTATGATAGAATATGAGGTTTTAAATTATGTTAGACAACTTGTGCTACTCGATTTTAAGTGAAAACGAGTAAAATGGCTTAATCGGTAAAAATACCTAATAGTCATAAGTACATGTTAGAGTGTGAATTTGATGTTGTCATAGAAGGGAAAAATGATCAGAATGTCATAAAACATAAGAAAATAGGATGAAGTTTAAATTACGAGCCTTGGGGAAAAAGTGCAAATATGTGAAAGTTTAGGGGCAAAAATGTAATTTTTCCAAAATTTGGGTCAATGACTGTTTTGATAAATGTGAATATTAAATAAGTTAAAATTGCTATTATAGATCAAGAAGAGCGAAATTCAGGAGTAGATCGGGGAAAAGAAAAAGTAAAGGACTAAATTGTAAAGTTTAGTCACATTTTGTATCGAGGTAAGTTTACAGTAAATAAATGCAATATTCTTTTATTTTACATTATTATTTTCAATTTACAGCATTTATATACTTATTTTCTTTGAATATTTAAAGTCGAATTAAAGGCGAAGTGACAGAGAAAAAGCATTAGGAAGCTCCGTTTGAACCTTAGGAATGTTAGGATATTGGGGTTGACAGGACATGACAGGACAGAAATGAGCCATGTAAGTCCATATCAGTTATATGGCTTTGGAGACAGGAATGAGCCATGTAAGCCCATATTATATATATATGGCATTGGAGACAGGAATAATTCATGTAAGTCCATGTCGAAGACATGGCATTGGCAGGATATTGATAGACAGGAACGACCCTAGTATCCTTAGTATTCCGAGTGGTTCAACGGGTCATTGTACACGTTAAATTACAGTGAATTATCATCAAAAGGGAAGGTAGATTATATTTATGAATAGTGAAAGGCCAGGTAAGAAAGAAGGTAAGTGAGTAAAGAAGAAGGTAGAAAATGAGAAGTAAAGAAAGTTTATGAGGCTAGGTGACATTATGTATAATTATTCATTATGTTGAATGTTGTAATTTATTTGCTTGTAAGCTTACTAAGCCTAGTGCTTACTCTCTTTATTTTCTTTTTCTTATGGTTTTTATCAAGCCACTCGGGGATCAAAGGAAATGTCGGAGACCCGATCAAACTATCGAAGAAATCACATTAGTATAGTTAGACGTTTCGTTTTGTGTATGGCATGTATAGGAACTTGGTTTCTTTTGATATGATATGATCAATGAATGATGTGTAAATACTTTCTAGTGATTAGCTAATAGAGTGGCTGATGATATACATGTTTAATAGTATGTATGATTAAGTAGTTACTATCACATGAAAACTAAGAAAAATGTGAAAGTAACTTAAAAACAGATTCAAGTATCAGAAATAATGGGATTTTGAAAAATCACAAGAAATTGTAGAGACATGGGTTGATGGTGAATAATATATGAAATTAAAGCTCATTGTGTCTATTTTCATATGGAATAAGCAAAACAGGTAAAGGTTTTGTATTTTATAGGGTATCTGAGTTTTGGTGAAATAGGGCCAGAGCGATTTCTGGATCCCCTGTTCCAAATTTAAAAATTCACCATAAATTTTACAAAAATAATTAGGTGGTGTACTTTATATGGTTATAATCCTTGTTGAATCTAGTTTTAATAGAAACAAACAGTATAGTCATATGATATTTTTACAGAGAGAAAAGTGGTTCGTAGTAAGTAGATGCCAGTGAAGTCGAATTCTGAAACAGGGGTAACTTTAACTAATAAACTGTACTAATTGGCTAAGTCAAAAATTCTAGAAAAAAATTAGTAGATAGATATATGAGTCTAGTTTCAGGAAAAATTTATGGATCTTAATTTCAAGTTTTGAAACTCGAAAAATGAATTTTTAAGCAACCATGATTCAGAAAAATAGTTTATTCCGAAAATTAAAATAAGTGGTTTAGAGTTGTTTAAAAGGTAAGATAAGTTTAGTAACACGTCAAGCTTGACTCCGGTGACGGTTTCGGGCGTGGGGGTGTTACAACAGTCGTGTGGCCCTATTTCAAATACCCACACGGGTGGACACACGGGATGGGACACGATCATGTCGACACTTCAAATGTTCACACGGTCTGGGTTATGTCACACAGTAGTGTAACCCTAGTTTCCAAAATTTTCAAGTTTTTCCAAAATTTTTTATTTTATTTCAAATTGATCCTGGAATGTTCCCAAAATGTATTTAGGGCCCCGTAAGCTCGATTTAAGGCCAGTAAGTGTATTTTTTATTTAATTAAATTGAGTTATTAAATGATAACATTTGAAATGCATAATTGTTTCTGCTTTGTATGATAATACTCTGTAACCCGAATCCGGTGAAGGAATCGGGTTAGGGGTGCTATAGAATCGATCCCCAAATTACTCTAACCTTAGATTAATCTATTGTCCTACTTATGCACGAGTTAGTCAGGGAAAACTCAAACCAAGGGTTGTGAAATGTATATTTCTGGGTTTTACTTCCGGTGTTAAAGGGTTTAAGCTTTGGTGCCCAGAAACAAATAAAATGATTATGAATAGAGATGTTACATTTGATGAAACTGTGATGCTTCATCCGAGAAAAGAGCCATCTGTTCTTAATGACAAAACAAAATAGGGTATCCTAGGTAAGGTGGAGATAGAGCCAAAATCAGAAAGTGATGTCACAATGTCACAATCAGTGACGTCACGACAACATGACGAATAGAGCCGTCGTGATTAGAAAATTTGTGACATTACGATGAAATCGCGATATACGTGAGGCTACACTTGTTTCAGAATAATAGAAGGTTACTAAAGTTACTTCAAATCAATTAAAGGCTCCATACGACTCAAAATCTCCTTCTACATCTCAACTACAAAATTATAAGTTAGCTTGAGACAGGAAAAGATGAGAAATCAAGCCACCACAGAAACATTGTCACGAAAATTTAATGGCATATGCTCTAAGTGTTGCGGAGAGCATTGATTCAGTCAATCCTTCAAATTACTCAGAGGCGGTCCAGGCTCTTGATTTTAACAAGTGGCTTGTGGCTATAAAAGAGGAGATAGAGTCCCTGCAAAAGAACGGGACTTGGAAGCTCGTGAGGCCACCCACTGAAAAGAAGATTCTTGGTTGCAAGTGGGTATTCAAAAAGAAAGAAGAATCAGGTTCATATGGCACTAGATATAAGGCGAGGTTGGTCGCAAAGGGCTATAATCAAATGGAAGGAGTTGATTTTAACGATGTTTTCTCTCCTATTGTGAAACACACGTCCGTTCGGACGTTACTAGCCCTTGTTGCATTAAACAACCTTGAGTTGGAACAGTTAGATGTGAAGACTGTATTCCTTCACGGTGATTTAGAGGAGAACATTTACATGCAACAACCTGAAGGCTTTAGACTAAAGGTAAGGAAGATCATGTTTGCTTTCTACAAAAATCATTGTACGGCCTAAAGTAGTCTCCTCACCAATGGTATAATAAGTTTGATTATTTCATGTTAAGCATTGGTTTTGTTCAAAGTAAGTATGATAATTGTGTGTACTTGCATTGTCTTGATGAAGGATCGTTTATATACTTGTTGCTCTATGTTAATGATATGTTAATTGCGACTAAGGATTCATCTGAAATTGATTGGCAAAAACCATGCTTAACTCTAAGTTTAAGATGAAGGATATTAGTGACTAAGAAAATTTTGGAAATGGAAATTTCCAAAGATAGACAGTCCATATTCTTGTCACAAAAAAGGTACATAGAAAAGATCCTTGAACAGTTTGAAATACAAGACTCGAAACCTGTTAATACCCCCTAGCTACACACTTTAGACTTTCAGCTTCAGATTTTTCCACAAACCGAAGATGAAGAAAAGTACATGTCAAAAGTTCCCTACTCTAGTGCAGTCAAAAGTTAGATGTACGCAATGGTTTGCACTCATCCCGATATTTCACATGTTAGTGTTTTAAGTAGATACATGGCTAGACTCGACAAGTTATACTGTCAAGTAGTTAAGTGGATTCTCAGATATTTGAGGGGGACATCAAATACTTTTTTAGAGTTCAGAAGAAGTTCAGAGGATCTAGTTGGCTATGTAGACTCGAACTCCACAAAGAATGAGTTAGGCCCATGACGAGGCTTGGCAAAAAAGACGTAGCAAAATACGAGTCAATGTGGAGATTTGTGGAGTGTGCCTCGAATAAATTGGAGTCGAAACAAGATTGACGTCATGACAAGGCAAAGCACGACGTCCCAACAACACGACAGATGACGTCATGACAAGCTAATAAATGACATCATTACGTGTCAACGTGTTCCCACATAAATCCTATTTATTCTCCAAGTTAAACCATGTTATCTTTTCCTAGTTGAACTCTGATTAATCTAAGATATTTTAGTCATATTAGCACTACAAATTTAGGCTATAAAAGGGACCTTAGTAATCCAAAAAATCGTAAGGAAAAAGAGAAAAGATTAATTTTTTCAGAGAGTTTTAAGAGAGCTTTGTTTTTTAAGGTTAAGGCTTTTGTTTTAATTTTCTCCATCTTGTACTCTTTGTTGGTTTGCTGAATTAATGAAATTTTATTTGACCATGATTTTATATTCTCTTTATTGGAGGAGTTTTTCCACGTAAATATTTATGTGCCCAATTTTCTTTTCTCTTTTCGTTCTTATTCGATGCTTATATGGATCTATTTCTTTTACACAAACTCTCACACACGCACACACGAAAGTCATTTTTTATTTAAATGAACATTTAGTTAAATGAATAAAAAGAAATAAATGATATGTACAAAACCATGGTGTTCTGGTAAATAGGTAACAACTCAGCAAAAGATGTAAAGTCACGGCACTTGCTAATGTTGGAAGAACCATATAAGAATTCAAATGTCAACAAACGAAAATGGTTTCTAAAACTGCTATTTGGAATCAACCTGGTTAAGCAATGAACAAGTAAAAATAGCGAAAGAAATTAAGAAATTGAACACAAAAATTTAACGTGGAAAAACCCCTCCAAAGAGGATAAAAAACAACGGGCAAAGATAATTTTACTATAATGGAAAAAGAACGAAGAGTACAGATAAAAATTAAACCTCGAAAACTCGAAAACAAAAAACCCTCAAAACGTAAACACAAAATTCTCTAAAAGTGTTATGAGTTCTAATCTCTAATAGGTGTATTTTCTAAAGTTGTAAAAGAGCCAATTTATAGGCTTAATTCATAGGTCAAATAATAATAAAATAATCTAAACTAATAAGAGTTTGATTGAAACAAATAAACATAGTTTAACTAGAAGATTATTTCTCAAATTTGACTGAAATAGAAGTCATACTTAACAAATCTCCACCTTAACTCATATTTCCACAACGTCATCTTTGCCAAAGCCCGCCACGAGCCTATTTTGAACTACATAGGGAATTAATTGAGTCGAATCTGTGCTTAGAAAGTAGAAGACTTTTAGCCTTCGACTTGTACACTGCCAAATCAAAACTAATCAGGGTTTGATTTTCATGATCACGGTGCCCTGACTTTTCAAAACCTGCATCCAAAAGAGAACCTCTCTTCAAAGAAATGGTCATACATTTTTCCCTCTTATGACCAAGTTGTCTTTGCTTCAAACGAGTTGACTTTGACTCCGTAACGGACAAGGGATATCCGATTTCACTGGTCACTGTAAAACCTTCCAGAATATAAAGACTGTCGATCCTTTTACCTTTTAACAAAATGAGAGCCCCACATGATACTTTAATGTCGTTCAACTCGATGTTTATTTTGCATCCTTTTGAGTGTAAAATACTTAAGGAGATGAGATTCTTTCATAAATCAGGTACATACCTGACATCTGAAAGTGTCATAATCATTCCATTATGCATCCTAATTTTAACAGTACCAGTACCAATACCAATTACCTTACTGGATGAATCGTTTCTCATGCAAACAACTCCACCTTCAACTGAACTGTATGTGGAGAACCATTCTTTATTGAAACACATGTAGAAAGAACATCACGAATCTAGGATCTACTCGGACGTAAGCTCGGGTTTTCGCTTGTTGACACTAACAAGAAATCATCATCGCTTTCGTCGGCCAAATTAACACAGCTACATCCTTCTCGATACTCTTAACAATCCTTTTATTTTGCAATTTATAATAATCTGCTTTGACGTGACCTAACTTCTTATAATAGCGACACCTTTTGTCTCACTTTTTTTATGCTACCAAAACCAAAACTTGTCTATCTACCTTGCTATCAAAGCCAAACTCATTGTCGAGTTTGTCTCTACTCAACAAATAACCCTTCATATCTACGAACGAGAGTTTGTCTCTGTCATAAATCAGTGTCTCCCTGAAAGACTCGTATCAATGGGGTAAATAACACAATAATAGCATAGTTTGATCTTCATCGTTAATCTGAACCTCAGCGTTTTTTAAATAATTTAAAAGAGTAATAAATTAACTGATGTGATCTCTAAGAAGCTCACATTCGTTTGCGAAACGTAAATAAACGTTGTTTCACCACTAAACAATTAGCCAGAGACTTAGTCGTATAAAGAGTTTCTAACATTTTCCACAATGCAGATGAAGTCTTCTCCATCAATACCTCCTGCAATGCCGTATTCGCGAGGCACAACTGGATTGCAAACAAAGCCTTTTCATCAAGCTCGGCCCATTCTGTGTTATTTAGATTCTCAGGTTTTTTCCCGATAACAATATTTTTCAAGCCGGATTAAGCTAGAATTGTCATTATCCGAACTTGTCGCAAATTGAAATTTGTCTTACCATCAAACTTCTCAATTTTAAACCTTGTTACTGTCATCTCTAAATGGGCTGATCTATAAAAATTAAACTAGCTCTGGTATCACTTGCTGGGAATCAACCCGGTTAAGTAATGAACAAGTAAAAATAGCAAAAGAAATTGAGAAATTAAACACACAAATTTAACGTTAAAAAACCTCTCCAAAAATGATAAAAAAAATCACGGGTAAAAATAATTTTACTATAATGGCAAAGAACGAAGAGTACAAAAAATGGAGATAAAAACTAAACCCCAAAAATAAAGAACTCTCAAAACGTAAACACAAAATTCTCTAAATATGTTATGAGTTCTAATATCTAATGGGTGTATTTTCTAAAGTTATAAAAGAGTCTATTTATAGGCTAAATTCATAAGTCAAATAATAATAAAATAATCTAAACTAATCAGAATTTGATTGAAACAAATAAACAGAGTTTAACTAAAAGATTATTTCTCAAATTTGACTGAAATAAAAGTCATACTTAACAACTGCACATCCAAATCTCACATAATCTATATATAAGCTTGCATCTGTTTTCGATTAAAAAATGTCCATGACTGCATATAATTCAAGTCGGGTATGAAAATTTGATTCCAACAAAATTTTGAAAGACAAATATAGGTATGTGAATACTGTTCAAAGTGGCTATCTTCTAAAAATGACAAATAATGCTAAACTAGAATTTAACCTGGATATTGGATGTTTCTGCTTGGGTGGTTGAGCACTCTGAATCAAGTTGTTGTACTGATATTCCACACGTATCCTATATGTATAAAAGAAAACAATGCATAAGCATATGGCATTATGGAAATTTTCAACTCATTGAGATTCTAAGGGAAACTGATCATTTTACGTTTAACCCAGATGATTCACCGCCTATATTACACATTTGAATATAGGTGTTCAATAATGATATATATCTAACACGAGTAGATCAAATAATGCTGTACAAAAAATATAATTACAATATACGAAAACAACATTAACGCCACATGATTATATGAACATGTCAAAACTAATATGGCACAAATAATTAACTTATAAAAAATTATACAAATATAATATAATTTAGGCACGATATGAATATGCCAATTACCAAGTCTAAACTCTTGTCTATATAGTGTCTTTTAAGTTTTTTTTTTATACAAATTAAATATATGTACTCTTGGAAAAATAAAGAATCGGAGCAATATATGCTCATGCAGTCTCTCTTCAAGAAATGGCATTAAGCCATAGTTCAAATAGAACATATAAAATCTATTTCTTTTCCGTTTAAAATGAATAATAAATAAACAACTTTCCCCCACAGAAATTTGTTACATACCATTCTTCCATTTACAGAGATACTCAAAACATTAGCTGGTGGTTGCGGATCAGAACAAACTGGAGAACAGGCAGACTGAACATATCATAGCAAAATGAATCATATTTTCTTGCTATAAAAACAATCAATATTCTGAGGTTTTAGTTTTGACAATGAGAATAAAGAACTTACCTCTGTAACACAAGAGTTGAAGGTATCGTTTGCTTGCAAATGGTGGCTGGTTGAATTATACCCCTGAGATAGCTGCTGCGAAGCTGAATTAAAGATCCCAGAAAGAAACAAGGTTGGTTCAACAAATAATAAAATCGTGCTTGCTCTCCATGGAAAGAGAAAAAAAGAGTATGGCTTTTTGTCATTAAAATCTATCTTACTTGAATTCAAATGTGAATGTTGGATATCCATGTCTACTACATGAGTATGTTCAATTTTTTAAAGCTTTCCACGCCTTTGGAGATCCTAGGAGAATCATATCCCCAATTTTTTATGTCGTTATAGGATCACTGGGACTAGGAAAAAATAATAAATTCTTGGATCTATTGAGTAGGTAGAACCCTAAAAGGAAAAGTCAAATTAGGAAAATGGTTTAAAACAGAATAAAATGATTCCTTTGCATCAAGGGATGTAGTTTTCTTTTTCATCGTTTCCTTTCTATATAAATTAGAGACCTTGTACAGAATTATTTATTCAGACAGAACTATTTTTTCTTCTCCTAAATTTACATGCCATCAAAGCCAACTTTTTTTTTCAACTTTTGTTAATGGCGGAAATAGCCAACCTTGATGAAGGAAATTTGACATCAATTAGTGAAGAAGACTTAACTACAGACTTCAGTCATACCACCATGATTGGCAGCGCTAGAGAAAGTGGAGAACTATTCATAATTGACGATGGAATCAATTTTAGGTGTCAATCTCTGAATGCTTGTTCTAGTCTTATTTGTAATAATGTTATGCTTTAGCATTACAAATTTAGGACACCCTAGCTTTTTCTATTTAAAACATTTATTTCCCCATTTATCCAATAATAAAAATTCATCTCTTTAGATGTGAATTTTGTAAACTTGTAAATCATCCTTGAACCATGTTTCCTCCTAAATCGTACAAAGCTTAAAAACCATTTTTCTTAATACATAGTGATTTTACCTTCTTTGACTCAGAATCCTTCTTAGGTCTCATCTTCAATGGGAGACATTAAGTGAATATTCGACTCAAGTTCGTGAAAAAGAGATTCTAGATGATTCTTTAGAGGTTGATATACAAAGCAAAGGTTCTAGAAAAAACACTGAGAGGGACTTGGGAGGTCTTTTACCATAATCTAATAAGTTAAATAGGAAAAATCTACCTAAATTTGTAAGGCAAGATCATAACAGTAAGATAAATAAGGCTAGTGATTAGGCAAGCACAAAAAAGCTCATTGTCTACCCAAGGAGGAACCAAGATCAAGGAAAAGAGGTTGAAACAACTCGGCACTTCCAAGAATCCCAACATCGAGACTCTACCATTCCCCAAGGTAATTTTCTGACCCTAGTAGATCTTTTTTAACCTGGTTCTGCTCACCATAAAACTAATGACCTTGATTTTGCATCTTTAAAAAATCTGCCTCTATTACTGTTTGCTTTCACCTCACAATTTTAGGATGCCCTAAAATTTCTTGAGTGGAAGAAAGCAATACTTGAGGAAATGAAGGCTATGGAGAAAAATAGAATGTGGAAGGTAGTAGAATATTTGAAAGGGAAGAAGACAATTGGCTACAAATGGATGTTTACTGAGAAGTTCAAATTTGATGAATCCTCGAAGAGACACTATATTTAGTTAGTGGCAAAAGGCTGTTGAAATATGTATATATTTTAAATTTATTTAGGTAGATAAATCTTATTTAGGTAGATAAGTTTTATTCATATTCTAGGAATATTTTTATTTTATCTTTTAGTAGTTTATTAGAATAAGGGAACTATTTTCTTTTATATTTTAGTAGTTTATTAGAATAAGTGAACTATTTTCCCAATTAGGATTAGGACTCTTTTCTCTATTTAAGTTCAATTCTTCAGTTGATAATAAAGAACAGTTTTATTAAAAGCTCTCTTGAAAACTTTTATAGCATCTGAGCTAGGTTAAAATCTCTAGTAACATCATGGTTAAAACAGTGTTCACTAGAGATAAGAAAAAACCTTGGTGCGATCACTGCAAAAAATATTGGCACACTCGAGAAATGTGTTAGAAGCTCCATGGGAAACCGACAAATGGAAGGAAAAAGAGTGGCAATGATTGTGGTTCACAATCAGGGGATAGTAGAGCTTTTCAAACAACTAATGGAAATTATAAGGGCCAAAGTTCTCTGGAAGGGTCTCCATTCACTAAGGAACAATTAGAGCATCTACACAAGTTTTTTCAATCACCACAATTTCGGATGAATTTTTCAATTCCTAACTCATCCAATAATCCTTCTTCCTCTTTTGCCCAATCAGGTACTGATTTTTCTGTTTTTTTCAGTGCCAAGCCTTGTAAAACAAACACATGGATCATTGATTCTGAAGCTAGTGATCACATGACTAGTAGTCATTTTCTTTTTTCAACTTACACACCTTGCGCAGGAAACAAAAAGATCAAAGTAGCAAATGGGTCCTTCTCGGCAATAGCCGGGAAAGACACTGTTAAAATTTCATCTTCCTTGGTTTTACATGATGTTTTACATGTGCCAAATCTAGCTTGTAATCTCATATCGGTCAGTAAATTATCCCAGTCCTCAAGTTGTCATGTTATATTTAACTCCTCTATGTGTAAGTTTCAGGACATGGTCTCGAGGAGGATTATTGGCAATGCTAAAGAATTTGGTGGAATTTACTTTCTTGAAGACGACCATCTAAGTCAACCAACAACTACTTTATGTTTAAATTTTGTTTCTGATAAGGTTATGATTTGACATTATAGGCTTGGACATCCTAATTTTTACTATTTAAGATATTTGTTACCTAATCTATTTAAAAATAAAAGTCCTTCACATCATTGTGAATTTTGTGAATTGGCTAAACATCATCGGTCATTCTTTCCACCTCAAAAATATAAAGCCTCCAAACCTTTTTCGTTAATTCATAATGATGTTTGGGGACCTTCAAGAGTCTCGACCTTTTCAGGAAAACGTTGGTTTGTCACTTTTATTGATGATCATACTCGACTTTGTTGGGTGTTTTTATTAAAAGATAAGTCTGAAGTTAAAAATGTGTTTCAGTTTTTTTATGCTATGGTGAAAACACAATTTGGTGTGAAAATAGAAATATTTCGGACTGACAATGGTGGGGAATTTTTTAGCGACCAATTAGGTGTTTTCTTAACCAAACATGGAATAGTCTACCAAAGTTCTTGTACAAATACACCACAACAAAATGGGATTGCAGAAAGAAAAAAACCGACATCTTTTGGAAGTAACTAGAGCCTTGATGTTCACTAGTCAGGTACCATGTTATCTTTGGGGAGAAGCCTTGTTAACAGCTACATATCTTATTAATAGAATGCCCAGTAAAACTCTAAACTATAGAACTCCTTTTCGTCTCTTTAAAGATAATTTTCCTAACTTTAAATTGATCACAGATTTATCCCTCCGAATTTTTGGGTGTAGTGTTTTTGTTCATCTTTACAACCAAGGTAAGCCATATCCTAGAGCAAAAAAATGTGTCTTTGTTGGTTATGCTTCTAATAAAAAGGGATACAAATGTTATGATCCAATTAATAGGAAGATTATTGTTACCACGGATGTCACATTTGTTGAAACACAATCTTATTTTGATTCTAATCTTCAGGGAGGGAATTATACTAAGGAAGATTTTATAATTGATCAAGAAAAGATTAGGAATATACAACATAGGGATTTTAATAATGGGGAAGGCGAATTTATAATTAACACAGAAATTAATGATGTTAATGTTAATGAAAAGGAGTATGAAGGTGTAGAGTCTAACCATGAGAATAAAAAAAACAAAGGAGTTAATTGTTTACCCAAGAAGAAATCAAAATCAAGAAAGTGGAATCCACCAGATTCATCACCAAGAATCCGACCCGCAAGATCCTGTCAAAAGTCCAGGTAAAACTCATAATCTAGTCAATGAATTTTCTGATTTAGATATTCCAATTGCCAAAAGAAAAGGTGTTAGAAATATTGTCAAATATCCCATGTCTAACTTTGTATCCTATAAAGCCTTGTCTTCGACATTCTCAACCTTTGTTTCGTGTCTCGATACTGTACAAATATCCAAAAATGTGAAAGATGTTTTACAGGTTCCTGAGTGGAAAGAGGCTCTTTTAGAGGAGATACGCGCTCTTGAAAAAACAAGTACATGGGAAACAATGGAATTACCTGTAGGGAAAAAAACAGTGGGCTGTAAATGGGTGTTCACAACCAAATTCAAACCAGATGGATCTTTAGATAAATACAAAGCCCGGTTGGTGGCTAAAGGGTACACTCAAACATACGGGATAGATTATCTTGAAACGTTTGCTCCAGTGGCCAAATTAAATTCCGTTAGAGTTCTTTTATCAATTGCTGTTAATCTTGATTGGTCTTTACAGCAGTTAGATGTGAAGAATGCTTTCCTAAATGGGAAACTTGAAGAAGAAGTTTACATGGATCCTCCTCTAGGTTTTGAAGAAAAATTTGGAACTCGAGTATGTAAACTCAAGAAATCTTTGTATGGTCTGAAGTAGTCTCCTCGAGCTTGGTTTGAACGATTCACTCAAGTTGTTAAAAAACAAGGTTACTCACAAGGGCAAGCTAATCACACAATGTTCTATCGACATTCACAAAGAGGTAGAATAGCAGTTATTATAGTTTATGTCGATGATATCATTCTTACAGGAGATGATGTGGATGAAATAAGGCGTCTCAAGGAGCATCTAGCATTGGAGTTTGAGATTAAAGACTTGGGTTCTTTGAAATACTTTCTTGGAATGGAAGTTGCTCGATCAAAGAAGGGTCTTGTGGTCTCTCAGAAAAAATATGTGATTGATCTTTTAAAAGAGGCTGGGATGAGTGGTTGCTGCCCAGCTAACACACCAATTGATCCAAATATAAAATTCGGGAATAAAGAAAGTTGATTAGTTGATAAAGGGCAGTACCAAAGATTAGTTGGTAAGTTAATTTACTTATCACATACAAGGCCAGACATAGCTTTTGCAGTGAGCTTAGTGAGTCAATTTATGCACTCCCCAATGGAGGAACATAAAGAAGCAGTGTTTTGAATTCTAAGATACTTGAAGAGTTCACCAGGAAAGGGCTTATTCTTCAAGAAATCCGAACAAAGAGGAATTGAAGCTTATACAGATGCAGATTGGGCAGGCTCAATAACAGATAGAAGATCTACATCAGGATACTGTACATTTGTTTGGGGAAACCTTGTGACTTGGCAAAGCAAAAAACAAAGTGTTGTAGCAAGAAGTAGTGCAAAGGCTGAGTTTAGATCAATGGCTCAAGGAATTTGTGAAATGATGTGGTTAAAAAGAATTATGGAAGAGCTGAGGAAACCAATAACTTCACCAATGAAGTTGTACTGTGATAGCAAAGCTGCCATTAGTATTGCTCACAACCCAATCCAACATGACAGGACTAAACATGTTGAGATTGATAGACACTTTATCAAGGAGAAGATTGAAGAAGGCTAAGTGTGCATGCCGTTTGTTCCTTCAAAACAACAGATTGCTGGCATACTCACCAAAGGACTCTCTAAGACAAACTTTGATTTTCTTGTAAGCAAGTTGGGCATGATTGATATATATGCACCAACTTGAGGGAGGGTGTTGAAATATGTATATATTTTAAATTTATATTGGTAGATAAATCTTATTTAGGTAGATAAGTTTTATTCATATTCTAGGAGTATTTTTATTTTATCTTTTAGTAGTTTATTAAAATAAGGGAATTATTTTCTTTTATATTTTAGTAGTTTATTAGAATAAGGGAACTATTTTCCCAATTAGGATTAGGACTCTTTTCTCTATTTAAGTTCAATTCTTCAATTAATAATAAAGAACAGTTTTACTAAAAGCTCTCTTGAAAACTTTCAAAGGCTTCATACAAACATACACGTTAGCTCAAGACGTTTGCCCTTTGGACAAATTGAACACTATTCGAGTACTTCTAAGCATTACAGCTTACTTGGATTGGCCTCTCCAGCATTTGGATGTAAAGAATGCTTTCCTAAACTACAATCTACTAGAGGAAGTTTATATGGACCTATCACTTGGATTGGCCTCTCCAGCATTTGGATGTAAAGAATGCTTCCTAAACTACAATCTACTAGAGGAAGTTTATATGGACCTATCACTTGGATTGCTCTCTCCAGTAGTTGAGTGTAAAGAATGCTTTCCTAAACAGTGTGGTTCAAGAGATTCACTCATTTCATAAGGAAGCAAGGCTATGTTCAAGAGAAAAAAAAAACCCAGACCATATAACGTTCATCAAGCATTCAAAGGGAGGAAAGGCAATAGTTCTGATAGTTTATGTTGATGATTTTATCCTACAATGGATGATCTAGTGAAGATGGAGAGTCTAAAGAAGAATTTGGCCTCAAAATTTGAGATTAAAGATCTCGACTCATTGAAGTACTTTTTAGGGTATGGAGGTAGCTAGACCTAAGCAAGGAATTGTGGTGTCTCAACGCAAGTAAATAACTGCCTACTCAAAGAAACTGGGATGGTTCTCAACCAACCAAAACATCTATAGATCCAAATAAAAAGTTTGGGGTCAAGGATGGAAAATCGACTGATACAGGGAAATATCAAAGGTTGATTGGAAAGCTTATCTACCTATTTCATACAAGGCCAGATATAGCTTTTGCAGTCAACCTAGTAAGCCAATTCATGCACTCTCCTAAAGAAGATCACTTTGAGGCAATCTATCGAATCTTGAGATCCTTAAAGGCTCACCAGAGAAAGGCTTGTTCATTGAAAAAAAATAAATAATAAACCCCGAAGCATAGAAGTCTATAAAATGTTGATTGAGCTGGCTCTTTTTAGATAGGAATTCTACCTTAGGATACTGTGCTTATGCATGAGGCAACCTAGTGACTTGGAGGAGTAAAAAGCAAAATTGTGGTAACTTAAGATAGTGTCGAAGTAGAGTATCAAGCTATGGCAAATGGAGTGTGTGAGAAAAAATGGCTTAGAAGAATCTTAGAAGAATTAAATCAGCCTATGACAATGCTTATGAGACTTTACAGCAACAACAAAGCCGCAAACAATATTGCTAACAACCCTGTCCAATATGACAAGACCAAACACGTTGAAGTATATAGGCATTTTATAAAAGAGAAGATGAAGGGAGGAGAAATCTGCATGCCATTTGTACCGACCTCAGAACAAATAGCTGATTACTCACCAAGGGTCTATTCAAGCCATAGTTTGAATCTCTAGTAAGGATGCACCAACTGGGGGGGAGTTTAAAGAATAAATTCTATGATCCTTTTGGGTAGGTGGAATCCTTGAAGTTAAGGATAGGTTGTATTAGAAATGTGGTCTAAAACACAAGATAACAGTTCCCTTGTATCAAGAAATATAGTTTCACTTTCTTTTTTTAATTTTTTTCTGGATAAATTAGACACCTTATACAGAGTTATTAATTCAATACAGAGAAATATTTTTTTCCTCTCCTAAACTCAGAGAAATATTTTTTTTCCTCTCCTAAACTTACACATACCTTGAGCACGAGTAAAAAAAAAGTCAAAGCAAGAAAAAGGAACATGGAGCAATTAATTATCATTTAACTTTCAAATGAACAACCAAGTGGTGGAGCCGTGGAGGTATGAGATTACAATTTTTTCACTTCCATAGATGGTGCAACAATGACAACGGATTTTGCTGCTAATGAGAACAGAGGAAAAAAAAGGATTCTATACCTTACAATTTTTGCTACTAATTGAGGGTGCCAATTTAATTTTATTTATAATATAAATAGATAGCAATCTATATTATGGAAAGTTTTCCAAAATTTTTGGAGGGCTTCCAATGGTGTGCATCTAAAATGAATATGTATTTCATATGGGTATCAGATAAGGTGATAATATGTGAGTGTTTGAATTTTGGTAAAATGCTGTAAATAAGAGTTTTAATTGTTGTGGGCTGTAAATTAGATAATTTTTCTTTTAATATTTAATTTTTAAATACTTAGTTTTGATAAGATTTCTTCAAGTTTTCTTTTAGTTACTGATGAGATTACTTAGTTTTGAAAGGTTGAAAGTCTGCATATACAGGAGATTGTAAAAGCTGTTTTTTAAAAATTGAACGAAGCATTTCAGCAGATAAAATTTCTAAAATTTATTTCTTCATGTATTTAGAGTGTCTTCAAAGGGCCATGTCCTCATGGCCAAATCCTAACATGCATTAGACATGATGGTCGGACAAAGGTGCTTAAAAAGAACTGAAGAGTGCCCCTGAGGCCCTGACTTCACTCCGCTAATTTTTTTTCCATTAATAAGTTCACTTTCACATTTAATTAATTGATGGGTTCTACACATTTGAATGGTGATTATCATTATTAAGGGATAAAAAAGTAATAGAGTGGATCCTAACTCCTAAAGAGTGGGAGCAACATAAAATGAAATATTTAACAATATAATAAGTTGGCTCATTAAGGATCCCTTCATATATAAGTGAAAACAAACCTCAATACCTCTATTCTCTGCAGGATCCATTCTGCAAGTCTTATTTGGAGATTGTTCAGCACTGTGTTTAGTTGTATCTTGAATCCTAGCGGGCCAATTAGAATACAAATAACAAAGAAAAAGATAACAAAGAAAACGAAAACTAATTGCTAATATCTTTTTTCTTCACTTCAATAAAGATGGCATTATTGTTTTTACAATCTATTTTGAATCCAAACAATTTAAACTCAAAGATTTTACTTGGTAAGGAGCATGGAATAATGAAAGGTTAGAAATTAGAAGGGAAGAAAAATGAAAAGAAAGAAAATAATTTTCTTTCCATAGCATGCTTAGTAGAAAATATGTAAAATTGGAAGGAAAAAATTATTTTTCTTCCCACCCATTGCTTTGTATAATTGAAACTATCAAAAGTCATATCACATTTAACGTGCATGCCAAATTTCATTGAACAGCTTGATCACTGATCAGAATGACCATACAAGCCAGTTGATTCATATGAGAGACAAATGTACATATAAATGATGAACCAATTCTATGCCGTAACAATTTTATCTTCTATAATCACATTATAATATATTCAAATTTGGTGAATTATGCTTAAAATCAGTAAAGATATTCGCTATATGTAATTTCATTTTACCGATTATCTTCCTCTGATGTATTCATTTGGCACTCTTCTTGACTTTCCAGCTTCAAAGAGACGGCACTTCTATCCTGCCATAAATCAATATCATTTCAGACAACAAAAGGCAAATGAGTGATAGATCCAGCTTTTTTAATTTTTAATTTTTAATTTTTTTTCGTTTCTCTTTTTTCCTTTTTTTAAAGCAGAAAGCAGAAGTATTCCACGCCCCTGTTATTCGGACTAAAGTATGAGCGTTGGATACAAGTAAGCTCTATATTTCAAAATTTTTCATGTATTTGCAATGTTTTTAAAGGTTATATCTATGCCTAGACATTCACTACTTCAAGACAAGCGAAGAGTTGGAGCATCATAGCTTTACACAAAGAGCTAGAAGGAAAAAGGTGCCAGATGAGCAAAGAGGATAAATTGGTCTAGCTGCAGATTATTGTCCAATTTATTAGTTGACTTGAAGAATGCCAAAACCGTGTCTTAAATATTTTAAGTTTAAAAAGGCCAGTTTGATGTTATCTACCAAGAGAAGATTATGATTACCCATCAATACATATAATGCTCTTTCCAATGGCTCAAGGTTATTAGTTATAACACAGAAGGAAAATGTCATCAATCAAATCTGATGGATTTAATCACTAAAGTATTTCTTTAAATGACTAACTATGAAGCTAAAAAGCTTCTTAAACGGTTTCTTAAGGTTAAAGTCTGTCCTTGTTTGAATTTTGAGAAAGATATGTAAAAGCCAAATTAAGTCTTCGTACCTCTTCATTCATATGTGCAACAGCATTCTGGATCTTCTGTAATATATTTGCCAAACTTCTCACCTCAAAATGCAATGCCTGGTTACAAAAACATTTGGAGAAGATTAGAACAAAAATACAGGGAAAAAGATGACAAATGAACAACCAACAGTTTGAAATGGGTACCTCTTTCTCAGATATTAGATTCTGTATGACAGTATCCTTTGCTGATATGGTTTTCTGAAGGTGTTGTTGACTAAGGAAGCACAATGATGAGAAATTTATTTTGTTGAACTTGCAATTAGTTCTTCTGAAAAAAATAATGTTGCGTTTGTAATCAAAACTTGGGTGGATATCTCTTCAATTTGAGCTCGGCTGCAATCACTGATTTTTGCCGCTTCTAATTGTGCTTTTAGCTCTGAAATTATTTTATTCTTTCTTTGAAACTCATACCCATCATTTTTCAGCCTATTTTCCAGGTCATTGATCCTCTCTGCAAAACCAAAACTAAATCAGATCTAGTGGACAATTAAGAAGTTAATGACTTTTGTTCGTAACATATTTGGCTTTTGTGCTGTATCAGAAATAATGGACTGTGAAAAGATATCATTTAAGAGATAGATGTCTAAGGAATTTGTATAAGATGCAACCTTTTCCCCATTTCCTTGGGAGTGGTCAGCGAAGATCTTATTGGTCAATTAATGACCTATATAGGTGCCTATTAGAAGAAAGACAGGGAATAACACATTTATCCACTTCGCTTGAACTCAGGTGTGAGTGTCAGAGTCCAAGAATGCACATTGTTTTTCTTAGGTTCTCCCTACATACACTCCAAGACCCATGAAAGCTTAGAAGTTATGTTACCCGGACTTGGATAATGAGTGTTAGATACAAATGTGTGGGACACGGGTATTTAGAGGATTCTTGAAGAATAATATCCTCTATACCTATGTCCAAAAATGTACCAGACTTGGGTACTTTAAGAAAAATAAAGGTTTTGAGCAACATAGAAGTGTTTTATGCGCACTCAACACAATACACTAAAAAACATAAAAAGTCAAAGCAACATAGATTTTCGTAGTTTAAAACAGGTAAATAAGAACTTGAAGTTACCAACAAATGCTTTTTCAAATGCAGAGACTTGATCCATTTCCCTCCTTAATCCAGCAACTGAAAACACCAAACACAATTAGAGAATACAGATACTGCAACATCACATAATCACTTCACTTGAGCTTTTCACATGTAGAGGATGACGGAAGACAAGAAAATGGAAATAGATTAAACAGTTACATGCCTACTTCCTCTTTTTCACTCACAATTCTTTCCACAGTATCCACAACCTGCTTGACAGAGAATGCCTCCTTTTCTATTGAATCAAATAGTGATAAATGAGAGTTCAATTTCTCAGATAGGACAGCTATTTTTCTATCTCTAGCTTCAATTGACTGTTTCATTTCATGAGTAGATTCCTGCACAAAACATCAGGCCAACAAATGATATATAAGTTGAATATACTCACTTGAAATGATCAAGTCTTCAAAAGACGATTACCATATGAGCAAAACAGTAGCTTAAACATTAAGCAGAAACACACAATGAACTGAATTTTGAAGTGATTTATAGAAGAAATAATTAAGTCATTACAGAGTATCAAGTCATCGACTTCTTTAATTTTCTTTGTCATCAATTTGCTCAATGATGAAGCCAGGGGGCCGGAGAGGGGATCCTTGCACCTAGCTTTTTCAAATCTAGAGATTACCCTAAAAAGTTCCTGCATCTTTTTTATTATTTGGCAATGTTGAACAGTACTCTAATGCGGAAAAGAATTTTAAAACATGACATGAAACATGAAAAATAAAATAAAATCATTATCCGAATACATCAACATGTCAAAATTTACATCCAACAAATTATTAGCATGCCAAAATCTATAGCACGGTGAATACAACAAGAATGCACGAATGGTCAAGTCTTGGCCCCCTTAATTTTCTAAAAGTCACTAATTCTGCTTTTAACTTTTTCTCTCTATTCAATCAATCTTTAACTATTCTTCAAACAATTTTTTTCAATACTTAATAGATTATTTTTACTTTTCACCAGATCTCTTTAAATATTATCACTTGGGTTTTATAATATATGCATAACCTTTCACGTAAAACGTTGGCTTTTACATCGTATGATAATTTCTTGTTTGTGCATATCATTAAAGTCAAACACCAATAAAAAATATATTTTTTAATTATATTATAGTAGCACTGATGAGACAGACTAAATTTGCCATCACAAAAAAGAAAAACGAATTAACAAACACGCACCTGATATGCATTTATAAAGCTATCCCTGGACTGAAGTAGGCTCCGGATGATTCCTTGTAACTCCTTTTGTTTGTTTTCAAGCAAAGCGTTGTCGTTTTGAAGGTAACTCACCTGCAACAAAAGCAATTATATTATCTATCAACTTCTAATTAACAAGCATTTTCACGAGCATGTAGAAGAAGGCAGGAAACCGAAATTCATAAACCTTTCTTTCAAGCTTTTGCTGTGATTCGTTGCACGAAGCTACTTCGGCTTGCAATTCTTGTAACTTTCTACTGTATTCCTCCTCGGTTTGCTTTTGTTTCTGCATCCAAACACCATGAACCCAAACTTTTTTTTTTCCAAGATGAAAAGAAATCGTAAAATGAATGGTATTAACCTGGATTAAGAGATGAATTTGTTCGGTTGCGGTACGATTTCTCTCCTATTAAACAATGTTAAGCAACTGAGTGAGATGGCGAGTCACAGAGACAGAGAGAGAGAGAGAGAGAGAACTGCGAAAAGAAATGATTACTCTGAGATCGCGAGATTCCGTGACGAGAGCTCGAAGCTGGAGACTGAATTTGGACAACCTCAGCAATTCCATTTCCATTTCTAATTCTTGATTTAACTGCCCTTTATTCATCAAGCATGAAGAACAATTGCTGTTTTACTTTTTGCCTAAAACTTCCCGCCATCAGAACAATGAACATAACTTTCTGCTAGTAGGTATGATAAACGGTTAAAATATAGGTAAGCTAGCTAGGTGGTGAGCCAAACTTTTAGATGATTTTATTTTCCTCATTTAAAATGAAGTTTCCATCCGATCTCGTTTTAGTTATCTAACTTTTGAATTGTGGTTAATTTCTACACAATTTCATTTTAATTACTCAATTTTTAATTTTTTTTATTTTTATTTTAATCATTCGACAAATATATTTTTTAATATTAATCAGGATAAAAAACATTAAAAATAAAATTAAAAAACGATAGAAAATAAAATAATTTTTTAAAAATTATTAAATTGTACTTATTTATCTCTTATCGAAATTTTTACTTTTTTTTGTCAATATTAAAATTTTAAAACATCAAAATTAATTAAATAAGTTGTTGAAATTTTTTTATTCATTGATAATGTGAACTTATTTGTTAATATAATATTGAAATCAAATAAACCATATTTAATAATTGTACATGAAACCCAAATTTCTTCTAATTATATAATATTGAGTCTTTCATGCTAAGCTAAAAGTAAAAAAAAACTCCTTACAATTAATTAAATTGATTAATTTTATCTTCCATGTTAAACAAAACCCAAAAGTTTTTCATTACTTCTTTACTCAAATGAATAACAAGCAATTAATTTAATTAATCAAAAGAAATTTAAGTTTCATAGACAATTATTAAATATGATTTGAGTTAATTTCATTAAGAATAACATGAAAGCATAAAATAAATTTTTAAAATTTTGTAAGAGATTAATTTAATTAATTACAATATTAGGGTAACAAATCAGTTAACATTATTAATGGATAACAATTTTTCAACAATTTATTTATTTGATTTTTATGGTTTGACATTTAAAATTTAAATATTGAAAAAAAAAGGAAATTTAGAATTTTCAAAAGTGTGATAAATAAATACAAATTGACAAATTTTAATGCATTATTTTAGTTTCTATCATTTTTTCACTTTAATCCTTAATTTTTTTACCCCAATCAATACTTTAGAAAATAATATTTTTTTGGGTGACTATAATGAAAGTGTGAATATGATATGACGTGTATAGTTAACCATTGTTAGAGATTTAATGGGTGAGTGACTAAAATAAAAGCACCCTAAAAGTTGAGTTACAAAATTACAAGGATTTCATTTTAGGTGACCAAGATGAAAGCACCCTAAAAGTTGGGTGACCAATTAAGTATATTATCCTAAATTATATAATGTACTTTTCGAAAATTTGAAATTAATCTCTATATTTTTATTTTAAAAAATTTATACTTTTTAAATTTTAAAGTTTAGGTCCAACTGTTAAAACTGTTAATTTTTTTATTAAATTTGTGTGTGACATTTTAAAATAAAAAAAAATACTCACATGATAGCTATGTAGTTAAAAAAAATGATGTTATAATGAATTTAACTTTAACAAAAACAATTTAGCAAGGTCAATAATTAAATTTGAATTTTGCAATCTAAAAAGTATAAGGATTAAATTTCTAAAATGAAAGTATAAGAACTAGATTTCAAATTTTCAAAAAGTACATAAACTTATAACATAATTTAACCAAATGAAAAATCTAAAATTATATTTATAAAAAGAGAAAAGTAGTAGGTTTTATCATTTATCCGATTTGAAAATTACTGACCTTATCCACTAATATCTGTTAAAAATTCACAAATATTGAGTGTATATTTATTAAATAAATTTTAAATAAAAATTTTAATGGTATTATAACATCATTAAAAACTTAATTATTTGATATACATATCATGGAAAATTTTTAATTCCACAAGTGAGATTAAGATTTTATTACATGTTACAAATAAATGTGGATGTTCATATTCTAACCCCCTCATTTATAAGGTAAAACCTTCCATTCATTATGCAAGTTGTTTAATGTGTTAATGAAGTACTTAAATAAGCTTCATTTATTGTATTGCATTGAATGTCAATTTACTTATAAATAGAACTCTTTTGTAAATGAAAATAAGATACGAGAAAATTCTTTGTTTACTTTAAGTGTTCATTTATTTGATTGTTTTATAACACGTTATTAACACGAGCTTCTACAAGTTCATAGTAAAGTTCGCGTCATTTCGACTTTATATAATTTACCGGTATAACTGTAACAGCCCGATTTCGGGCTTAGTTGGAACAGTGGTTTCGAGACCACAAATCCGAGGCCAAGAAATTATTTAATTATTATTTTGGTGTTATAGCATGATTATGTGAGTGTATGAAAAATTTGGTGAAGTAATTTTAGCGTTTGTGAGCTTAATTGCGAAAAAAGGACTAAATCGCATAAAGGGAAAAAGTAGTGATTTGCTAGCAAATAGTGTTAAATGGCCATGGATTAGAAAGTAGGGTATTTAAAGTGAAAATAGACCCTAGGATGATGCTTGGCTGGCCATGAAACAAGGAAATTAAAATAGTCAAATGTTAGGTGAAGTTTGGTGACTTATTTGGCCAAAAAGAAAATAAAATAAAAGAAAGATGATATCATCCCTTTTTCATCTTCTTCTCCACCAAAAAACACCAGCAAAATAGAGATTTGAAAGCTTGAAAATTTCAGCAACTTGTACCCCTCAGAAGTTAGTGATTTTGATTGTCTTTCTTAATGATTTTTGTACTTTTAAAACCCTTATAGCACGAGCTTTCAAATGAGGGGACTATTTTGCAAAATGGTTAAAAGTCTAGGGTTTTACCATGAGAGTGTTCATGTTTTTTTTTATATTTTATGGAAGAAAACGAAACATGGTTGTGAAAGAAACAACTTTTGTGAAGTAAGTTTTCATGGAAACTTTAACTAAGGACCATTTTGCATAAGTTGTAAAATAGGAAATAAATGTGTGAAATAGTGAGAATTGTGGGCTGCTCCTAGTATAAAAAGTATTTGAATAGGCTTGATTAATGAGAAAATGTGATAAAATTGATTTTCGGGTCTAGGGGCAAAATGGTCATTTTGCCTAATTATAAATTGTTGAGTACCTAGATCGATAAAATGATTAAAATTGTGAATTCTTATTATTTTAGATCAAGAAATACAAAATCCAAACCTAGACCGGGGGAAGGCCAAACAAGTAGATTAAATCGTCTAGTCGCCTACATTTTGTAATCCGAGGTAAGTTGTATGTTAATAATGCAACTATATTGCTATGATGTATGATTGAATTGATATTGTATGAGTTGCTTGATTGTGATTATGAGGATGCATGTCGAGAATTAATGTAGTAAAGACTTCCAGTTGAACATTTGGAATAGACTTGGATATTCGTACCATGACATTGGGTGGTATGTGAGCCAGTGTAAAACATGTTTGGGACATGCATCGACCACATTATGAAAGCTAGTGTAAGACATGTTTGGGACATGCATCGGCATTGAAACGAGAGCTAATGTAAGACATGTCTGGGACACGCATCAGCCTCGAGATATACAAGCTAACGTAAGACCTGTCTAAGACATGGCATCGACACCGATGATGAGAGCCAGTGTAAGACCTGTCTGGGACATGGCATCGACCTCGATATATGAAAGTCAGTGTAAGACTTGTCTGGGACGCGGCATCGACTTTAATGTGCTGGCCAGTGTAAGACCATATCTAGGACATGGCATCGGTATTTTATCCCATGTTCAGAGCTATTGAGTATCTGGTAATATTCTAAATGATTCAACGAAAGATTTAAGATTTGTTTCGAAATGAGAAAAGTTATGACCATGTGGTGAGTGGTACAGGTATCTACTTAAAATGTATGAGATGTGGGCTTAATATATGCCATAGGAATTGTATTGGATGGTGATGAGTAAGTTGTACTTATGTCTATTTATTGTATTCATGGACAAACTACGAAATGTTATGAGCATATTGTTGTATGATAATTAGTTAATGTTTATTTTCATGCAACTTACTAAGCTTTATCCTTACCCTATTTTTCCTTCCATTTTTATAGTGTCGCCAAAGTAGGTCGAGGATCATCGCCTACGTTGGAAAAGCTAGTCACACTATCATCTGAAGCACTTGGTATCATTAGTTCTTTTATTTTGATTATGGCATGTATAGGAACTTTTGTTTTGTTTTAGTGTCACACTGTTTTAGGGCCAACTGTGTTGGCTTATTTTAGCATTTGACTCATTTTGTATAGGGCCATGAAAAATGGCTAATATTGGAAGTTGTTATATGAATACAAGAAGATCTTTCATGAATGAGAAAATTGTTGGTATGGTTGAGCATGTGAATTTTAGTGTATGGATAGCAAAGTACATAAATTAATCGCTTAAACATATGTGAAATGTATATAGGTCCTAGTTATAATTGCTTGATTGGGAAATCATGTTATGATAGACTTTGGTGTGATGGATGGTATTGGATTGTGTTTCAGGGTGGTAAAAGGCTTGGTAGGTAGCCATATATTGTCCACACAGGTAGACATGCAAGCGTGTGTCTGGGCCGTGTGTGACCACAGTCAGCCCCATGAGCGTGTTGTTCGGCCGTATGTCCCCTGCACGTAAATTTTACAAGTCAGAATGCATGGTAGTAAACACACGGCCAGAGAAACGGCCGTGTGGAGGACATGGCTTCTGGCCACGAGCGTGTGCCTTGGTCGTGTGCCTCTATTTGGTTGCTGATGTCAGAAACAAAATGTCAAGGTTTTTAGATAAGGGCGTGTCATAGCCGTGTGAAAGACACGGGCCATGGACACAGGCATGTGTCAGGCCGTATGAAAACCTCTGTAGGTTCAAATTTGGATTTTAACTTGCACGGGTTCGGACATGGGCGTGTCCCCTTATGCTAGACCCTGTGAACTACACTGGCCATCAGCACGACCATGTCATAGTGGCCACACGGGCGTGTTGCCCTTCCACACGGGTGTGTTACCCTTCCACACGGGTGTGTGCCCTATTTTAAAAGTCATTCTTATATAGTTGGTAAAAGGACCCGAGTTGGTCCCAAGTGGTTTCCAATGGATGTTTTGGGTCTTGTAAGTCTATGTTAAGGAATTTTAAACATAGTTTGAAAAAGTTTTAAATTTGAAAGAGTCTTGGTGACTTGAAAATGTGATATGTACGTGTTCAAGTTTAGTAATGCCTTGTATTCTGTCCAAGCGTAAGGCACGGGTGTGGGGTGCTACATTTAGTGGTGTTAGAAATATATTTTAGTCCATCCTAAGACTAACCTAGCATGAGTACGAGTCTAGCTATACATGTCATAATTGTATATTGATAGTGTTACGACTCCTGACGAGATAAATTATGTTTTTATATATAGAAAATGGATCCGGACGTAGCTCCGGCAGATGATATGGAGAGTAATGCACCGGCTCCCGCAGAAGGGACCGCGCCAGTGGATAGTGGGCTCGTGACAATGAGTCAAGGCGAAGGGGTTAGAGAAGCTTACCTCCATATGATGGATGCTTGGTACTCGGAGTTTATTCATGTGAATCTGAATACTCCACCTCCCCCACCTCCCCCAATTCCTCAACCCATTCATATAGCTCCTCAAGGAGCATAGCTAGAAGAGAGAAACCTCCAATGGATAGAATTCGAGAGCAAAGGGCCGAGGAATTTCAGGCTAATATTAATGATGACCCAGAAAGAGCAGAGTTCTAGTTGAAAAATACCATTAGGGTATTTGATGAGTTATCGTGCACGCATGAGGAATGCATGAAATGTGTAGTGTCACTCCTACGAGATTCGGCCTATCAATGGTGGAATATTCTCATGTTAGTGGTACCGAGAGAGAGTAACTTGGGAATTTTTCCTGGAAGAGTTCCATAAAAAGTATATTAGCCAAATGTTTATTAGCCGAAAGAAGAAAGAATTCATTGAGCTAAAACAAGGCCGTATGATGGTGACTGAGTATGAGCGTGAGTTTGTGAGACTTAGCAAATATGCACGGGAGTGTGTATCTACAGAAGCCATTATGTGTAAGAGGTTTAAATATGGTTTGAATGAAGACATCTGTCTACTAATTGGCATCTTAGAGCTAAGGGAATTTGTGGTCGTTGAGAGAGCATGTAAGGCCGAAAAATTGGCCAAAAAAAAGAGAAAAGCTAACATTGAGTCTCGTGACTTAAAGAAGAGACAAATAGGGAAATCACACCAGACCTCATCCAAGAGATCGAGAGAGTTTTCTGCTCGATTCATTGCATCAGCAGGATTTTCGAGTAGAAACAAGAGCAAGCAGCATGCAGTGTCTAAAGCTCAAACCACTTCTATAGCAAGTGTTGGTAGTGCTCGACCAAATAGACCAGAATGTTCGTAGTGCGATAGACGTCATGTCGGTAAGGGTCGAGGTAATAAAGAGCCTGCTCTAAATGTGGGTCATTAGACCATTTTATTCGTAGCTGTCCCGAGATGATCGAGAAAGATAAAGATCAAAGTGTGAGATCAGGTAATGCTCCTTCAAAGGGTAGACCACATAAGAACCTAGGAAGTGGGGCTAGCAGTAGAGGTACGCCTAGAGATGTTGCTGCGAGGTCCAAGGGTAGAGCGCCTGTAAGGACTTATGCTATACGTGCCAGTGAAGAGGTAGAGTCTCCCGATGTGATTACAGGTACCTTCTCTATCCATGATATATCTGTTGTTGCGTTGATTAATTGGGATCTACCCATTCTTATATTTGTATGGAATTGATACCCCGTATGAACATGCTAGTCGAGTCCACTGAATTTGTGGTAAAAGTGTCAAACCCTTTAGGCAAACATGCATTGGTTGACCAAGTGTGTAGAAATTGTCCTTTAATGATTAGAGGTCATTGTTTCCTGGCTAACTTGATGTTATTACCGTTTAATGAATTTGATGTAATCCTTGGGATGGATTGGTTAACTTCTCATAGTGTTGTAGTGGACTGTGGAAGGAAATCTCTTGAGTTGAAATGTGAAGACTGGGATGTTCTTCAGTTTGAAATGGGTGAATTAGACATTCCGCCTGTAGTGATATCGTCCATGTCGGTAGTGAGATATTTGAGAAAAAGATATGAAGCTTACCTCGCTTTTGTATTGAATACTCAAGTATCTGAATTGAAGATTGAGTCAGTACCAATGGTATGTGAGTTCACAGATGTGTTTCCGGAGGAATTACCCGAATTGCCTCTAGTGAGGGAAGTTGAATTTGGAATTGAGTTAGTACCTTGTACGACACCCATCTCGATTGCTCCGTATAGGATGGCTCCTACAGAGTTAAAGGAGTTGAAAGTTCAACTACAAGAGTTAACTAACAAGGGTTTTGCGAGACCGAGTTTTTTCCTGTGGGGTGCCCAGTGCTATTTGTAAAGAAAAATGATGGATCGATGAGATTATGTATAGATTATAGACAGCTCAACAAGGTGCCTTTGAAGAACAAGTATCCCTTGCCAAGGATCGATGATTTGTTCGATCAGTTGAAGAGAGCCACCGTATTTTCTAAGATTAACTTAAGGTCTGGCTAGTACCAGCTAAAGGTTAAGAAGCAAGATGTACCGAAAACCGCGTTTAGGACGATGTATGGGTACTATGAGTTTCTTGTTATGCCCTTCGGTTTAACAAATTCCCCTGCAGTGTTTATGGACTTGATGAACTGCTTTTTTTCGGTCGTATTTGGATAAGTTCGTGGTGGTCTTTATCAAAGACATACTAATTTACTCACGTAATGAGAGTGAACATGCGGAGCATCTGAGAAAGGTTTTACAAACCTTGAGAGATAAGCAGTTATATGTCAAGTTCAAAAGAAGTGAGTTTTGGGTCTGAGAAGTCAGATTCTTAGGGCACATTGTGTCGAGTGATGGAATTAGAGTTGACCCAAGTAAGATATCAACCATTGTTGAGTGGAAACCGCCAAAGAATGTGTCAGAGATCAGAAGCTTTCTAGGCTTAGCTGGGTACTACAGACAGTTTGTTAAAGGATTCTTGATGAGAGCTACTTCGATGACTAGACTACTACAAAAAGAGGTCAAGTTCGAAGTGGAATGATAAGTGTCATCAGAGTTTTGAGAAACTAAAGACTCCGTTGACTGAAGCCCCAATCTGAGTACAACCAGAATCGAGAAAAGAGTTTGTGGTGTATAGTGATGCGTCTTTGAAGGGATTGGGGTGCGTGCTCATGCAAGAAGGCAAGGTAATAGCCTATGCCTCGAGACAGTTAAAGCCACCTGAGAAAAATTACCCGACGCACGATTTAGAGTTGGCCGCCATCGTGTTCGCATTAAAAATTTGGAGACGCCATTTGTATGACGAGAGATGCCGAGTGTTTACTGACCATAAAAGTCTTAAATATTTGATGCCTCAAAAGGAGTTGAATTTATGACAACGGTCAGAGTTGATAAAAGACTATGAGTTGATAATCGACTATCACTCGGGGAAGGCGAATGTAGTCATCAACGCTTTGAGTAGGAAATCATTGTTCACCTTGAGAGCTATGAATACTCAATTGACTGTGACTGATGATGGTTCAATTCTAGCTGAGATGAGAGCTATACCGATGTTCCTTCAAGAGATTTGGGAGGCTCAGAAAGGTGATAAGAATTTGCAAGATAAGATGGCTCAGTGCGAAATGGAAAAAGAATCAGAATTTCATATTGGTACCGACGGTTGTATGATGTACCGAGAAAGAATTTGTGTACCCAAAGACGGTGAGATTATTCAGAAGATTCTACTAGAAGCGCATAGTGGTTGCTTGTCTATCTATTCGGGTAGTGTGAAAATGTATAACGACTTGAAGAAAATGTATTGGTGTTCAGGAATAAAGAGAAACATTTTGAGTTTTGTTTCTAAGTGTCTAGCTTGTCAACAGGTGAAAGCCAAAAATCAAGTACCTTCGGGTTTGCTTCAACCCGTAATGGTTCCCGAATGGAAATAGGACCGTGTAACTATGGATTTTGTATCAGGATTATCGTTGACACCAAGGAAAAAGGATTTTGTTTGGGTTGTTGTTGATAGGCTTACCAAGACGACACATTTTATACCGGTGTGTACCAACTACTCCCTTGAGAAATTAGCTGATTTGTATGTTTCTGAGATCATGAGACTTCATGGGGTGCCCTTGTCGATTATCTCTGATAGGGATCTGAGGTTTACCTCATGGTTTTGGAAGAAGTTTCAAGAAGCTTTAGGGACAAAATTAAATTTTAGCACAGCTTTCCACCCACAAACCAACAGTTATTCGGAGAGAGTAATTCAGGTTCTTGAAGACATGTTGTGTTGTTGTGCCCTTGAGTTCCAAGGCAGTTGGGAAAGATATCTACCGCTAGTCGAATTCACTTACAACAATAGCTATCAGTCAAGTTTGAAAATGGCGCCTTATGAGTCCTTATATTGGCGTAAGTGTCGAACACCCTTGTATTGGACCGAGCTGATAGAGAATCAGACTCGCGAGGTCAATTTGGTCAAAGAGACTGAAGAGAAGGTTAAAGTGATTCGTGACTGCTTGAAAGCCGCTTCGAATAGACAAAAATCTTACACAGATTTGAAACAAAAAGAGATCGAGTTTCAAGTCGGTGATAAGGTATTCCTGAAAGTGTCCCCGTGGAGGAAGGTCCTCAGATTCGGTAGAAAGAGCAAGCTTAGTCCTCGTTTTGTAGGACTTTATGAGATTACTGAGAGAATAGGGCCCGTTACCTACCATTTAGCTTTGCCCTTAGAGTTGGAAAAGATTCACGACGTGTTTTATGTGTCGATGTTATGTCGATATAGATCCGATCCTTCACATGTGATCGCGTCAACAGAGGTTAAAATTAGCTCAGTTATGACTTATGGTGAAGAGCTGGTTAATATTTTGGCTCGAGAGGTTAAACAGTTGAGGAATAAGAGTATAGCGCTTGTAAAAGTATTATGGCATAGACATGGAGTCGAGGAAGCCATGTGGGAACCCGGGGAGATCATGAGATATCAATACCCGAACTTATTCACCGGTAAGATTTTCGAGGATGAAAATCCCTAAGGGGGAGAATTGTCACAGCCAGATTTCGGACTTAGTTAGAATAGTGGTTTTGGGACCACAAATCTGAGGTTAAGAAATTATTTAATTATTATTTTGATGTTATAGAATGATTATGTCAGTGTGTGAGAAATTTGGTGAAGTAATTTTAGCATTTGTGAGCTTAATTACAAAAAAAAGGACTAAATCGCATAAAGGGAAAAAGTTGTGATTTGCTAGCAAATAGTGTTAATGGCCATGGAGGAAGTAGGGGTATTTAAAGTGCAAATAGACCCTAGGATGATGCTTGGCCGGCCATGAAACAAGGAAATTAAAATAGTCAAATGTTAGGTGAAGTTTGGTGACTTATTTGGCCAAAAAGAAAATAAAATAAAAGAAAGATGATATCATCCCTTTTTCATCCTCTTCTCCACCAAAAAACACCAGCAAAATAGGGGTTTGAAAGCTTGAAAATTTCAGCAACTTGTACCCCTCACAAGCAAGGGATTTTGATAGTCATTGTTGATGATTTTTGTACTTTTAGAACCCTTGTAGCATGAGCTTTCAAATGAGGGGATTATTTTGCAAAATGGTTAAAAGTCTAGGGTTTTATCATGAGAGTGTTCATGTTGTTTTATGAAATTTTATGGAAGAAAATGAATCATGGTTGTGAAATAAACAACTTTTGTGAAGTATTTTCATGGAAATCCTAACTAAGGACTATTTTGCATAAGTTGTAAAATAGGTAATAAATGTGTGAAATACAAAATTTGAACCTAGACCGGGGGAAGGCCAAGCAAGTAGATTAAATCGTCTAGTCGCCTACATTTTGTAATCCGAGGTAAGTTGTATGTTAATAATGCAACTATATTGTTATGATGTATGATTGAATTGATATTGCATGAATTGCTTGATTTTGATTATGAGAATGCACGTCAAGAATTAATGTAGTAAAGACTTCCGGTTGAACATTTGGAATAGGCTTGGATATTCATACCATGACATTGGGTGGTATGTGAGCCAGTGTAAGACATATCTGGGACATGCATCGGCCACATTATGAAAGCTAGTGTAAGACATGTCTGGGACATGCATCGGCCTCGAGATATATAAGCTAGCGTAAGACCTGTCTAAGACATGGCATCAACTTGTTATGTGTCAGTGTAAGACCTGTCTGAGACATGGCATCGACACTGATTGATGAAAGCCAGCGTAAGACCTGTCTGCGACGTGGCATCGGCCTCGATATATTAAAGTCAGTGTAAGACCTGTCTGGGACACAGCATCGACTTTAATGTGCTGGACAATGTAAGACCATGTTTGGGACAGGACGTTAGCATCTTCAGGGTTATTGAGTATCCGATAATATTCCAAATGATTTAACGAAAGATTTATGATTTGTATGGAAATGAGAAAAGTTATGACCATGTGGTGAGTGGTACAGGTATCTACTTGAAATGTATGAGATGTGGGCTCAATATATGCCATAGGAATTGTATTGGATGGTGATGAGTAAGTTGTACTTATGTCTATTTATTGTATTCATAGACAAACTATGAAATGTTATGAGCATATTGTTGTATGATAATTAGTTGATGTTTATTTTCATGCAACTTACTAAGCTTTATGCTTACCATATTTTTTCTTCCATTTTCTTATAGTGCAACCAAAGTAGCTCGAGGATCATCGCCTACGTCGGAGAAGCCAGTCACACTATCATCTGAAGCACTTGGTATAGTTAGTTCTTTTATTTTGATTATGACATGTATAGGAACTTTTGTTTTGTTTTAGTGTCACACTGTTTTGGGGCCAAATGTGTTGGCTTGTTTTAGCATTTGACTCATTTTGTATAAGGCCATGAAAAATGGCTAATATTGGAAGTTGCTATATGAATACAAGAAAGTCTTTCATGAATGAGAAAATTGTTGGTATGGTTGAGCATGTGAATTTTAGTGTATGGATAGCAAAGTACATAAATTAGTCGCTTAAATATATGTGAAATGTATATAGGTCCTAGTTACGGTTGCTTGATTGGGAAATCATGTTATGATAGACTTTGGTGTGATGGATGGTATTGGATTGTGTTTCAGGGTGGCAAAAGGCCTAGTAGATAGCCTTATATTGTCTACATGGGAAGACACACGGCCATGTGTCTGGGCCTTGTGTGACGCACGGTCAGCCCCATGGGCGTGTTGTTCAGCCGTTTGTCCCCTTCAGGTAAAATTTGCAAGTCAGTATGCATAGTAGTAAGCACACGGGCAGAGACACGGTTGTGTGTCTCAGCCGTGTGGAAGACACGGCCTCTGGCCACGGGATTGTGCCTTGGCCGTGTGCCTTTATTTGGTTGGCGATGTCAGAAACAGAATGTCAAGGGTTTTAGACACGGGCTAAGACACGGGCGTGTCATGACCGTGTGAGGACACGAGCATGTGTCAGGCCGTGTGAAAACACCTGTAGGTTCGAATTTGGAATTTAATTCGCATGGGTTCCGACATGGGCATGTCCCCTTATGCTTAGGCCATGTGAACCATACGGGCCATCAGCACGACAATGTAATAGTGGCCACACGGGCATATTGCCTTTTTACACGGGCGTGTGCCCTGTTTCAAAAGTCATTCTTATATGGTCGGTTAAAGGATCCGAGTTGGTCCTGAGTGGTTTCCAATGGATGTTTGGGGACTCGTAAGTCCATGTTAAGGAATTTTAAACAAAGTTAGAAAAAGTTTTAAATTTGAGCGAGTCTTGGTGACTCGAAAATGTGATATGTACGTGTTCAAGTTTAGTAATGCCTTGTATTTCGTCCCGGCGTTGGGCACAGGTATGGGGTGTTACAATAACTCCCATTAAACTATATACGGATATAAATATTCAAAAAATTGTCGATGGACCCTAAATCAATGGAGACATGTGTCTTGCAGATAGTGCTATAACACACACAATACTCAAAGATAAAAAAATATTTTTCTGATTTGACAATATGTAATGCCCATGTTAATACAATATCGGGTAGTTCAAAACTTATTGAAGTCTCCGGAAAAGCCATTATGTTATTGCCTAAAGGTATAAAATTTTTCATTAATGATGCTTTGTATTCCACTAAGTCTCAAAGAAATTTATTGAGTTTTAATGATATTCGTCTTAATGGATATCATATTAAGACTATTAATGTGAAAAATATTGAATATCTAAATATTACAAATGTTGAATATGGAAAGAAATATGTTTTGGAAAGGCTACTTGTATTTTTCATCAGGTTTATATTATATAAATATTAGTGCAATTGAGTCACATGTTACTACAGACCAGAAGTTTGTAAAACCACATACTTTTACTATTTGGCATGATCGATTAGGCCATCCCAGATCTATTATAATGCAAAGAATCATTGATAATCCAATTAGACACCTATTAAAGAAATAGAAGATTCTTGAATTCAATGATTTATTTTGTGTTGCTTGTTCTATAAGAAAATTGATTATTAGACCATTATCAGCTAAAGTTGAGATTGAATCTCCCGTATTTTTAGAACGTATTCAATGTGATATTTGTGGGCCCATTCATCCACCATGTGGACCATTCAGATATTTCATGTTATTGATAGATGCATCTAGCAGGTGGTCACATGTGTGTTTATTATCGACTCGCAACCTGGCATTTGCGAGACTACTTGCTCAAATAATTCGATTAAGAGCACAATTTCCAAATTATGCAATCAAAACTATTCATCTTGATAATGATGGTGAATTTACATTCCAAGCTTTTAATAATTATTGTATGTCAATTGGGATAAAAGTTGAACATCCTGTAGCTCATGTTCACACAAAATAGTTTAGCTGAATCGCTTATCAAACGCCTCCAACTAATAGCTATGCCATTACTTATGAGAATAAAACTCCTTGTTACAGTTTGGGTATATGCTATTTTGCATGCAATAGCACTTGTACGCTTAAGGCCAACAAGTTCTAATAAATACTCCCCATTACAATTAGCTTTTGGTCATGATCCAAATATTTCTCATCTTAAAATTTTCGTGCAGTATATGTTCAATTGCTCCACCAGAACGCAGAAAGATGGGTTCTCAAAGGAGGTTGGGAATATATGTTGGTTATGAATCTCCTTCTATAATTAAATATGTTTAACCATTAACTAGAGATTTATTTATTGCACAACTTATTGATTGTCATTTTGATGAAATAAAATTCCAAACAAAATTACATGGAATGGATCATCATTATCTCAATTAGATCCTCGTACAAGTCAATGTGAATAAAAAGTTCAAAGGATCATACATTTGCAAAACATCGCCAATCAACTGCCAGATTCATTTACTGACCTAAAGAGAATTACAAAATCTCACATACCAGCTGAAGATGTTCCAATACGAATTGATATCCTAATAGGGCAAATTGTTAGTGTAAAAGAAAGTAATCCATGCCTGAAGCGTGGAAGGCCAATCGGTACCAAATATTGTGGAGGCAAGTGCCCAAGAAGAGGCCAAAGATACAACTAATCAAAAAACCCCAAAAAGGTTCAGGTACCTGAAAATGATGATAACGAAGAGACCTCAATAAGTTATGTTACTTCAGGAAAAAGATGGAACCAAAAAAATATAGTTGTCGACAACAATTTTGCTTATAATGTTGCTATTGAAATAGCAAAATAAAATGAGGATCTTGATCCTAAATCTATTGAGGAATGTAGAAATAGAAAAGATCGGCCAAAATAGAAAGACGCAATTCAAGCATTATTATATTCACTTTCTAAACGTGAGGTTTTTACACCTATAGCCCGAACACCTAAATATATAAAGATGGTAGGATATAAATGGATATTTGTGTGAAAACGAAATGAGAAAAATGAAGTCTTAACATATAAAGCATGATTTGTAGCACAAGGATTTTCGCAAAAGCCTGACATTGATTATGAAGAGACTTATTCTCCTATGATGGATGCAATCACGTTTAGATACCTTATTAGTTCGGCAGTATGTGAAAAACTTGACATGCATCTAATGGATGTTGTTACAGTCTATTTATATGGTAGATTTGATAGTGAATTTTATATGAAAATCCCAAAAGCATTTAAAATCCCTAATGGATATAGAGCTTTCTGGAAAAATTGCTCAATCAGATTAAAGAAAGGTTTATATGGTTTAAAACAATCTGGAGGTATGTGGTACAATCGTTTTAGTGAATATTTGTTAAAAGAATGTTATAAAAATGATCCAATCTGCCCATGTGTTTTTATAAAAAGGTTTGGATCAACTTTGTGATAATTGTTATTTATGTTGATGATCTAAATATTATTGGAACTCTTGAAGAGTTTCAAAATCTAATAAATTATTTAAAGAAAGAATTTGAGATGAATGATCTTGGAAAAGCAAAGTTTTGTCTTGATCTACAGATCGAGCATTTAAAAAATGGAATTCATGTCCATTAGTCAACTTATACGAAAAAGATCTTAAAGAAATTTTATATGTATAAAACACATCCATTGAGTACCCCGATGGTTGTACTGTCGTTAGATGTGAATAAGATCAATTTCGTCCTTACGAGAATGATGAAGAGTTTCTTGGTCCTGAAATGCCATATCTATGTGCCATAGGAGCATTGATGTATCTTGCAAACAACACAAGACCTGATATAGCTTTTGCTGTAAACTTGTTAGCAAGATTTAATTTTTCTCCAATACGTAGACATTGGAATGGAATTAAACCGGTATTTAGATATCTCAAAGGGACTACTGATATGGAGTTATTTTATTCAAATGATTCAAAATCCTTATTAGTTTGTTATGCTGATGCTGGATATTTATCGGATCCACATAAAGGTCAATCTCAAATAGGATGTTTATTTACATGTGAAGGTACTGCCATCTCATGGTGTTCGACAAAACAGACATTATTTGTTGCCTCTTCAAATCATGCTGAAATAATAAAATGTATGAGGCAAGCTGAGAGTGTGTTTGGCTAAAGTTATTAACCCAACATATCCAGAAGATATGTAATTTGCCTTTACAGGAAAAGATGTCAACTATCTTATACGAAGATAATGCATCATGTATAGCTCAACTAAAGGAAGGTTATATCAAAGGTGATAGAACAAAACATATTTCACCAAAATTATTCTTCACTCATGATCTTAAGAAGAAAGGTGACATAGAAGTTCAACAAATTCGTTCTAGTGATAATTTAGCAGATCTTTTTATCAAGGCATTGCGAACTTCAACGTTTGAAAGACTGCTACACAATATTTGAATGCGTCAACTGAAAGATGTAATGTGATATTGCCATTAGGGGGAGTCAAAAACACGTTGTACTATTTTCCTCTAACTAAGATTTTGTCCCACTGGGTTTTCCTGATAAAGGTTTTTAACAAGGCAACTTGTAATAATAGATTGTGTATTCTTTTTTCCTTTAATAGGATTTTATCCCACAAGATTTTTCCTAATAAAGGTTTTTAATGAGGCACAATTTTCTCTAGTGGACATCCAAGGGGGAGTGTTACAAATAAATGTGGATGTGCATATTCTAGCCCCAATTTATAAGGTAAAACCTCCCATTCATTATGCAAGTTGTTTAAAGTGTTAATGAAGCACTTAAATAAGCTTCATTTATTGTATTGCATTGAATGTCACTTTACTTATAAATAAAACTCTTTTGTAAATGAAAATAAACTACGAGAAAATTCTTTGTTTATTTTAAGTGTTCTTTTATTTGATTGTTTTATAACATTACATGTATTATTATTTTATTTTTTAATTTTAAATACAATTTAATAACACATGGAAAAATCTCAATCCACTTGTGAAATTAAAAATTTTCATCGTCAATGTATCAAATAATTATTTTTTAAAAAAATAATTAAATGGATCCGAACTTTTTACATCTATTTAAATTTTTTAACTAAAAGAATTGACCAATCTAACCCTTTAATCAATATCGAAAATAACAATAGTATTGACATAACGATGAAAATAGAAAAAAAAATTTTAAAAAAAACTTGTCTAGGTGGATTTTTCTTTTGAATACAATTAGCGACATGGAAAATGTTGTAAATTAATAGTTATTTTTAATAAATTAATTAATAAACATAAAATAAATAAAAAAGCAATTACATTTGAACGATAAATTCCATTGATAAAATTAACAACTTTGATTTTTTAATGATTTGATATAAAAAAATAATTCTTTAATCAATTTTTTAAGATATATTTTAAAAATTAGTTTTTAAGTTAATTTTAATACTTAGAAATAAATTCATTTTAAACAAATGTTTTAAGTGTATTCAGGCTGGGTGCAATACTTAAGCTAAAAGGAACAATATCCAAGTTGACAATAAGAAATCTACTATAGGGTACCGAACTCAATCCTTATATGGTCTAAACCTTAAATCCTAAGGTGTTCTTTTAAATCCTAAGGGTATTGGACCCAACTCAAGAGGTATTGGACTTGTATTGATGAGGTACTGGACCTACTGGACCCCCTCCATTTTCTGTTTGATACTCATGGGCTGAATGATCACATTTTTTAAGGAAGGAATCAGACCTCGAAAACCAAGGTACTAGTACTTAAGCTCTTGCAATTACATTAAATGCTCAAATTATTGTCTCCAATGACTCAATTTCCCCTCTAACCACTCCAAATGGCTACAAACCAACTAGAGTGTATAAATAGATATCATTAATTGTAGCTGTAACACCTCCACCCAACCCAACTGCTGAATCCGAGTTCGAGGTGCCACAAATGGACCGGATTGGACTCAATACAAATTCTTAAGTTAACAATTTTAAAGATTGACTTTATTATTTATTAATGAATATTCTTACAATAGAAACCTTAAAATAAAATAAAGGTTTACTAACTTGAAATTTCAAACTCTAAAGAAACTATTTAGATACAATGTAATTTACGCCGAGGCAAAGCCTATAAAGGTACCCCTCCTATGTGCATGATACCAAACTCATAATCGTCCATTGGTTAATCTCGGTTTGGTTTGGTCCCTTCTCAAGGTCCTCAATCATTCTTCAATTCCTACAGATAAAGACCAAATTTTCGTAAGTTTGAAAAACTTAGTGAGTCTCTTTACTACACAAATAGCTCCAAACTAGCTAGGGTAATAATAAGAGAGAAAAACACATTTAACTCCTTGATTTTTTAGGACTGTTTCTCTCAATCTGGGTTAGTAGACCTTAGTGCAATCCCTAAACTTCTCTATAAGTGGATAAATCGCTAAACAACCTTCCCCCGGCTGACCCTACAGCCATTCGGCAAGATTTGATAATTTCTCAAGTGTCTCACCATAACCGTGTCTTTGTTCTTTCCTTACGTACATTCTTCATTTATCTATCCCTCATCCAGTATATCTATCTACTGGTAGCTTTTAAATCCCTAATCGCATAATTTGGTGGTCGGTTTCCTTTGTTGATTCTTTTTTCCACCATAACTTATGAAGTAATTCCTCCTACCTACCATCCTAATGACCCTTTAATTATGCCTCTCTTGGCGACTATTGCAAGGCCGACTAGTCCTCAGCGAACTCTATTTTCTTACTTTAGCCTTGTAGGTCGTATTGACCTTCCACTAGTGGGTTTGGCTAATGGAGAACTCATACCAATCTGGTGGATTAGATCTCATTTTACCTTATATCATGGATGCAATGTTTCTTGGCGCACCGTCTTAACAGCGATACCTTACTTTTAAGGTGTGTGTCCTTCTGCTGTGGACCGCTTTGGTCTATAGTAATTCGGCAAACTATCCTTTGAGTGACCATTTGGGTTACTATTTCCCTCATATGTTGCTTCCTTGCGGCTGGTACTTTTTCAATAGCTTCCACTTAAATAAAAATAGTCTTGACAAATATATCTTTCACTCAGTTATCCTTTTTAGTACCTCTCTCTGTGAAAAGGGTTCTAGTTAGCCCTCTTTATCAATTTGTCTACCCAGGGTATCGACCAATCAATCCTCCCCATACATCTTGGGCTTTAACAAGCCTTATACTTGGAGCGAGACTTCCCATAACCATCCGAGGTTTTCCTCTACATACAGAGCCTCTTTGAGCATTCTTTGGCGGCTCTTAGTGGCAAATCCTTTACCACAATTTATGGACAAATCCTCTTCCTTTTCCTATTTACAAGGCATTACTAGTATATCTTTTCTAATATCTGATTCTTGCTAGGTTACCACCATTATGCCTTATCGGCTTTAATGGTTACTATGTTACACCCTAGTTTGGCGAACCAGACCGGTTTGGGAGACTACGTCAGCGAATATCAGCTAAGTTGTGAAACTTAGACCAGATGAGGTTGATAACTTCATGGCAGAGTGCTACGAAGAACTTTGCCAATGTTGTGGAGTATCAGCTCAAGCGATAGCGAGATTATAATTAAGGCAATGACCTTATTAGGCGGACTTTCCTGCTAATAAGATCACCACCCGTGTTTTAGTATCATTACTTAAGTTAGTACGATGGCTTGTATGATACGTTTAAGTCACCTGGCATCCTAGTGGAAGCAACATGTCAATAATTAAGACACTTGTTGTAACAACCCATTTTCAGTGAAATTAGAACAGTGGTTTTGGGACCACAAATTCGAGCCAGAAAGAAAATTTATTTTAATATTATTGCATGGTCCATATTATATATGAAAAGTCTGATAAGAAAATTTTATCGATTATGTGCTTAATTATAGAAAGGACCAAATTGCATAGAAAGAAAAAGTTGAATTCTAGTTGCTAGAAGGATCAAATAGCTATGGAATTCAAAACTTGAAATCCTTATATGGTAATTTGACTAATAAAAAAAATTACTAGATATTTTTGGTGATTCATCCATGGAAAAATTATAAAACGCTAAGGACTAAATTGGAAATCAAAATAGTTAAAGGATGATAAATAATTAAAAGGAAATAATATCATTTTATATCATCTTTATCCCAAAATATTCTATGGAAACCCTAGAAGAGAGAAAGGAAACTAATCAAGCTTAATTAGGTATGTTTTCTTGTCTCGTTTTTAGTAATTTTTATATTTTTGAGATCAAGATAGTCTAATCTATCTATTTTGGGGATTTATTTGCAAAGATATCAAAGTATAGAATTTTTTTCTTGGATGAATATGCTGAAATTTTGAAATTTATGATAGAAAATGAAAGGTTGTTGATAGATAAACAACTTTTACAAAGTGAATTTTCATGAAATTGTGATTTAAGGACTAAATTAAAAGTGGTAAAACCCATGGAAAAATTATGATTTTTGTGAAATTCATGGGCTGTTATTGTAACATGTAAAATTCAGTTAGGCTTGGAATAAGGATTAAATTGCATGAATTTCATTTTCCAAGCCTAGAGACAAAATTAGAATTTATGAAAAGTATAGGGGCAAAATGGTAACTTTGCCTAGGGTGTAAATTGAATCCAATTGAATATGAAATGTAATAAATTGATGATTAAATTCATTTATATAGATCCAGATAACTCAAATTTGAAGCTAGATCGAGGAAAAGAAAAGGTGCCGGATTAGTAGACTTTTAAATACGAACAAGTGTCGAGGTAAGTTTTTGTAACTGAATTATGTTTATTTATTTACTTGAATTGAATGTAGTATGTGATTGTATGAATTATATAAATGTTAAAAATAAATGAAATAATCATATGTTGAATCATATCCAGAAAATATTAAGTGCCGTTTAAATAATGAAATTCGATGGATATATATGATTTTTCCCATATTACATGTGGTCCTGCATATGTTGCGGACAGAATACAACTCAGACGAGCAATCCTATTATAGCCTTCTCGATCGTCCTGTTATATAGTTCCTGCGAGCATCCTGATCGGTAGTGATTCAACATGTGTTGCACACTACCGCAGCTCTTTGTGAACATCTTATTACATGATTCGATCGATTGTGATCTAGCATTTATTGCAGACACAAACGTAGCTCTTTATGAGCATCCTAATATATGCTCTTGTGGGCTTCCTGACATAGCTAGCTTGAAGTCTCTGTTACCCTATCTGGTGCTTCCTAATATTAACTCTTTGGAGTTATCTGTTAAGCTCTATGAGCTCTCCGATTAAAACTCTTATGAGTTTCCTATTTAACCCGAATAAGTGTCCTGTTACATGGCTTATCTGAGCATCCTAATATGTGGCTCGAGAGTGTGCTCCCTGATTATGTGCCCTAAGGGGTACCCTTGATTATGAGTTGAAGGTTTACAGTTTTATACACCTTGTGTGTACTACTTGAGTATCCATCATTATTTCAATAATTCAACGGATAAAACTCCTGATATGAGAAATTAAAAGAATTGTGTCTTTTATGTTTCTGAAATACCTGAAAGTGTGAAACATGATGAGCTCATTCATGTTTATTTAATATACATGTGAATTATGTAACTAACTTGCTTAATTGAGTGTATGTGATTAGGCAAATTGCTAATTTGTTGGGAAGCATGTTATTGTTATGCTTATTTAATTGAATATGAGTGGTAAGTTTAATTTCTATTATACGAATTTACTAAGCATTAAATGCTTACTAGGTTTTCTTTTCTCTGTTTTATAGTGTTCAGAAGCTGGCAAAGGTTGAAGATCAGTCGGAGTATCATCACACTATCCACCATCTCGTTTTGATATAAATAGTAAACTTATTTTGGTATAATGGCATGTATAGGCTAACTTTGCCAATGTTGACATGTAAATGGTTGTTTGTAATCTAGCCATTGGAATGGCTAGAATGGTATGTTTTGGTATATAATTATAAGGCTATAACATGTTTGATGTGTTTTGAAATGGTTAAGTAGTAGATGATATCAAATGGTAAATAAATTTGAGTTAGTAAAAATGATAGAAATTTACCTAAGAACATAAACAAAGATTTGGTAAGCTTAATCATTAGAATATACATGTTAATATATCTTATACAATACTAGTATTAGGCTTGATTATAATGTCTTGAATTTGGTTGGTGAATGTGTATAAGTGTTGTTGTAGGTTGTTGGAAAATTTGGGTGAGAAATAAGGCTAGGAAATAACCGTATTTTGTCCACACGGGTAGACACACGGGCATGTGTTTAGACCGTGTGTGACACACAGTCATGTGCACGGGCATGTGGCTTGACCGTGTGTCCCATGTATCTTAAAATTGAGAAACAGAATGCTTCGAATTAGGCACACAGGCGTGTGTCTCAACCATGTGTGATATATGGCCTAGAACACGGGCATGTGTATTGGCCGTGTGAATCCTGCACCTAATTTTTGAAAATTAAATTGAAAACATGGCCTAGCACACGAGCGTTTGGCAGGCCGTGTGGCACAAGTCAGAGAATTACACAGGTAAGGACATGGGTTGGGACAGGGCAGTGTGCCTCACATTGAATGCCCACACAGACTGAGACATGGGCATGTCACTTGGCTGCGTGAGTCATACGGCCTACTCACACGGGCGTGTGACCCTTGTATACATGAAAAATTTTTGAAATTTTGCGAAAAATTTTCTAAGATTCTGATTTAGTCTCGACTTGTTTCTAATATTTTAATTGGGCCTAGAGGGTCCATTTAAGGGACGACATGATTAATTTCAGATGTGAACAGTAAATGACTTGAATTATATGTTATCATTTCATAAACTCTGGTAATACTCCGTAACTCTGCCCCGGCGATAGAGACGGGTGAGGGGTGTTACACTTGTAAAGCCTCAAAGATTGTGATTAATTAGTGGAAGCGTGCGGGAACAAGTAATGATTAGAGATAATCCTAATTGGGATTTGGACGTGGGTTAGCTATAAATAGGATTATGTGGTAGTGGAGAGAAGATTTCTTATTCATCTTCTCCACTAGATTTTTTTATCATCGAAGAAACCATGAGAGTTCTTCTTTGCTAAAAAGGGTGTTAACTATAAAAGTATAATAGAACTTCAGTGATAATTTGTGACACCCCTAAAGTGACCCTAGTCGGAAAGCGGTTTCAGGACCGCTAAACCGAGTCACCAAATTATTTGAATGTGATATTTATTGTCTAAAATATGTGATTATGAAGGTGTGAAAGTTTTAGGCTTCGATTTAGTAAATTGCATGTGAATTTAGTCAAAAGGACTTATGGGTGACATTTTTGAAATGTGATAGGCTAATCTACAAGGACCTAATAGTGCATGTAATCAAAAGGGAGGACTTGCATGTCAATTTTCCCCCCTAATATGTAGTGGCCGGCCATGAGCATGGGTGGACAAGATGTTATGGCTAAAAACATGTCATAAACATGTTGGGGTAGTGCATTATATAAGGATTAATAAAATAAAGAGCATGGGTGGACAAGATGTTATGGCTAAAAACATGTCATAAACATGTTGGGGTAGTGCATTATGTAAGGATTAATAAAATAAAGGGCATGGGCAATAAAATATTAGTGTTAGTAGGATGAGAAACAAAAAAAAGAAAAGAAAGGATGTGTGTGATTGTCCCCCTCCCCCATTGCCGTGAGTGAAGAAAAGAAAAAAAGAAAATTTGTCCATCCTCTTTCATTTCTTTTGGTCGAAAATTCTAAGGAAGAAGGAAGGAGTTCTTGCTTCATGTTTGGTTTGGAAGAGGATTAGGAGGAGGTTTGGCCATACTTGTACCTAGATTAAGCTCAAGAGCTTAGAGGACCAAAGTTGGATAAAGGAAAGGAAAAAAGTGATCGAATAGCCGCCGAAATCGTTCGACAACATCCGAGGTAAGTTTTAAGTGATTAAACGTTGAGTAAATTCAATCATAATAGGACATAATGAGTTGATTTAATAAGATATGATGTGGCCATGATATGTCTTAAACTCAAATGGTAAGTTCATATGTGTTTGGACTTGGAAATTTAAGAGCAAATTGTAATAATTTGCTTTGGACAGCAGCAGTAACGTGATTTTAGAAAATCACTATAAATTGTTGGTGTGGAATTATAGGCTGAATAAAATATGTAATCAAGGCTTAATTAGTCTAGTTTCTTATAAAAGAGACCTTGTGAGCAAAGAAATTTCCTATAAAGAGATATTTAAAGTTGTGTGAGACGGTGTCAGAATGACTCCGAAATCCCCTGTTCTGTTTTTAGAAAATCATTATAAATTGTACAAAAATGGTTATAAGATAAAATTTATATGCTTAGACTCCTTAATGAGTCTAGTTTCAAATGAAATCAAATACAACACATTTTGAATTCTGTAAAATGAGAAATTTGATTCGTAGTGAAGAGTGGTCAGATTAGTCAAACAGTGAAACAGGGGAAACTTTAAGAAAAATATGGTATTGATTGGCCAAACCTAAAATTCTGGAAATTTTATGGATGGAATATATATGAGTATACATTCAGGAAAAATTAACGGCAAGTGATTTGGAGTTTTGTAGCTCCGGTTATAAATAATTTAGTGACCATTGCTCAGGAAAACAGCTCGTAGTGAATATGTGATTTTGTTGTAAACATGGATAAAACTTGTTTTAGTTGCTCATAAGCTATTGATTAAACCCATACTTGAATTCTAAATCGTGATATTGTAAGCTTATGAGTATTCGAATATGAAATGATAGTATGGCGTAAAATTGAATTATTCATTGGAAAGTGATGGATGTAGATTCGGCCAAGACCAAGTCTGTACATGATAGTATATGTGGTATGTGAAGTATATTTGAATAAATGTGAAAGTGTATATATGTGATAAGGCCTAATAGCCGATGTGATGAATGTGAAAGTGTATATATGTGATAAGGCCTAATGGCCGATGTGATGAATGTGAAAGTGTATATATGTATAAGGCCGAATGGCCAATGTGATGAATGTGAAAGTGTATATATATGTGACAAGGCCGAATGGCCAATGTGATGAATGTGAACATGTGTATGTGTGATAAGGCCGAATGGCCAATGTGATGAATGTGAACATGTGTATGTGTGATAAGGCCGAATGGCCAATGTGATGAATGTGAACATGCATATATGAGATAAGGCCGAATGGCCAATGTGATGAATGTGAAAGTGTATATATGTGATAAGGCCGAATGGCCAATGTGATGGATGTGGAAGTGTATAAATGTGATAAGTCCCGAAGGGCAATTGTGTCAATACTATATCCGGGTTAAAACCCCGCAGGCTTTATGCGAGAATATTATCCTGATTAATGTCCGTAGGCTTCGTGCTCGTACTATATCCGAGCTTTAAAGACCCGACGGCTAAATGCTAGGATTCAAGTAAGACTTTGATATTGTGTATCTGCATTAAGTTACCATCAAATAAGTATTATGTATTCAAGATGTTCAGGTACGTATTACTTACTCATCGGTGGAGTGATTTCGAGGTGAATTATCAGTATCAAAGAGGTAGGTAAATGTGATTAATATTATAACTCCAAATGTGAGAATGATCTAATTGGTAATGGTATGTTTGTATAATAAAGTATGCGATGAAATATTCTTATGTATTAGTGCATATTCTGCCCAAAAGCCTTATGATCTGAGTATGGGTTGGGTTGAGCTAGATGTGCCTATGGTAATTTAGTACTTGTCATGTTGAAATACTTAAAAGTATGGATGTGATTATCAACAAGTGGAAAGGATTATTGAAAGTTGAAAATCGAAGAAGAATGTGCTTTGGAAATATTTGACCATCTAGGTCATTATTATTCGAAAGTATATATGTGGCAGCCAAGTGTTGCGTTTAATGATATTATAGATTGAGATGAAGCTCTAGATTAACTTCATCGAACAGTTGAAATGAATGACCAATGATAGTGATTGAGAACACTTTGTTTTGCTTAAAACTTACTAAGCATTAAATGCTTACTCCGTTCTTTGAATCTCTGTTTTATAGATTTTGGTTCGTCAGCTATCAGACTCGGGATTATTGAAGTCGAAGTCGCCCACACTATCAAAACCCTTTTGGTACACTTTTGGTTGAACTCTGAAAATGGCATGTATAGGACTACCCTTTTGTTGTTGGTCATGTACCTTTCGGTTTTGTATAATTTTGGATAGCCATGCGAAAATGGCTTATATATGTTTGAGCATAATGTTATAATCATTTGGTATGGATATGGTTATTGAGAGGTGTGGATATGCTTAACAAGGATTGGCCATGGGAATGGTTAATCACTATCATAATTTGTGCTATTTATGCTAAAAGGGCTAGTTGAATCATGGAAACTATGAAATAGGTAAAGTCTACCTTAAAGGCAGATGCTGACAGCAGCAGTGATGTAGATTTGGAAAATCACTAAAAATAGTAGGAATGGAATTAAATAGTGAATAAATTATTTAAATGAACCTTGATGAATCCAATTTCATATGGAAGAAACGAAACGGTCATATGAGTGGTATGTTAAGAGATAATTAGGTTTTCGTGAAACAGGGCCAGAACAGTTTCTGGATTCCCTGTTCCGACTTTGGAAAATTCATTATAAATTAACCAGAGGTAATTAGGAGTCATGCCATATATTTATAGATTCCTCTCTGAGTCTAGTTTCTATAGAAACAAACGGTATCAGTATTGAAGCCCTGTACAGGGAGATATCCAAATCGTAATGCATGAAGGTCAGTGTAGTCGCACCCTGTAACAGGGGAGACTTTAACTAATAAACTGTACTAATTGGCCCGACCAAAAATTCTAGAAAACAATATGTAGATGGACATATGAGTCTAGTTTCAGGGGAAAATCACGAAACTGATTTTCGAGTTGTGAAACTCAAGATATGATTTTTAAGGTGACAGCGACACAGTTAGCCAGCTGTCTGGAAATTTTTAAAATGGACTGCGATAGTAAGCGAATTTAGTCTGTGAACCCCTCGTGTCCGACTCCGGCAACGGTCTCGGGTACGGGGCGTTACATAATTGCTTGTTGGTAATTCTTGAACTTTCTTTTAAGTTTTGATTGATATATAGAAGCTAACTTAAGAAAGGATTGGTAGGATTTCTTTGAATACTAGGTAGGAGGGAAACTCCTATCCAAAAATCATTTGCATGTCTATAGATTCTTGTTATATAATATGTTTTTGGTTATTTTAGATAATTAAAGAAGTTGTTTTATTATTTAGCTAAAGAAATGGGAGAAGGTCCCAGTGCTAAAGGAAAAGAACCAGTAGGCTAGATAAAACTCTACGTAAAGCATTTTAGTGAGTTCTTCTGTACATTATGTTTGATATCTATGTTAATTTGTTTACTCCTAAACTCCATATAGCCAGGTAAATGGCTTCGTCATGTGTTTCGATGTTCATCTTAGAGAGGTCTCATTCAAAGAGTCAGTGCATGCATGGTTAAATACTGTTAAATAAGCTTTAAAAACTTGGTATATACTGTATGAGTACTCCTTCCTTAGTCTACAAGCTCTGTATCTAGATGGGTGTCTAGAGGTACCAGAGGTATATTGTATATAATGATAAAAAAAAGATACAAGATAATATGATTTGCCTCCGATATGGCACTTGTTGCAAACCATGACTGTTGAAAACCAAATCTTGTGGAAGGGCACTTATGTGTTCATACAATGAGGGCAGTTAGGAGGTTACAGAGGTGATGTTGTTATATAGATCAGATGAGAAAATTTAAAGATACAAGAAAATTTTGGTTCTTCAAGAACCAGGAATTAGAAGCTAGCACAAGGAAAGGAGTACATAGAAAAAGGGTACATGTTGTATTGCATGCTGCATGTAAGCATGAACAGTAAGTCTATCTGTCCATAAATGGAAATCCACATAAGCGACATATGCATGGAGCAGATGTGCTCGTGATTGTTCTATATGAGTTTAGAAACAACGTTGTTCACTAATCGGCTGAGTTAATTTGTGGTATCATTCGCCAGTTGATTTGTAGGCCAGAGTAATGTATCCATCAACCATGGTGAACTAATCGAGTTTATTTTTTCCTTAATGTCTAATAGTAATTAAGGTGAGAACGTTTTCCAAAGAACTCATTGTTCTTATGAACTTACCCAGATTCTTCTTCCTTTTAAGTTCCTAGGTTAAGCATGGTGATTGAAAGGACACAACCAAATTTGCGACCATTTGTGAGCCTTCTTAATTTCAAGGTTAACATGTATTGTTGGAGCAGTAGGCCAAATGTTAGAAACTACCAATTTGAAATTTTTAATTTGTATTGAATGATATTTTGAAAATGCCGAATGTTGAATGGAAGTCTTGACAACATAACAATATTTATGATTCATTGATGTTAATTAAGTAGCCGTAAGAGGGTTATTCCATGCACCCTTAATGTAGCAGATCTTTTATTTAAAATTGCGCTTCCAAAAATAAGTGGATTTAAACTAAAGGAATACCATTTGGAAAAAGGGGGTATCCACCAAATTGGATTATGGACTTTTCTAGAAAGAAAAGTAAATAGAAGTGTTTATAAAATGGGTCGACCTGTAATGCTCGATACCTGGATCCGGAGGTTAGGTCGGGTGTGGGGTGTCACATATTATTTGGTAGGTCTTTCCCCTTCTATTTCCTTTTCCTTTTTCGGTGGATTCCTTATAAACCACTTGCCAACACTTGCATTATTCTTCTAACTCTTTTTCCATATGTGTGATTTTCCATAATTGTTGTCCTGGCAATCTACACCGTGTTTATTGTCCCGCGGACTATCTCGTGTTTATTGTTCTAATGGACCCTATTGGTTGCCATAGCTGAGCTATGGTCTTACATTCTTTTCACCCCATGTTTAACGTCTGGGCGGACTTCTCCATGTTTATTGTCTTAGTGGACTACCTCATGTTTACTATCCCAACAAACTTTCCCATGTTTATTATCTCGGCAGACTACCCCATGTTTACTGTCCCGACGGACTATATTGGTTGTCATAGCCAAGCTATGTCTTACTCATTAAACCTCTTTTGAGGTGTCACCCCATAGGACTTTACCACCGTCGCGGTATTGCCCCATAAAGCCTGTTGACATCCATCACAGTGTTGCTCTATGGAACCTAATGACTATCATCACGGATGATCTGCCACAAATCGTTGTAGCAAATTAGAGTAATTTCGACACTTAATGAGCTTGATTTCAATTTGTTTTATGTTATTTTGTGTTGTTTTCCATTTTAGTAGCTTAGACGTAATTATTAGAAAAAAAGCATTTTTATGCATTTTTTAGTGTTTCGACGACTCGTTAGGCCAACTCGAGCCTCAGGAATGACTAATGGGTTATTTGAATGTGTAGGTTATATATTTGGGCTTAAAGTATGCAAGTAACAATGGTCGTGTCGTGACATCAACATCCGGCGTCGTGATACTGAACTTCGAAGCATCAAGGGCTAAGAACAAGGCTGATGTCGCAACGTAATGATGTAAGCATGACTAAAAAATGATGTCAGCAACCGCGTGATCAGAATTTTAAAGCTATAATTTGTTTATACTGAACTTCGAAGCATCAAGGGCTAAGAACAAGGTTGATGTCGCAACGTAATGATGTAAGCATGACTAAAAAATGATGTCAGCAACCGCGTGATCAGAATTTTAAAGCTATAATTTGTTTATTAAATTAGGTGTATTTTAGGAATAAGTTACCCTAATGTTGTCCTAGGTTTGCCTATATATACACGCTTATAATTTCATTAGAGGGTTGTTAATAGCTAGACAATTAAATAGTTTTATTTTTTTCTTTGTAATTTATTTTTATGTTTGCTTAGTCAAAATTTTTCTTGTTTCGATGTAAAGATGATCGCGAGCGGGGATTGCTCCAGTACTGCGCATATATTTGTTCAAGATCTTTCTCCTAATTTTTATTCTTTTATTTATATTTTTATTAGCCTGATCAACTAATGTTTAGATGAATATTAGAATAAATTGTGCGTATTTTATATCTGAAATGTTTCAATTATGGATCTGATTTATTAATTAAGTAATTGTTTACTTAAAATTGAGTGTTTATTCAAGAGTGCTTAGTATATTAGGGAATGACGTCCCTAGTAAAATATTGAGATAGGTAAGGCCGAGAGGTATCTTGTTGAGTATAACTTATTCCAAGCAGTGAGACTTAGGTAGTAATCCTTAGTGAAGATAAGGTTGAGAAGGTATTCTTAGCTAAGGGTGGTAAACAACTCAGTTGAGGGTAATTAGCGACTTAATTGATAATTAGTGATTTAATCGAAAATTGGTCTGGAACTCGCATCGTCGACACTAGGAATAGAAATTTCCATTAGGTTAATTTTAAATTAATTAATTCAATTAGTTTAATTAATATTTTAATTCAGATTCATACTACTAAATTGTAAATCATTAGATTAGTAATTATTTTTAATAATTAATTTAATAATAAATTTTTTCAATCTACAATCCCTTAGGTACGATCCTTAGAATACTTATCGGTGTTCTGTTATAACACAAATTTATATTACAATTTAACTTGTTCGTTTGCAAATACCACACTTAATTTAGATATATATATATTTGCATGATTTTAACTCTAATCGTTCACATGTTTGGAAGCGGTCAAGTTGTTGGCGCCATTGCTGAGGATTGCGACGGTGAAAATTATTATTAGATTAATTGCTTTGTAAAATAATATTAATCGAAAGACGAACAAGTTAGATAGTGTATTAACTTTATTTTTTATTTATTTTTCATTATTTTTCTTTTATTTTATTTTTAGCTACCTTGTTGACTAACTAATTTACTCATGGATTGGGTTGATTATGAGTTTGATGATAATAGCGGTTAGGATGAGGAAGATGAAATGTCTGCATTGTGTGATGATGAAGTATACAATGAAGGATTTTACGAAGAATGGGAGACCAAGGATAACCAAATATTGCTCATGATGGAGCTGCAACAAACCCCCTTGGGTGAGGTCATGCATGATGTTCGTAACTTCGATCGTGAAGACCCTTTTATTTTGATTAACCATCCTAAACTGGATTGAACAAAACCATTGAATGGGAACATTAACAAAGCATCAAGTGTGATGAATGGAGCTTCAACGAACCAATGTAGTTATGACGGAGAATCCGATATGCCTGGATATTCAGTCCAGCAAGAATTAGAATTAATCATGGATGATTATGTACACTGATATTTGCATGAACAATATAGAAGCAATCAAAGATCATGTCAAACAAATGGATTTTCAACAAATCAGCGAAGTCATGATCGAAGGTGTGGAGAATATTTATCCACATTCCCTCCTGAGTCAGAAGCGTTCCAAACCGACCTAGAAAGAATTCAAAAACGGGTGGACCAATTAGAGGAATTTCTCCGAAGGCAAGCAAAATGAGAAATTCCATCAGAAAAGGTCGTACATGATGCCTCCAACTGTAATTATGAAACCTAAGGTAGCACCATCAACCATCTGGAAGTAGATTACGAAAGTTGGCAAGAGTTTGGAATTAGAGATGAGAAAGAATTGAAGATCGCCAAAGAAGTCTCCAATCCAATTAACTTTGGCGTAGAATTAATAGTATATTTAGAAGTAGATGTAACATTAACCACTAACTTGGAGCTTAAATCGATTCTGAGTAAAGGTGCCAACAAGCTAACACACCTTCTAGCCATAGAAGAGGAAACATTAGTCGAAGAAGTCAATGAGTTCATATCATTCTCATTTGATGACGATGGCAAAACTCTCGTAATCGTCGCCAGACTAGGGTTAAAGGCATTGCCAGATGAATCAGAACATTTAACTTTCATTTCATAATCATCAAAGCATCAGAGATCAACATCAAAATAGAGTCTCTTATATAGGTTATTGAGACCTTAAACATGCATCAGAAAGGAGTCAGGACTAAACCGAATACATACAAAATTTTTCCAAAACTTAAACATTTTTCAAACAAGTACAGGTCACACGCCCATGTAAATAGGCCATATACCTTACACGGCATTAGACATGCCCATGTGTCTAGGCTGTGTTAAAACAAGGCATACATACTAACTTGCTCACATGGCCATAAGACACGCCTGCGTGCCTTGGCCGTGGTCCAGACTTACTTGGGCCACACGGCTAGCCACACGCCCCTGTACCTTGGATGTGCTCGAGCCTGACTTACAATTGTAGAGTACCCCAGGGGACACACAGCCGTGCAACATAGCCAACTTGAATAGCCAACTTGTCACTCCAATTGGGTCAAACCTACAAGCACCAAACCAAGCATATTTGCACAACATTTTATGATCAATTCACAACCAAAACATAAGCCATCCATGACTTATCACTGTCAACCAAATTTTCATCTCAATTTATCAAAAAAAATCATAAAAAATCTAAAATAAAATCATACAAAACATATGTTTCAATTTCATGATCAAAACTCATCAATTACCATAGCTAACACATGTCAAAAGCTTACCAATCTTACCATTTCTTATAATCATACATAAACACACCAAATATATCATATTGCCTCATGATTCATACACCAAAACCATATTATAAACACATTCGTACCAAGCCGTATCACATGGCCAAATATATATACACATCACAAAACTTAATTTAAACACTTTTAGCCTATACATGCCATACTTCAATATATACATTTTCAAAAATACCAAAATAAGGTTCGATAGTGTGGTGACGATCCTCGACAATCCTTAAGCTCACAGTAGCTTTGATATCTATAAAACAATGCAAACACACACAAGTAAGCTTTCAAAAGCTTAGTGAGCCATATACAAATAAACATATCATTTAAAGTATATAAACATCATCAAATTACTTATACTTTGGAGCCAAATACCAACACAAACCTCATATTCATATACTTGAATCATAGATCATCATTTGCACATATACTTACCTTTCATTTTCAAATATAGTACACAATTCAAACGTACCTGAATCGGATATATATTCACTTATTCATTCATTTTCTCAGGGTGCCCACTGAACCGTTCGGAAACGTAAGGATACACGGATAGCTTAGAGAACATATACAATGCCAACGTCCCAGAAGTGGTCTTACATGTAATCAAACATCGTTGCCACTGTCCTAGACAGAGTCTTACATGAAATCAGATACGATGCCGATGTCCCAAACATGGTCTTACACATAAAACAGAAGTCGATGCCAACATCCCAGACGTGGTCTTACACGAAATCACATAACAAAATCCTATGTCATGACATATGTATCCTAACTATTCCTAGGGTTCGTATGGGGCTTTTCAGATGTTGGAACTTTTTCGATACTTTCTTGAATAGCATATTAAGCTTGGATATTCATTCCTCACAAATTCAATATCATATGAACAATAATAATTCAATTCAAACACATTTATTGCATATTGACTTACCTCGTACATATCCGGATGGATGGAATCGGTTACTCGACAACTTTCGACTTTCCCCGATCTAATTCCGTTTTCTTTAATTCTTGATCTATATAAATTCAAATTTAACTTATTCAATCAAAAATTCATTCAAAACAATCCATAAACACATATTTAGGGCAATTTGCAAACTAGCCCTCACATTTTCACATTTTGACACTTTAACCCTAATTCACAAAATCGAAAAATACACATAATTTGCATATACTCATGCTTGGCCAAATATTTTAGCACTCATACAAGTCCACACATTTCATTTATTTCATATTTTAGTCCCTCAATTTACAAATTTCACAATTTAGCCCATTTTACTCAAAATTATCAAAAATCCAAAGACAAAACATATAAACCCAACATCAAACTTTCATATTTCATCAATTAAAAACATAAAGCTCATGAATTCATCGATGGCACATTTCAAAATCACCATCAAAATCAGAAATTGAGGCATGGGCTTGATAGTATACGAAGCAATGATTACAAAACCTAGAAATTATCAAAAACTGAATAAAATCCATACCTTAATCAAGGAATTCAATAGTCGAACTCTAGGAAGATTTTTCTCTTTTATTTTCTTTATTTTTTCGGCAAGATGAACATGAAATGGCCAAATTTTATGTTTTATTTACTTAATATTAACTTAATTAAACAAATTCCAATTTTTCCCTTAATGAAATAATAATAAAAACTTATAATGGTTGTCCATAAAAGTCCATTAACCATGTTAATGGTCAAATTGCAACATAAAAACCTTCCCATTATAAAGACATTTCAAATAAGCACTTTTAACAAACAGCATACAACTTTTATGTTTTACGCGATTAGGTCATTTTTTTTCAAAATTAAGCACACAAACATTCAAATTTTCATATGAGACTTTTACACATGCTCATTAACATATCATAAAAAAGGAATATAATATTTAAAAACTTTTTTGACGTGGATATGTGGTCCTGAAACTGCTGTTCCGACTAAGGTCTAAACCGGACTGTTACAATCCTCACACGACATTGAGGTTAAAATGCTCAAGGTAATAATACCCCAAAAAACCATTTGGAGTTAGCTCAGATTTGGCGTTAAATGACTTGTGACGTCAATTTCCCGCTTGTAGATAAGGTAACATAAATGGAATCGGCCGAGGATATTGATTTATATATCTTGATGGAAGAACAAACAATGGATCAAAGTGTTAAGGACTAGCTGGAAGTTCTTTTATGGTGACGTTACAGATCATCCCAGTTTTTAAAAGGACTTCTGTTTTTCTCTATTTTTTTCCTTTTATTTTATTTTTTATTTATTCAATCTATGTTTTTTATTTAATTTTATTTGTTAGTTTTAACTGCTTGTGTTGTTTTCCACAAGCAGGTGTTGATATTACGGATTTGCTCAAGTAAAAGACTCACAGTCGTGATGAAGAACCTCGGTGTTGTGGTATAGAACTTTGAAGTTAGAATTTTAACAATAGAATGAGAGTGTTGTGACATAGAATCTCGGTATTGTGGCACTGATTTCAAACCAAGAAGCTGGGAACTTCAAATTTTAATGTCATGACACCAAGAATGGGTGTCGTGACATCAAGTCGGGATTTTGAAAAAAAAATTACGTGTAGGAACCCCATATTTTGGATGGCACAAATTTTTTTGGAACTAATCCAAGAAAGACAAGACTACCCAGCATCATTCATAGAACTATCATGCTAAAATAGATAATTTTGTTCTTTATTTATTTTTTGGTGCACATTAAGGACAATGTGCCAAATAAAGTGTGAGGGGTAACATAGAATTTTTCAAATTTGTTTTAAAATTTTTAAAATTTTATTACTGGGTTTTAATTACTTTAGTAGTTTATTTTTAAATTTTGTGTGTTTGTTTGTGCTCGAGCTTGATAGAAATACATGTGATTTATTAGGGGCGTGTAAATAGGGTTTTGTGAATAAACTGTAACTTTAGCTTGATAATAATTGATTTTAGGTTGTTTAATGTTAAACTAACTAGTTCACTTTGTTACACTGTAAATAGGTAAAAGTGTGTTCAGTATACCAAATGAAAAATAAGTATATGAAAAAGCATATATGTTTGTTTTAATTATAAGTTGTTAGAATGTTAAATTTTAGTTAATTGAGTCTATGAATTGAAACACTTAAGGATGACCTAAGGCATTTTTTGGTCATCACTAAAGCCAAAAAGATGACCCTATATATAAATTCCCTAGTACCTAATCTTTTAGCCTAATTCCATTTTCTTGGTGAACCTCGATTGAAACCATGAGCCTAATGCATAAATTCTTGATCCTTTTTCTTTTTGGTCCCAACACGAACTTAGACATCAAGTCATTAATATAAGGTTAGGTAGATACATTATAGAGGTTTCAAAATAATTGAGAGTGAAAATAAGGGATAGTATAGTATAGTGAGTATAAGATTCTTGCAAAGTTATGCTTAGCAAAGAAAAATCAAGTAGAAGAAAAACTTTAAAAAGTCCAAAGCCAATCAAGAAAATCTCGAATGTAAAAGGAAATTGAGTTTTAAAAAAAAAAATCAATTTTGCACATAAGAATCGCTAAGATGATTGTACTTATGAATACTATACTGTACCTTAAAAAATTGAGAGAAAAGGGAGGCAAGGGAAATGGATATAAGGTGGTGAACTAAAGGATATAATTGGAGTAGTATCAGGGTCAATATAATGTGCCAAACTATTTTCGTGCTTAAGTCGTTTTGTAGAGTCAGTTCTTCTGTAACCTCCCTAACCTGACCTAGATGTTAGACCTGAATTCGAGAGATTATGTCGACCACCGAGATAGCCTAGTATGATTGGAGTTTATAAAATAATCAATTTAAAAAATTTATTTATTTTAGAATAAAATTTAGTCTATTTTCAAATAAGTTGGCGTGTTATATATAAAAAAAATGTTTTAGATTAACTTTCCTAAGTAACGGTGACTACTTTAAGAAAAACTTAGTTAATTTTCCATTTATTTATTACTCACAATTTTTAATTTTAATTTGACAAAAAAAGTGATTTTTACTTAGTTTTAATAAAAACCGTCTCATGCCTTATTTAAATAAAAATCATATTTTAAAATTAAGTTAAATGTTATACATGGTAAATAAACCCTAAATGTGAGCCTTATGTCACAAAACAAATAAACCAGTACAGTTTCGACAAAATAAATAAAATTGTCTATTAATACTTTCATAAAAATAAAACGTTTCCAAGCCCTTCGTATGTCGTGTCCACGTCCTAATTTGGTGGGTTATTTGTAAATATAAAAATAAAAATGGGAGTAATGTAACAGCCTGGGTTTCAGTGGTATAGGAAAACGGTAGTTTTGGAATTCTATTTCTGATGAGTGAGTCCGTAAATATTATTAATTAATATGTACAAGTTTATTTTGAATTATATTGAATTTTGATTTAAAAGTTTTTATTTAATTGATAATTAAATGAGATACAAGCGTATTGACCTTACAATTTGTAGTATAGGAAAATGAAGAATCGAGATCTCGTTTCCATAAATCGAATCCATAAATTCCGTTATTAAATCACACCCAACAATTTTGGGATCTACTTTTAAAATTGGTATGTTGGATTAATTCATATTAGTAATGTTAATGATTTTGACCGACTAGGGGGGAGAAAAAGACATTGTTGATTTTTTTTGTAATCTAAAAATGATGAGAAATTTTACTTAATATTGAGACTTATAAGCTGGGGAAAATTGATATTATAGATAGACTTTAAAGTTATGTTCCATTAGCTTGAGAATTAAGGGTATAATTATTTTAGTTAAACTAAGTTTATTATTGGGTAGAATAGGTAATTGTTGACCCGAGAAAGATAAGTTCTTGGCCGGCCAAGTTAGAGTAAAATGCTGCCCATTTATTTATTTTTTTCCCTGAAATTTGCATTTAAATTATATTTAGTACTACAAGTTGAGAGTGGATTTTGGCCTAAATTTTTGGCATGACCGGCCAAGTTTTATTTGGATGCTAGTTGTAATGCAACTAAAAAGTTATAGTGCAAGGTAGGATGATGTCATGATAGGATCCTGCTCAAAAAATTTGGGAATTTGGTACATGCATGTAATGCCATTGGTGGCCGGTTGAGTGGGAGTGAAAATAATTATTTTTTTTCTTTGACCATGAGAGATGGAGGACGGGCAGAGGGGGAAGAAACATTTCACTTTTGGGGACTTGAAATAAATTTTTATTGGGGAGAGTCTTTTCACGGTAAGAAAAATAGAAAAGGAAAATAAATAAATAATTTGTTGAGTTCTGCCCATTTCTTGGCTATTCGAATGGAGAGCTCATTTAGGAGCTGGTTCCTTAAGAAACTCACTGAAGGTGGCAGCAAGAAGGGGAAAGAAACTGCTCAAGAGTTGGTTCGGCTGCTGTTAAGTAAGTCCTTGCAATGAAACTTTGAAAAATTTTCATGTTTATTATGTGTTTAATACATGCAGGTAAAACGTGGATTCAAGGACTGTTAAGCAAAGTTAGTAGTTAAAATACATGTTATTTGTTATCAAAATACTGGTGTTAGAAGTGAAGAAGAGCCGATAATTAAATGTATAAGTTGGTGTTGAAACCTGCCGTTGAATGCTGATAGTTTCAGCATGTAATTGTTGTATTTTATCATGCAATAAATCCTGGTGTAATTAATCTGCTGTTGTTCTAATTAAGGTAAAATGTTGGTTGATAAATGTCCTGTTTTGTGGTAATAACCAAAATATAAAGATGGTTGAAATTAACATGCATTACTGTTCGGTTTATAATTGAAGAGTTATTAGCTTTTGGAGGTTAAAACAGTTTAATTTGGGATTTACGTTTCCAAATTTCAGTTTTAGTAATGTCCCATTATTATTGGTTGAAGCTAAGGAAACAAGCATTTGTTGAAAGGATGTAGGGAGCTAAATTGTCTGAAAATTATTTGCTGTCAGCTAGTGAAATTTTAATGTTCGAATGTATGCTGAATTTTTAAGTGTCCGAATGCATGCTAGAATTCAACATGTCCAAATGAACGCTGGAAATTAATACACTGGAGTGTTTTGTTTAGGTAGATTAAATGTGTCTGATATTCAAACCCGTCTATACACTAGAGTCGTTGTTGTACCGTTTCAAACAGGACAAGAACTCATTTACTTAAAGTTGAGCTATCATGTTGCATGATCTTGTATGGTAAATTAAATGAAAATCGGCGACATTGACATCAAATTTTAATACAAAATATAGGTGAGTACTGGATATATGAAATTATGTAAATATTTAAATTATGATGCATGATTTATGTGTATAGAAATGAAATGTCTTTAGTGAGAACTCGATTATGTTTATTTGTGAGCATGTCATTCCCCTAGTTATGATCCAAAAATGGTGCATGAAGCTTGTCGCTGAGCTTCAATTCTGTGGTTCTAATTTCTTAATTGTCATTGGCCAATGAGCAACTGATGGTTTTTGTCCCTTGTTGAATTAACTAATGAAGCATGACGTTCAAGGCTCGTGCAGCCTCAAACACAATGAGTGCTTGTTGATATTTACGCAGAATATGGGCCATTGATGAAGCTCGTACACTGTGTGATAACATGCTAAGAAGGGTACTTAGGGCACATGCCTAAGTGCCGTCAAACCTGTAGCAAAACTGATTACATAGAAATTGGCCAATCAAATGCGGGTTCAAAAACTTGCAGCGTGGAACACAATGGTTTGGAATTACATAAATTTTGCTTCCTTCATTTCACAAAGACTCGAGAACTCTTTCATGTTTCTGCAGGTTATAATGTCCTGAGTTGGAAAAGGAAATGCTTGGATATATGGTAGATATGTTTAATTATAATTGAATGAATGGACTTATATCTTTGAAGAGTTAAGTTGAATTGTATATTAATTGAAATGTTTTACTCAGGATAGAATGGATTATACTATCATTACATGTTTGATAAAGGATATTAAACCAATATTGTCGTTTTAATTGATGTTCAAGATAGCCCAAGTGCATCAGAAGGTGAAAGTATGCCTATTAAGTGTTCCGGATGCTAGTGACGTGTAGTCAAAGGAGGAAGGTAAAAATTGGTTTTAAGGAGTATTATAATTATATTATGTTAAGTTTATGGATAACTTGATGTTTTGGTACAATTTATATACGTAAAGTTCTTTGATAGTAATATAATGTGTATATGAATCTGTCTAATTTAATTACGCAACAAATAACTGTAGTTGCCTCGGTATAGCATGATCGATATCTCTGACTTCCGTTGGTTATTAAGCTAAATAGGCGGCACTATAAGAAAATGAAAAAGGAGAAGGAGTAAGCATAAAGCTTAGTAAGTTGCACATAAATAAATATACAACATAACTTTACCATTCATCAACAAGTATCATAATACACAAGTGGCATAAGCAAAATTTACTCATCAATATCCAATACATCTCATATAGCATATATTGAGCTCACATTTCATACATACCATATAGGTACCTGTACCACTCACAACACGGTTATACTTTCCTTGTTAACTTGAAATCATACTTTCACCGTTGAACCATTTGGAACATTATCAGATACTCATTTAGCCTCAAACATAGGTTCAAGTGCCGATGCCATGTTCCAGACATGGTCTTACACAAGTTCTAGCATATCTGTGCCGATGCCATGTCCCAGACATGGTCTTATACTGACACATCTCGTAGCTGATGCATGTCCCAGACATGTCTTACACTGGCTTACGTCTCGAGGCCGAAGCATGTCCCAGACATGTCTTACACTAGCACTCGTCTCAATGTCGATGCCATGTCACAGACATGGTCTTACACTGGCTCTCATAATGTGGCCGATGCATGTCCCAGACATGTCTTACACTAGCTCACACAAGTGACCCAAACGACATGGCATGAATATCTTATTTATTTCCTAAGGTTCCATCGGGAATTCTACTATCTCTATTCTCATGACATTTTCTCATTTCCACAATCAAGCAATTTATGGTATAATAATTTCAATGCTATTCAAATACATATATTATTAATGTAGTTGTACTATTTACATAGAACTTACCTCAGATTACAAAATGTGGCGACTAATCGATTTAGTCGATTTGCTTGGCTTTCCCCCAATCTAAGTTCGGATTCAGTATTTCTTGATCTATAATAGTAAAATGTACTTATTTAGACACTAATTAAAATTAGGCAATCGAAAATTCATATCTTTGGTAAAACGATTATTTTTCCCCTAGTCTTTGATAAAATGATCATTTTGCCCCTAGGCTCAAAAATCGATTTTTATCGAATTTCTTCTTATCTTAAGTCTAGTCGAACCCTTTTTACTCTTATAGCAACTCCAAATTCTCACTATATCACACATTTATCATCTATTTTACAACTTATGCAAAATAGTCTTTTTTCGTGTTTTCATGCTAACACCTTTCACAAAAGTTGTTTATTAGACACCCAAGACTCATTTTCTTCCTTAAAAACTCAGGAAACATTACAAATATTTTCATGGCAAAACCCTAAACTCTTAATCATTTTGCAAAATAGTACCCTCATTTGAAAGCTCATGCTTCAAAGATCTCAAAAATGTAAAAATCATCAAGAAAAACTATCAAAATCACTTACTTGTGAGGATTACAAGTTGCTAAAATTTTTAAGCTTTCAAATTCCCTTCAATGGCTGATTTTCAATGAAGAAATAAGATGAAAAAAGGATGATATCATCTTTCCTTTATTTACTCCTATTTTAGTCAAAATAAGCCACCTAACTTACCAAATTTTGAAAATTTGACCACCTTTGTCTCCTATGGCCGGCCATGCCTCCCTAAGGGGTCTAGTTGCCCCTTAAAGGCCCCCAATTTAGGTTCTCTAACTATTAGGCACTTTTAGCTATCAAAATATGACTTTTTCATTTTATGGGATTTAGTCCTTTTTCACAATTGGGCTCACAAACGTCACAATTAACTCCAAAATTTTTCGTGCACTCTTAAAAACATGCTATAACATCTAAATAATTATAAAATAATTTAATCGACTCTAAATTTGTGGTCCTGAGACCACTGTTTCGACTTGGCCCTAAATTGGGTTGTTATAGAAATTGATTAAATAGGCTTGCATTTGAAGAAATTAATAGGTAATAAGCTTAGATTGTAAAAAAAGACTAAATTTGAAACAAGGCTTGTTAGTTAACATTGACACATTAGGAACTAAATTAAATAAATTAAAAATTTCATGAAATTATGCAATAGATAGAAAGTATAAGGTCCCTAAGGAAAGAATGTAAAATTGAATTTCAATCCAATTTCAAATATAAAAAAATATGAGTAACTTGAATAAAGGGACTAAATTGAATAAAATGAAAAATATTTTAGCTATGCTTTCTAATGTGATTTGGATGTAATTTGATATTATTCTTATTATTAAATTATCGAACGTAGCTAAAGACGACATCAGGTTGTCACAAGCGAAAGGAACAAAGAGTCTTAGACGAATAGTAGAACATTCGGTTTGGACTTTTATGATTCAAGTTCAATTTGTTAATATAGATCCATATGCACACATATATACATGCATGTGAATGTTTCAAATCTATCTATTGAGGTAAGTGTATTACTATTGCATAATTCAGTTAATACATGATAATACTGAATTTGAAAAATGGACTCAATTGAATATAGTAGAAAAGAGCATGATATAAATTGATAAATGATATGTGATGTGAATTGATGATGAACTGGTATGAGATCATGATATGTGATTTGGTTTATAAAATATAATTGGATCATTGGTACCTGACCTGTCGTCAAATGTAGTAGTTAATTCAAGTCAATTCCACACTTAAGGAGTTTGTTTTCTATGCAATTTAGGATATTAAATTTCATTTTCAGTAATTAGGACTTAGGATTAAATATTAGTAAAATATGTGTATTTTAACACATTATAAGTGTTGTGATCTAAAAGGCCGACACGGGCCTTAGGTAGTACTAATATGATTAATTCAGTGTGTAGGATGAAGATATAAAGGCCCAGTTGATGTGAAAGGAAGGGACGAGTATTGCACAAGCTTTTTGAGCCATCAAAGCACAAAATAAACGACCAAGGCAAGATTTGCATGTCATTTCTCACAATAGACATGGTGTGGCGTGACACAAGTCGACGTGCTACACAAGAATATTGAGGTTATTTTTATACATTCAATTAAATTTATACAAAGACCTAAGACATGTTGAAGAACTAATTTGGGCTGTCAACACTTCTATAAATAAGACATTAAGGTTTTGATGTAACTAAATCGTTCTATACGCCCTTAAAAACACTAGTAGTTTAGGAGTAAGAGTAGATTAATTTTCTTTTGACTTTTCAATAAATTAGTTGTTTTTCCTCTTAAAATCAATTTTGATCCAAGAGTTTATTTATATTATTCAAGTATTTCAATTTACTTTCTCTTTGCATTCTATTTAATTATTTACTTCAATCAATTGATTTGCTACTTCATTCCTCATTCGATCTCAAATCCACGATTATTTAAATCTCTTCTATTTTCCAAACCAATTGTGTTCTTCACGTGATTTGTTCAATCAATATAGAGATTGTGAATAACATGAGTGGTTAAATCCCTTAGGGGAGATTAAAAAGTGGATAGGGCTGTGATTAATAGAGGATTCAGGGTTTTCTCGAGAAGGTTGGTTGGTATAGATTACGTGTGCTTAAACCACTAGGATTGACAACCTTAGGAAGTTATTATAGGCTAGACGAGGTCGGGAGAGAAGTCGAACTGAGTAAATCATAATTTTTCCTAGTCAAGAAAGTGAGTCAAGAGATAAGCGAGCATCAACCAATCAATTAGTTAACTAGAGGTCGGGAGGTAATAATTGGTTAATTAGTAGCTAATCTACCCTAAAACCCTAATCTGAAGTTAGTTACAATGTAACAGCTCAGCCGGTGAAGTCTCTGTATTTGGTTACAGTTTATTGAGTTATAGTATTAAGTTTAGCTATAAGGAAAGTAAAGTGTTAATTTTTTTTCTAAGAGTAGTATTTTGTGTATGCACCAATTGGTGAATCCTGTGTTTTGGCGAATACGTGTTTTGGTGAGATATGTGGGTTAGTAGATTATTCTGTTGAGTATACGCCATCTAGGAGTTTAGGAAAATTCGTTAATTTTGTACATAATAGATATGTTTGTTATTTTAATAGGATAATTTAGTTAGCCAAGTGAGAACTAGTTAGAATGGAACTAAGATACGGTAGTTGATAAGACTTAAATGATGATAAGTGCACTTAATCACAAAAATCAAGAGTGTTAGTGGAATAATCTGATCATTCCACTAAACCTTGTCTCCGTCCTTAGGTATATAAGGATATTGGTGTCTTTACTGAAAAACTTTATGTTTTCCTTGCATTCATCTTCTTCTTGACTTCCTCTGTATTCTCTAAAAAGCTTAAGTCTAGAAATCTGTCTGAAGTTAGGTCTGTTGTATTCAACCAACTCCTTTGTTTGTTTTAGCTATCTGGTAAATACTGATGAACCCTAGGTTATTTTCATAACTATTTACATATTTTTAACTCTGCATGCATAAGTATTAGATTAGTATGTAAGGAAGGAAGCTTCTTGATTCTAATTTAAATGCTAATGTTTCTTGCATGCATGTTTAGCGGCGTTTGTAGAAAAAGCGTCGCTAAAGGTCATGATCTTTAGCGGCGTTTGTAGGAAAAGCGCCGCTAAAGGTCATGATCTTTAGCGGCGTTTGTAGGAAAAGCGCCGCTAAAGGTCATGATCTTTAGCGGCTTTTGTGGGAAAGCGCCGCTAAAGGTCATGATCTTTAGTGGCGTTTGTGGAAAAAGCGCCGCTAAAGGTCATGATCTTTAGCGGCGTTTTATCAAATAAACGCCGCAAACTTTAGTGGTGCCATCTATAGAGGCGTTTTTTGCGGCGCTTCTAAAGACCTTAAAAAACGCCGCTAAAAGTCAATTTTGCTGCAATGCTAGACTTCACTTATTACTTCTGAATTAGACTATTTGTTTACTTGACTTAATCCGTAGAAATCCCTAGTTTATGTTATTATCTCTCTCGAGACTAAAAAAAACTGACTCTATGTTGATTAATTGAAATCTCTTTCTAATGAAAACCTCTATTGTTGCATTAACTCGATCTATGGATTCCCTTATTAGATTTGACTCTAATCCGACATATTTATGTCGTCCTATCTCTAGGATTGCATTCAACTTCGCTTAATTACGAATGATCTACTCTTAAACAGGGACTTTTACTCTATTGAATAAGCACATCAAAACCTAAATTAATATCCTGAAATATTAAAACAAAGATTAAAACTCACAATTAAGAATAAGAACAAGTATTTATCATATAATTCAAATAGTAATAAGATCTGCCTTAGGTTTCATCTCCCTTAGGTATTTAGGGAGTTTAGTTCATAATCATGGAAAACAACAAAACATAAAGAAACCCAAAGAACTTCTAAGGAAATTGAATGGAGATCTTCAGTCTTGAAGTAGATCCTGCTTCCGAGTTGATTCTGATGGTTGTCCTTGAGTATTTTCTCCTTTCTACTCTGCGTCTCCCCTTTTGATCCTACTCTAGGATGTTTATATAGACTTTGGAATGCCCAAAATTAGCCTTTTTTAATAGGATTAGACTTTGGCTCGATAGGGATACGGCCGTGTGCCACGCCCGTGTGAAGGTGCTCAGGCCGTATGCAATTCTGACTTGGTTTAATGTCGACACGGCCATGACATACGGGCGTGTATCCTGGCCATGTGTCACACACACGAGCGTGTAGTTTACTCGTGTGAAAATGTCTAGGCCATGTGAAATACTTAGATAAGCCTATTTTGTCCGTTTTTGGCTCGTTTCTTACCCCTTTCACCTTCCTATGGTCACCTGAGTATAAAAAATGAAATCAAAGGATTACGAGCATCAAATTCACTAAATCTTATGATAAATTATCCAAAAATATACCAAGCATGGGATAAAAATATGTATATATTATGACTTATCAATAAGCTTCTAGTTCAACTAGTCCAGCATAAGCTTAAAGAGTTTGGGGATCTAGCTAAACAAGTAAATATGGTTGAGCAGGTCATGGGCCTAGATAAGAAAGTTGAGCCTTCCCAAGCCTTCAAAAAAAGAGTCGGGATCACTAGTTCACAACCTTTGCTACAGCGAGTTAGAGGTCTCAAGGACCTTGGAGATCAACTCCACCAAATGTTTAGTTAAGGAAAGATCAAGTCAAGCAACCATCAGTATCAGTCTGTAGTACTAAAGGTTCTACGAAAGGTGTAAACATCCTAAATTATGAGCATTGTTGTAACACCCCTATCCTGTAATCGTCGCCGGAATAGGTAAGGGGCATTACCGGACTTGTAACTCATATCAGAATAGTAAAACTTTGAACTTTTTCTTGAAATAAAGATCATTCATTTAAATAAGTACTAAGCACAGCCAGGGATAAAATTCAAACTTCTCTAAGTAAACATTCAAAAGATGCCATTTTCGCATGGCTTATATACATTAACCAAAAATATTCTTCCGCCACTAGTCTATTCTATACATGCCATAAAATAACTCAAAACATAACAGTAACAAGCAGTGGATAGTGATAGTGTGACTAGTTGCTGACGATCCCCGAGCCTGTAGCTTCGAAGTGAGATCTATAAAACAGAGAAAACAAAGTAAACGGAGTAAGCATTACAATGCTTAGTAAGTTTTAAGCAGTGTCAACAGATAACAATCAAATTATAACATAGTTGTTCGTATTTATATTTCACCCTTCCTTCGGGCATACCATCCTTTTACCGAATATGCACATCTCATCATATACAATAGGTAGATAAACTTTCACATAAAAGTGAGCTCATGTGACAGATATACTGCAAAATTTCACATAACCTCTCACACTGATCCGATGTCACATAATCATAGGAATAGTCTCATAGATTGCTCACGTATGCATCACATAACTACCTTATGATTTAGTTCAAATCAAGCTCACATATAAACTTGAAGTACATACCTGTTTAACCTTTCGCATTGAATATATTTATAAGCAATTCTTATTACGAAGTCTTATAGCTTTAACCTCTACTCGGATTATCAGCGAGACCTTTAGCTCAGATGAAATCTCCACACGAAGTTATCGGGTCTTACCCGGACAAAATCTCCACACGTAGTCTTCGGGTCTTACCCAGAATATATTTCCAAGTTTCATGTACATTTAATCACATGTTATAACATTCACATCGACTGTCATATTTGTAATTCATTTGCCTCATCAAATATCTAATAATACACACCTTTCACATTTGGTCATTCGGCCACAATATACACACATCTCCTACATATTTCACACTAGCCCTTCGGCTTTACCACATATACATATTTCATACATATTTCACATTAGCCATTCGGCTTTACCACATATACATATCTCATACATATTTCACATTAGCCATTCGGCTTTACCACATATACATATCTCATACATATTTCACATTAGCCATTCGGCTTTATCACATATACATATCTCATACATATTTCACATTAGCCATTCGGCTTTACCACATATACATATATTTATCTTGTGCATCAATTTTAGCAATAGCTTATAAACAACTCAAATAGTTTCATCAATGTTTTCAACAAATTCACATATTCACTACAAGCTGTTTTCCTAAACAATAGTCACTAAATTATTTATAACTGGAGGTACAAAACTCAAAATCAATTGCTGTTAATTTTTCCTGAATATAGACTCATATATCTTCCATCCATAAAATTTTCAGAATTTTAGGTTTGGCCAATCAATACCAGATTTTTCTTAAAGTTTCCCCTATTTCACTGTTTGACTAATCTGACCACTCTTCACTACGAATCAAATTCATCATTGTACAGAATTCAAAATATGTTCCATTTGATTTCATTTGAAACTAGGCTCATTAAGAAGTCCAAGAATATAAATTTTATCTTATAGCCATTTTTTTACAAATTATAATGATTTTCTAAAAACAGAACAGGGGATTTCGGAGTCATTCCGACACTGTCTCACACAACTTTAAATATCTCTTTATAGGAAATTTCTTTGCTCACACGGTCTCTTTTACAAGAAACTAGACTAATTAAGCTTTGATTACATATTTTATTCAGCCTATAATTCCACACCAACAATTTATGGTGATTTTCTAAAACCACATTACTGCTGCTGTCCAAAGCAAATTATTACAATTTGCTCTTAAATTTCCAAGTCCAAACACTTATGAACTTACCATTTGAATTTAAGACATATCATGGCCACATCATATCTTATTAAACCATCTCATTATGTCCTATTATGAGTGAATTTACTCAACGTTTAATCACTTAAAACTTACCTCGGAAGTTGCCGAATGATTACGACGGCTATTTGATCACTTTTTCCTTCCCTTTATCGGATTTAGTTTCCCTTTGCTCTTGAGCTTAATTTAACAAATAAATTGATTTAATCATTTGAACATCAAAAACAGAAACTGAAGGTACTTAACCCATATATACATTAGACATTAGAGTCATATATATATGAAATCATGAATCAACTCAACATATTAGCCCACACTCTCTTTTAGCCGATTATCTAAGCCAAGATAAAAGCATCAATATGCTTGCCTCTAACCGAATACATACAACACCAATCTACCTCATGTGGCCGAATATGCATGTCTACGTTGAGGCCGATTATATGCTTAATACATTCTACAAATATGGTCACTTGTATTGACTAATTACCATTTTGTTTCAAGTTCAAAGCTCGGCTAAAACACCTATATACACTAGTAATCAAATACTAACATTTGCACTTCACCTTAATAGCTAACTTAGCAACCCTTAATTTAACATATAATTGTTCATAACAAAATTAGAGCGTCCTCTCCATTCCATCAATTCAAAACACATACATTACTCAATAATATTCAAAGTCACATTCGGCCTTAGCACACAACTTCTCTACTTCATCTAACATGAACAACAACTATATTTCTCTTCCACTTCTTACCATGGCCGAATGCTTCATGAAGTTGCTAAGACCTACCTTTTTCAAATTCTCACACACACTCATATCCAATCCTTTTTGTTGAGTACTCAAACTCTATCATCTCCCTCACATAGCAAAGATTTAAACCATGGGCTAGGTAGAACTCAAGCTAACAACCAAAAATATACATGAATCTCATGGAGCAACATCAAACATACCTTAGCCTAGTTACATGCATGGCCGAACCTCTTCAACCTTTCTTCTTCCTTCCTCCTTAGAATTTTCGGCCAAGGATGTTAAAGGATGAACATTTTTTTTTCTTTTCTTTGTCTAGTCACGGCAATGGGGAGTAAGGGGGGACAACTTTGGTTTCTCCTCCCACTCACCTCATGTTTTATCATTCTTAATTCATTATTTTATTTTCTAAACCCATAATGCTAATAGGAAATTCATATTATCATCTATGACCCATCCATGGCCGGCCGCTACTCAAAATAAATAGATATTTGACATGCAAACCCTTTATTCTTATAACATGCATTAATAGGCCACTTACATTTGCCTAGCACATTTCTAAATTTTCTCACATAAGTCCTATTAACTAAATTCACATGCAATCGACTAAATCGAAGCTTAAAACTTTCACACATTCATATTCACATATTCTAGACAATAAATATCACATTCAAATGCTTCGGTGACTCGGTTTAGCGGTCCCGAAACCACTTTCCGACTAGGGTCACTTTAGGGGTTTCACAATTGTAGGAAGAAGTATAGAAGAGAATGTCCAAAAAAGTCAAGAGCGTGATTCCATTGTGGGTCCCTAGAGCATTTTTTTCGAGAGTGATTAAAAAATGATAATGATACTCTTGATGTTACTCAGAGACCTATTGGATCTATTAGATCTGGTGCACTATTAATTTTTGAACAAATTGGTTAATAAAATTATTCATGAATTACATTAATACTTTGAATATAATCCTTACATGGTTTTTGCATGCAAAGAAAAATGGAAACAAATGTTGCTCACTAGTTTTCTAAAGTTTAACTAATATTAAGCGGTATTACATGGTCGGATCATAATAAAAAAGAAAGCTTATATTAGTAGAATGACCTAAACATGTCCTTCGTCTAATAAGAAATGAGCAAACTGGTTGAAAGACTAATATCTCGTCTATCAAGTCCAATTAGGGAGATATTTTGTCTTGGGCATCAAAGCGAATGAACCTAGAAGATATAGACATATATGTGATTGATTGGACAGACAGCACATCAGACTAGACCCAAGAAGAATAGATCTTGAATCTGTTTATGGATTTATTCACTTGTGACATTCATAGCGTGGCATGCCCAAATCCTAAATTGATGATGGCCTATGTAATCATGACTCATACACTTTGATGAAAGTAAAAGCCTAATTTAATAGATAAGGAATCAAAAGTTGGTGCATTGGTGTACGACTTCTGCAGTATATAGCTTTATTTAAAGTAATAGAATTCATAGCCCAAGACATGGGTAAATGATATCCTCTCATTAACATTACATGGTTGATGAGAAGTAAACATGGCCACAGGTTATTCATTTTTGTGATGGATGACTTGATCAATACTGGATAGTGATTGACTTTTCATGAAGGAAGATGTAATGGTTACTGTTATTACATGATTACGTGCAAGTGTACACGGTCGTACAAGTAATAAATAGTTAGTAAAAGAGTATCATCTCCAAAAGGACTATTGGGTGAATTATTTGCAAAGTTAATTTTAATCAATTTGGTTAAACACAAAATAAAGAAAGAATGTTTGTTGATAAAGAGTCGCAATTGTAAGTTATGAAAGTAATCAGAATTCAAATACCCACAAAAAAAAACAAAATGCTTTGTAGAAAATAATCATAATAGGAAATAAACCCAATGAAAAATATAACACAAAATGAATACACTAAAATAAAATATTCCGCTTTAATAAGAATTCATTAGTAGTCATAAAGAGAATATCATGAAAGGTTCGTGGCAATATGAAAATTCATTAAACCCATTTAATTAAGGCATAGGCTCTTCCCGAAATCCTATTTTGTTCCTAAGTTAATTAGCATAGCATATCCCTATGTTAAAAAAACTAACTTAGAAATCACCCTCTTGGGCATTTACACAATTTATGCATACAACAATTATCTTCTGAAATCGACATGATATGCACCATTTAGGTATTCTTTTTGTTAACTATTACCTTTTCCCAGATTAAATAGTTAATTCAATTACCTACAAATGTTAGTCATACATTCACAAGTATAAACATGAATTAAACTTAAATACATGAAATAATCATTTGCGCAAGATATTCAAAAAATAAATACCAAAGATTTATATCCATTTTGAATAAAAACAATTGAGTCATGTCATATTAAACTGAAAATATAAAGATGAGATGCAATCTTGTTTCCCGACATAGAAAACAATAATTTAACAGTAAAAAGAAGGATAAGAAAGAGTAGCCAATGGGGGTTATCCACAACCATTTCATAATGCGAAGAGTAAGTAGCTAAATCTAGGGGGCTATCTGCGGCTGCACCTTGCGGTTTCCCATGGTGGCTTTCCTCATCATCTTTAAGTTAAAATCACCTAAACATCTTCAAGTCAACATCCTAGCTGCTCTCATATTGGCAAATTATTGCTTTATTTTGTAGAACTAAGTGTTTAGCAAGCCAGGAATAGGGCAATAACCCTTAAGAAAGAATATGGAAGATGTTGATGTTGATGTTGATAGTGTAAAAGATGGTATGTTATGGATGCTTTTGAATGATGGATGAAGGCCTCCTTTTATAGCCATTTGAACCCAAGCCAAAAATAGCAAGTAAATCTACCCTTAATGCCTATGTTTTTGTTGTCCCTTGTATAGTGGAAAAGTGAGTAATTTAGCAAGGAAGTTACCATGATTCCCTCTTTATGTGGCTTTCATCCCTTGGTGTGAAGAAGAATGAGTCTTCCTTGCTATTTTTAGCAAGGAAGTTAAATCTTTTCTCTCCATTTGTGGCCGGCTAATATGTCATCCAAATGCGGTGGTTTTTAACTGTAGCAGTATATGGACGGTTGAAGGCCTTTTATAAGGAAGTTTTCATGTTGATTTTATTTGGTGCAATATTGGGTCGTATCTGCTATATTTGGGAGTCTGAAAGGTTGGTTAGGGACTGGTAATTGTAGCAATGAATATTGCCAACTTCTTTTCTGATAAAATTGGGTAAATGAAATTGGTTTAGGCTTCTTATTTAGGCAATATTGGGCCTTTCTGCAATTTATTCTATATTATCACCAATTGAAGTCCATGTGATTTCGTTTATCATCCTCTCAACTTGTACCTGTTTAAGACCCAAATAACACCAAAATTCTGTCATCATTTCCCTTAGCCCAATTAATCCAAAAAAAATAACAAAATAACATGCATTTAGCATAAAATTCATAAACTTAACACATTCTTATGGAAATAACAAAATATCATGAAATTAAGTACAAAAACACAGAAAGTGTTATACTCGAAATTAGATAATTTATAAATAAAAGAGTGTTGAAATATCTATATATTTAGGAGTTTACAGTTACCATGAGATAAAATAGGATCATATTGGGAGAATAGATATTATCCTAAAGAGACTAAGTATATCTTATGAGGGTAACACACTTATGACAAGGTTCTTGGACAATCACTAATTGAGTTTCTTTCATAATGGTATGTCGTTGGGGAGAGCTCAATCACAGTACTATAGTGGAATGACTTCATAACTAAGTGAGTTTATAATTAATAGGAGAAAATATGGAACTTAATTATAAATCATTTAAGCCTCGATTACATATGTTCAATCGATCCCTCCACTAGCTCGTTGAAACCAAAAATGAATTACATGTTGAATCAAATGAACAGAAATAAATAGAAATGGTGAAATGGAAAAATATGAAACATTTGGAAATGATTAAGTTTTTCTCCAAAATGAAAATGAAAATGGAGAGATGAAATCATTTGGAAATCAATATGGTTTTGTCCAAAATGGAAATGGAAATAATAATGAGAAATGAATTCATTTAGAAATGAAAAAGGACTTCTAGAAAATGAACAGAAGATTGACATTATATTTTTGAGCTAATTTAAAACCCGAAAATGATAATAAACCATTCAATCATAGTGAACAAGTTGAATGGTGAAATGTCAGATATATTTTCTCAAAAATCTTCTTAGGGGTAAAATCGTCATAATTTTACCAAGAGTAAAATAGGGATGAGAAAATTATTTAATATAAATATTAAAGTTTCTTTTTTAGAAATAGAAAAACAAATATTTGGTTGGATCAAATTATAAAGTATTGGGTTAAAAGCCCTGAAATTACTTGTAATTCGACCCGATATGGAATAGGCCCAAAAGCGCTTTATTTAAGTAACAGTGATGACACATCCTAGTATATTTAACTAGGGTTGCCACCTCTTACATTCTAATAGAACTAGGATTTTGTTTTTCTAGTTGAAATAAACTTCTCTAATTCAACAAGGGTTCTACCTTCTCTCCCTATAAATAGATGGCACCAATAGGGCTATTTACACAACTTGAAGATATCGTTATTTTGCTTAAAAATAGAGAGAATTTTATTCTCTAAGAATTAAATATATTTGTTGGACTAACAATTCTACCGGTTTCTTTTTTAGAAGAGAATTTCCATTTTCATCCAAAAGAAAGAAAAGAAAACTATTACTACTTTCTATGTTTGATTCGATTTCGTCGAGCCCACACTTGAGGCAACTTGTGGTATGAGAATAGCGGAAAAGATTGTTTGGTTGAAAGCCAGGAATGACAAGGATTCGTCTATTCAAAAACACATGTATGATTTCGGCCTAGGGTTTATTGCTATAAAAATCACAAAACGGGTCATTTTTCAATATTTTTATTTTCCGTTGTGCAAGAAAATTATTTTTGAATCAGATTTTTTCCCAACAATTTGTAACAGCCCATGTTCAATGAAATCGGAACAGTGGTTTCGGGACCACAAATTTGAGCCGGAAAGAAAATTTATTTTTATATTTTTGTATTGTTTGCATTTTGATAGGAATATCATATGAAAATTTTGATAAGAAATTTTTATCAATTATGTACTTAATTATGGAAAGGACCAAATTGCATAAAATGCAAAAGTTGGATTCTAGTAGCTAGAAGGATCAAATAGCTATGGGATTCAAAACTTGAGGTCCTTATATGGTAATTAGACCATTCAAAAAAACTTAGTAGATATTTTTGATGAATCATCCATGGAAAATTAGAAAAAAATACAAGAACTAAATTAAAAATCAAAATAATTAAAAGATGATAAATTAATAAATAAGAAATATCATCATATTATTATCATCTTCATCCCCAAAATGCATGGAAACCATAGGAGAAAGAGAAGAAACTAATCAAGCTTAATTGGGTAAGAATTCTTGTCCCGTTTTTAGTAATTTTTACATTTTTGAAACCGGGATAGTCTAATCTATCTATTTTGGGAATTAATTTGAAAAGTTATCAAAGTATAAAAATTTTTCCATGGATGAATATGCTAAAAATTTGAAATTTATGGTAGAAAATGAAAGGTTGTTGATAGATAAACAACTTTTACAAAGTGAATTTTTATGAAATTGTGATTTAGGGACTAAATTGTAAAGTTGTGAAAATTGAAGGAAAATTCTAAATTTTATAGAATACATGTGCTGTAAATTTTATACTAAAATTTTGGTTAGGCTTGGAATAAGGAATAAATTGCATGAATTTCATTTTCCGAGTCTAGGGATGAAATTGGAATTTATGAAAAGTTTAGGGGCAAAATGTTAATTTTGCCTATGATGTAAATTGAGTCCAATTGAATATGAAATGTGATAAATTGATGATTAAATTCATTTATATAGATTCGAATAATTCAAATTCGAAGCTAGATAGAGGAAAAGAGAAAGTTTCGAATTAGTAGATTTTCTTATACGAACTATTATCGAGGTAAGTTCATGTAACTTACTTATACATGTTATTATGTTTGAATTGAATGTTGTATTTGAATTGAATATGATATGTGCTTGTATGAATTAATAGAATATTATAAATGCATGAAATATACATATTCCTGAAATAAGTCCCGAAAATGTTACATTCTATTTTAATATTGAATTTCGATGGATAAATGAGATTTTCCCACGTTGAAAGTGATCTTGCATATGTTGCAGACAAGATTTAGCTCAAACGAGTAATCCTGATATAGCCCTCTCAAGGATTCTGATAAATAGTTTATGTGAGCATAATCATGATCGGTACTGATTTAGCATGTGTTGCGCACTACATCAGCTCTTTGTGAGCATCCTGACATGCGATCGATTGTGGTCCTGCATTTAATGCAGACACAAACGCAGCTCTTCATTAACGTCCTATTAAGCTCACTTGAACTTTCTACTACCTTATCTGGTGCTCTCTGATCTTATCTCTTCGGAGATATCTGATTAGCTCTATGAGCGCCCTGACTAAAAAACTCTTCTGCCCAGATACGTGTCTTGTTACATGATTACATGGCTCGTTTGAGCATCCTGACATGTGGCTTGAGAGTGTGCTCCCTGAATATGTGCCCTAATAGGTACCCCAGATTAAGAATTGACAGTTTATGGATATGTACACCTCGAGTGTACTATTTGAGTATCCATCCATAATTCAATATTTCAACGAACAAAATTCTTGACATAAGGAAATGATAAAATTAATAGATTTATGTCTTGAATGATTCTGAATTTCTTGATGAAGTGTTTCATGATGAGCCCATCTATACTTATTTGATATATATAAGACTTATGTAACTAACTTGTTTGTTTGAAGGCACGTGTTTAGATAATTTGCCAAGTTGATGGAAAACATGTTATAGTATGCTTAAATTTAATAAAAGAGATTGGTAAGTTTAATTCCTATTATACGAACTTAGTAAGCATATAATGCTTACTAGGCTTTAATTTTTCTGTTTTATAGTGCTCGAAAGCTCGCGAAGGTTGGAGGTCGGTTGGAGCACTGTCACACTATCCACTAGCATGTTTTGGTATAAATAGTAAACTCATTTTGGTATAATGGCATGTATAGGTAACTTGGCCATTGTTGGCTTATAAATGTTGTTTGTAATCTAGTCATTGGAATGGCTAGTGATGGTTATGTTTTGGTATATCTATTAAGGTTATTCTATGGCAATATCATGAGTGTATATTATGGATTGATTGAGTTATGCTAGATGAACATACTTGTTAAAGATAAAATTATAAATATGTATACATTTAATGATATACCATGTTAGATGTTAAAATTTTCTTGGTTATAATGCTTGGATTGGTTGGTATATGAATGTAAATTTTGGTGTAGGTTATTGGCAAAGTTTGGGTGAGAAATAAAACTAGGAAATGGCTTTATTTTGTCCATGCGAGCGTATGTCTCGACCATGTGTCACACACGGTTTGGTACATGGGCATGTAGTTTGGCCATGTGTTCCCTATATTTTAAATTTGAATAATAGAATGCTAAAAATTGAGCATACAGGCAAAAACACAGGCATGTGTCTTAGCCGTGTGTGCTACATGACCCAGAACACGAGTGTGTTTCTCGGCCATGTGAAACCTGCACTTAATTTTGGAAAATTAAATTTACCACATAGCCTAGCACACAGGCGTGTGATTGGTCGTGTTGCACAAGTTAGATAGTTACACGGGGTCGAAGATGGCCTGCAACATGGGCGTGTCTTAAGGTCATACGGGCGTGTCCCTTGACCATACAGGTGTGTATGCCCTGCATTTAAGAAAAATTTTGAAATTTCACAAAAAATTCTTTGAGTTCCCAATTTAGTCCCACCTCGATTTTAATACTCATATTGGGCCACAAGGGTCCATTTAAGGGACGTTATGAATAATCTCAGAAAATGAATAGTAATTAACTTGAATTATCTATAAATATTCTGAACACTCTAGTAATGCTCCATAACCTTGTTTTAGCAACGGACACGGGTTAGGGGTGTTACATTTATTGGTATCAGAGCTATAGTTTAGTCGATTCTCAGACTGAACGTAGTAAGTATGAGTTTAGTTATACATGATATTATATAATGTGTGATAGTGTGATATCTTCTAACCATTTTAAATGTGTTTTTATATAGTAATGTCATCCAACCAAGCTAGAGCTAAATCTGAGGAAGTTGAGAGCAATGCTTCACCTTCAGTTCAAAGAGCTGCATCTAGTAGTAGAAGGCCCGTATCTGACGGTCGAAGTGAGGAGGCAAAAAAAGCCTTCTTTCAAATGATGAATGAATGGTTCACTAAGTATTTGAGAACAAATCCTGCTATACAACAATCTCCCCCACCTGCTTCTCAACCGGTTCCTGAGATGCCACAGGGTGCTGAACCCATTAGATTTGGTAAGCCTCCGGTAGATAAAATCCGTAAGTATGGGGCAGAGGAATTTAGAGCTACAGTGGATGATGATCTAGAAAGGGCTAAGTTTTGGTCGGAAAATACCATCCGAGTTTTAGATGAATTATCTTACACACCAGCTGAATGTTTGAAATGTGTAGTATTTTTACTGAAAGACACAGCTTATCATTGGTGGAATACTACAACTTCTGTTGTACCAAGAGAAAACATTAAATGGAAATTTTTCCAGACTGAATTCAGAAAGAAGTATGTTAGTCAGAGATTTCTGGATCAGAAAAATAAAGAATTTTTAGAGCTTAAACAAGGAAGTATGACTATGTATGAGTATGAGCGAGAATTTGTTCGATTGAGCAAGTATACCAGAGAATGGGTTCCAACTGAAGCTGATATGTGTAAACGATTTGAAGAAGGGTTAAATGAATATATTAAGTTATTGATCGAAATTCTTGAATTAAGGGAATTTGTGATACTAGCTGATCGAGCACACAAAGCTGAGGAATTCAGTAAAGAAAAGAAAAAAGCTGAAAGAGAGGCTCAGGTTTCTAGTAAAAGAATTATGAGTAAGTTGCAATCATCTGCTTCTAAGAAATCAAAGAAGTGTTATGATCATTTTACAACATCAGTGGGATATTTGGGAAAAGAGCGAGGTTCTCAACGCACTAACCCTAGATCTTCGTCCCCATCTGTAACGCGTATGGGAAGTGTTGATAATCTTAAACCAAAGTGTAAACATTGTAATAAGTATCATTTTTGGGAATGTCGATCGAAAATTGGAGCATGTTATAAATGTGGTTCTCTTGATCATTTTCTTAAAGATTGTCCAGAAAAGGTTGAAAAAGATATTGAATAGACTCCAAAGCTGAGTAATCCTATTTCGAGAGGCAGACCACCCCGTCACCCTGGCAATGTCAGTGGTAGCTGAGGTACTACAAAGGATACAACAGTCAAATCTGAGGCACGAGCATTGGTAAGGACATATGCTATTCGTGCTAGAGAAGATGCTTCTGCACCAGACGTTATTACTGGTACATTTTCTCTACTTGATACTGATATTACTGCTTTGATTGATCCTGGTTCCACACATTCATACATATGCACAAATTTAGTGTCTGTTAAAAATTTACCTGTTGAATTTACTAAATTTGTGGTTAAAGTTTCAAACCCTCTAGGCCAGTATGTTATGGTGGAAAAAGTCTATAAAAACTGTCCGTTGATGTAAAAAGTTATTGCTTTTCAACTAATTTGATGTTATTGTCATTTGATAAATTTGATGTAATTTTGGGAATAGAATAGTTAACCCAACATGACGCAGTGGTGAATTTAAGCAAAAATACATTGTGTTGAAATGTCAGAGTTCTGAGTTACTCCATGTTGAATCTGATAAATTAGATTGATTATTTAATGTGATTTCAGCAATATCAGCACAAAAATATGTCAGAAAAGATTATCAAGCTTATCTTGCATATGTGTTGGACACTGAAGTATCTGAGTCGAAGATTCAGTCAGTTCCGGTAGTATGTGAATTTCTTGATGTATTTTTGGAAGAATTACCTAGTTTACCACAGATTAGAGAAGTGGAATCCTCTATAGATCTTGTTTCAAGGACAGCACTCATATCCATAGCACCTTACAGAATGGCTCCTACCGAATTAAAGGAGTTCAAGGCACAGTTTTAAGAGTTGATTGATAGAGGCTTTGCTTGACCCAGTTTCTCACCTTGGGGTGCAATGGTTTTGTTTGTAAAGAAGAAAGATGGATCGTTGAGGCTGTACATTGATTACAGACAGCTCAACAAGGTTACAATAAAAAATAAGTTTCCACTGCCTCGAATTGATGATCTATTTGACCAGTTGAAAGATGTCACTGTATTTTCAAAGATTGATCTCCATTCTGGCTATTATCAGCTACGGGTGAAGGAACCAGATGTTCTAAAAACAGCTTTCAGAACCAGGTATGGACACTCTAAGTTTCTTGTGATGTCATTCGGTTTGACAAATGCACGTGTAGTGTTTATGAATTTGATGAATAGAATTTTCAGATCATATTTAGACAGGTCTGTGGTGGTATTTATAGATGATATTTTGGTTTACTCCCGAGATGAAAATGAACATGTAGATCATTTGAGAATTGTGCTGCAAACATTACGTGGAAAACAATTGTATGCTAAATTTAGTAAATGTGAATTTTGGTTACGGGAAGTTGGTTTTCTTGGACATATTGTATCTGCAGAAGGTATTCGAGTAGATCCTAGTAAAATTTCAGCTATTGTCAATTAGAAACCACCAAAAAATGTGTTTAAAGTTATAAGTTTTCTGGGACTTTCCGTGTAACACCCTTTACCTGTGTCTGACGTCGGGATAGGGTACGAGGTATTACCGGACTTAAACATAAACAATCATACAAAACTAGGCCATAAAATTTCATTCAATTTAAAACCATTCATGTAGATGCATATCGTCCCTATTACAGGCTTACGAGCCCAAAACATACATTGGAGGTGGTTCGGGACTAAACCAAGAACTTTGAAAAACTCAAAAATTTTTTTATCAAAACAAGGGCCACACACCGTGTGGCTTGGGACACGCCAATGTGGGTAGGCCATGTGGTCACACACGCCCATGTCCTTAGCCCATGTAACTCTCTGTTTATGACATCATGTACAATTTGGGGTCACACGGCCAAGTCACACGGCCGTGTCTCGAGACCGTATACTTCACACAGCTGAGACACACGGCCGTGTCTCTACCCGTGTGGCCAAGGAAATGGATATTTACCAAGCCATTTGCCACCCTCATTTGCACACTCACATACACACTTTCAATGGCACTTAACATGGCACAATTAAGCTACCAACACAACCATAATCAAGGCTTAAAAAATATCAAAACAATTATTTACTGTTCATAACAAAACTGTCTACTTGAGTCATAGTTACTACATTATTTATATCTTGAACTACAGAAATATAAATTAAGATCCGTTTGATTTTTCCGAATCTAGACTCAAATATCATCCTACCATAAAAGTTTCAAAATTTATGGTTTAGCCATTAAGTACAGTTAATTCTTCAAATTCATCCTTGTTTTGTTGTTTTACAGTTACAACCTTTCTTCACTAAAAATTAATTATCTCTTAGACGGGATTCAGATGATGTTCCAATTTGTTTCTATTTCCACTGAAAATAGACTCATTAAGAATTTAAAAATATAAATTTGAATCCCTAAGTTGTTTTTACAATTTTTAATGATTTTCCAAAGTCAGAACAGGGGAACCCGAAATCATTCTGACCTTGTCTCACAAAAATTCAAATATCTCATAAAATGAAATTCTTTTGTTTACACCATTTCTTCTATGTAAAACTAGACTCAATAGGCTTTAATTTCATATTTTATTCAACCTCTAATTCGGTTTTTACAATTTTTGGTGATTTTCTTAAAATTTGTACTACTGTTGCTGTCCAAAACTGTTTTAATGCTAATTTTACTCTTTCATGATTTCCTTGTACTAACTTTCACTAACATTTCATTATAAACCACATCACACAATGACATTGGTATAGGCATATGATTAATTAATATACTTGCAACCCATTAGCCAATATAAGCCAATTTATATGGCTACATACGAAATCAAATCCTTATTCATTACAAGCCAATACATTTGGCCATATCATAATGACACATACACAAAATGACTAAGTCCCTATACAAGCCATAGACTTAACATACTCACATTCACTTATACCCCAAATGATAGCTTGATATTGTGATAGAATCTCCGACGATCTCCAACCCGAGCTAGTTGAATAAACCTATAAGAGGTGGGAAAGAAAGGGGGTAAGTTTTATAGCTTAGTAAGTTCACATGCAAATAGAATGCAATTTAAACAAGCATTAATCATATATTTAACTTAATGAACATAAACTTGCACTTTATTATCAAATAACTTTAACTTATTCTTCATATATATATATTCTTACCACAAGTTCATTATATCCCATGTCATTCTCATGAGTTTGATGTACATATCAGTGTCACTTGCACATAATAACTTACTTTCTAGTCTTTGACGTATTCATCAAGATTACTCATTGAACTTCCTTTAGAACTACCCGTTGAGATCTTGGAATACTACCGAATACAATGGAATCTAGCACCTAAGTGCCTCATATGTAGCCAATGCTACCTCATATCACATATCACATGTTACTCGCTTTCAAGCTACTCACAGGTCTATTCAAATAGGCTGTCAGGTATCCACAACACATACTGGACTACCCAGCCACCAGTAGAATATGCGAGACCAGTACCCAAATGCCAAAACATGTGTCACATACATCATGAACTCAGACCACAACTCAATGAGTTCAAATGTCACATATGTCATGAACTCAGAGCACAACTCAATGAGTTCAAACCACATAATTCCTAGTCACATGTCACCTGTATCCTAAATTATTCCTAAGGTTCAAACGGGATTCTTCGATACCACATTTCCGTTGAGCTTGCTCTTAATGTCGATTTTAATATCCATAGCACCAATCACATACTCATAATAGTAATAAAGCTTTAAAATTCACTTGATATCAAAGCAATAGAAATGTGACATATCATCTCATATGAACTTACCATACATGCAATATTAAAGCATTTAAAGTATGGCGCATGTTGTAATATTTGCAACTGAACTTACCTCGACACCAAAATGGCAATAAGGGACCTAACCGCCAATTTCTCATTTTTCCTCGTTCTAGGCCCAAATCTCATTTTCCTTGTTCTAAAATATCACATTTAGTTTATTTATTAGTCACATAATTCATTGTGACCCAAAAATCATATTAGGAAAAATTATGTTTTTACCCCTAAACTTTTCCATATTTATACTTTTGCCCCTAGGCTCGTAAAATGATTTTCATTTAATTTCTTTAACATACAAGCCTAGTTGAATCATTTTCATAACAATAAAAGCTAAAAATTTCCACTAGAACACACTTTTACTACATATTTTATAATTTTTACAATTTAGTCCTTTTAAGCATTTTCACCTAAAATCATTTAGCAAAAGTTGTTTCTCCAACCACAAACATTCATAATCTACCATTAAACATCAAAATACACAAATTTCTAACATGGTTCAAACCTTAGACCTTTATCGTAACTCAAATAATGGTAGAAATAGATAGATCTTGTTACGAGGATTTCAAAAATGTAAAAATTATTAAAATTGGGGCAAGAACGGACTTACTATGGAGCTTGGAAAGCTTGAAAAAAACCCTAACCATGGTGGTCTTCAAAATTTCGACCATGGGTTTGAAGATGACCAAATTCTGGCTTTTATTTTGTTTATTTAATCATTTAATTACTAAATGACCAAAATGCCCCTAACTTAAAAATATTCTATTTCACCTATTTCATGTCCATTTTTGTCCAAAAATTTAACCAACGGTCTAATTACCATTTAAGGACCTCCAATTTAAAATTTCATAACAATTGGACACCTTTAACATGTAAAACTCAACTTTTGCATTTTTTACAATTTAGTCCTTTTGACTAAATTAAGTGCCCAAACGTCAAAATTTTCAAATGAAATTTTTAAAATATAATTCCGTGAAATTGAAGACCATAAAAATATAATAAAAATAAATTTTTCCTTGTCAGATTTGTGGTTCCAAAACCACTGTTCCGACTAGGCCCAAAATCGGGCTGTTACAACTCTCCCCCCTTTGAACTTTAACACACAGTGTCGGAGCATATCATCAAAGTTTTGAATTACTCTCTCAAACTTACCACCGATTTACAGGTGTATTATTGTGCCAAGATGCAACTGTGTACTCATAATTTCCTGTAGCTTTTTCCATAATTGGGATATAACCCTCGGATCTTAATCTGAAATAACGGAGACTGATACTTTGCATAATGGAATAATCCTAGAAACATCTTACTCGGTTGGTTTGTTAAATAAGAAATCTGTACATGAACGATCAATCACAATCCGATAACATCTTCCTTTTTGGAGATAAAGATAATTCAGATACGAAATCTATAGTGTTTCCATCTCTTTTTCATTCTAGAATCATCATTGACTGTGATAGTCCTGAATACTCTTGAAATTCAGCTTTTACTTGTTGACAAATCGACATTTGAACACAAGCTCAAAAATAGAATGTAACATACGCAATTACCAGAACATCAACTTCATATAACTGCACATTTTATTACTCTCTGGATGAACAGACAAGCCACTACTGTGAACTTCATATAAAAATTTTCTACATAAGCCCCGAATTCTTCGATACACAAATTTCATCTCGGAATAATAATAACATGAATCAGGTCCAACTTGAAGTTCAGAATCAAAAGTCGATCCTCACTGTACTCATTTAGCTCATCACTCACTAACACATTTTTGAGTTTCTCAAACTTGCAAAGAAAACATCACTTTAGCTTTTTATTTAGCAAAAATCAGACCATCATCAAATAAGATCAATCTAGTAACCAGTACTCACAAAATTAATTAAGGATTTTCCATCCAAGCATCTGTAACTATAACTACTCTTTCAGAGATTGATCGATAATTACTCAAAACTTTCAATAATTAAATCCATTAACAATGTCTTAAACTTCAGGTCTTTTTCTGCAACATTAGGTACTTTAAACCATTAGGATCAAAAGCATATGACATTTTTCGTCGAACAAACGATATCATCGAATTCACAACACAGACATAAAAGTGGCTATCTCTAAATCACCAGTCGAACAGTTCTTTTTAATGTGATATTAACCGTCTGAAAACATGAACCATTACTTTACATTCTAGCAATAAAACACATTCTAATCCGTTCACTAGTGCATCAATGGAAAATCATAAATTCATTACTCAATTCAAACTGAACTCAAAACCAGAGTTTTGGTTAATAATACCTTCAATTGCTTCAACTTTGCTAGCATGCCTAGACCATTCAGACTTTCACAATTGGGATAACTTTATTAACAGAACAGCTTTAATTTAGAATAACATCACTCATTTAAAACAAATCTAATAGGTATTTTTCTATATCATGCTTTCAAAAATATCAATTCTTCATTCAGATTGTCCGTCTATACACTCGTGAATGCACAAAATTCATTCTCTTAGCTGAGGACATACTTAAATACATATAACTAAAATCACATCCCAAAAAATCAGCTCATTCTGATAAAAACGGCTGAGTCGATCTCAACTATCGAATAACACATCTCAAAATGCTTCTAACTCCGTGCTATTAAAACATCTCAAGAACACAATCTTTCAAAATTCTCTTATCATGCTAATCAAAGGCCTTTACAATCGCATTAGCTCAAAGAAACAAAGACATCTTGATTGAATGCATTGACTTTAATCAACTTACCTGAGAAAGAAATCCATCATACAATTTGAGTTTGTGCTTCCATCATTTATACCGTTGCCAAAGTCAATTCCTTATACCAAAATTAGGGAAATCTAGATACCAGAATCGCCACGTTTGTAACACCCCTAACCCATATCCGACGCTGGAATAGGATTACAAGGCATTACTGGACAATACATCTCATTCACATACTTTTATAGCATCATAAAAATTCATTCACGATGTCCCTTACAAGGCCCTACAAGACCTTAAAACATGCTTAAGAGTGGTTCGGGACTCAACCGATCACATATAAAAATTTCCAAACACTTAGAAAAATTTCATGAAATCATAGGTCACACACTCGTGTGAACAGACCGTGTGCCTCACACAGCCACCCGACATGCTCGTGGCGCAGTCCGTGTGAAAACAAGGCATACATACTGACTTGTACCACACGGCCGGAGACATGCTCGTGTGCCTTGGCTGTGGTCAAAACTGACTTGGGTCACACTGCTAACCACACTCCCGTGTGTCTAGGCTATGTACCCTTCGAAATGGCCACACACGCCCATGTGCCAACGCTTTGTGCCTAACATGGCCACCAGACACGCCCATGTGTCTAAGCCATGCTCGAGACTGACTTTAAATTGTAGGACTACCCTAGGGGTCACACGACAGTGTAACATAACCGTGTGTCTCACATGGCTGAGACACATGCCCATGTGGACAAAAATAGGCCATTTGAAAATCCAATTTTACCACCATTTTCTCATGCATATCAATCAACCTAAATAGTACCATTTCAAGACATTTATAAACAACCAAAAACCAACCAATATGTGTACATACCATCTCATCTATACATAACCATCTCAATTACTCAATTCCATAACCAAAACATGTCATTTCAATATACTAAAATTATCTAGATTGCATAACTTCTAAATGCATTTCATCATCATCTTAACATCTATAATATGCCATAAAACTTACCATTTCCAAATCCCATAACTAATCCATCACATAAGCATTATATACATCATATAACTTACCAAATTTACAACCCAAATCTCATGGCTAGCATCATGACTCAAAATATACCAAAATATCACTAGCTCATACATGCCATATACCATATATACAAGGTTACCAAAAATACCAACAACATAATCGATAGTGTGATGACGTATTCTCGATGATCCCCGAGTTCGCACTAGCTTCAATAATCTAAAAAAAACATAGACAAATAACACACAATAAGCTTCATAGCTTAGTAAGTTCATACCAAAAATACTCAACAGTTCATATTATCTAAATCATCAACTAATAAACACTTAACAGTTCTCATCTCTTCATTCAATTCTAATCCATAACCATTTATCATTCATGTTTATACCATTTCATCATGTTTCATACACATAGTATCAACTACCACATAGGTATTGTGCGTACTTGTACTTTCTCGTATTTACTTATTTCATCCTCACCTTTTTATTCAATATGTTAAATCGTTTGAATATCTTTCAATGCTTAAGAACTCGCACACTTAGTGCATAAATGTTTAGCCAAAGCTATAACGATATCGCACACTTAGTGCCATCACATTGAATCGAATCTATCTCGGTATCGCACACTTAGTGCCACATAAAACCAAAGCTATTTCAATTCGCACACTAAGTGCTATATATAGCCGAAGCTATCACGATACTAACACTAAGTGCCAAACATCATAGACTTGTCGTCGTAACAGTCATAGTCACCAATATACAATTTATGCACTATTAAAGCATTAAAAACATAATTGTAACTTCATCTATCACGTACGAACTTACCTCGTACTCGGAATGGATGAATTGGATCGATTACTCTATAACCTTCAATTTTCCTCGATCTAAATTTGAATTCTTCCTTTTTTGATCTATATGTATTCAGAATTAACCCATATAATCACCAATTCATTCAATTTCATCCAAAAACACATATTTTGGCATTTTTACACTTTAATCCCTAAAGTTACACATTTTGACATTTTAGTCCTAAATACACAAAACACCAAATATACAAAATTTCATCAAAACCATGCCTTAGCCGAATCTTCCTAAGGTCCCTATCAGCCCAAAAATTTCATTTATTCATACATTTAACCCCACATTTTCACAAATTAATCCCTAATATGCATTTTTACTCAAAATCACTTTACAAAACATGTATATCAAGCACCAAGCTTTCATTATTCATCATCAAACATTCAAAAACTCAAGCATTCATCAATGGAAACTTTCAAAATCATCAACAAATTCAGATATTAGGGTACGAGCTAGCTAGTACTCAAAGCAACGATCTCAAAAACATAAAAATAATCAAAAACCAAACAAAATTCATAACTTAATTGAGCAAAATGAGTGCCAAACCCTAGCTTAGTCTTTTTCTTTCTTTTTATTTCGTATTTTTGGTTAAGAAGAAAAAAATGAGCTAAATTTTAGCTTTTGTTTTAATTATAATAATAGAATTATTAATTACCAATTTTACCCTTTATTATAACACTAATAATCCACTAACTCATGTCTAACTTTGTCCATGCATTAATCCAAGGGTCCATTTACAACATAAGGACCTCACATTTAATAAGCCTTAACAAATAGGCACATTTAACATATAGCATGCCACTTTTCATTTTACGCGATTAAGTCCTTTTGTCAAATTGGACACTCAAACGATAAAATTAATTCACGGAATTTTTACACATATCAATTCATATACTATAAGCACGGAAAATAATATTAGAATATTTTTCTGACTCAGATTTGTGGTCCCGAAACCACTGTTCTGACTAGGGTCTAAATCGGGCTGTTACAACTCTCCCCCCTTTCGTCCTCGAAAATCTTACCAACGAATAGGTTTGTAATACCCCTACCCATATTCATTGTCGGAATAGGGTACGAGGCATTACCGGAGTTTACGAATTAAATTTTTTTTTATATTCAATATAGCCCCTTTATAAATATCTAACCTTCCCTGCAATATTAAATCGAGACCAATCCACATCAACCAAATCAATTCAACATATTTTCAAGATAAATTCATGCATATTTATAAGATAACGTCATCACATATCTAAAACCAGGTTTGTTAACCATACTAATGGCTAACTTTACATTCATTTCACGTTAACATTTACTTTGTTAGCTTATACATGCCATTGATTTCCAAAATAAAGTTTCTTTATATACCGAAATCCTGAGGTTGACAGTGTGATGTGTCTCCGACCAAATCCGACCTCCGAGCTCTTAACAGTACAAAACAGGGAAAAAGGAAATGGGGTAAGCACTTTGTGCTTAGTAAGCTCATGTAAAAAGAATTATACTTACCTAATATTTTCAATACAATATAATAAACATTCATATATTCATTCAATGCATTATTACCCTAACATGCACAAACTCAACATTCAAGTTAGTACAATAATTTCCATGTATCAATAATATATATACCATGATTGATGAGCTCGTCAATACCATGATTTCCATTTCCTTGTTATTTTTCCATATTTATCCCGTTGAATTTATCTAAATTTCGATGGATTTTCAGAGGTACACATTTATTGTACAATTCCGGGTCCGTCAATTCATATTCATGTGCGCACATTTCCATTTCAAAGAGCACACTCCCACGAACCTCAACCTTGCAGCGGGATTACTAGTCCAGGCTAAATCCCCTACAATATAAACTCATAGAGTATTGTCAGGATTACCAGTCCAGGCTAAATCCCTTGCAATGACAATTACTCTAATGAGGTTGGATCTGAATTACCAGTCTAGGCTAAATTCAGACCCTAATTCAGATTACCCGTCCGGGCTAAATCCATTTTACACATATTCTTCGGGAGGGCTATATCAAGTTAGGATCACCCGTCTGGGCTAGATCCTTTTTACCGTCAATTCCTTTTCAGAGATCCATCGAATTTTCCTTTCATTCAAACGGGATTTCTTCCCATTTTATCAAATATATCAATGTTTCATAAATTTCCATATAATGAACATTCAAATCATATTCATAACAAAAACATACATTTCAAGCATTTAAGAATATAATTCAAGTTACATGAACTTACCTTGATACTTGTTTGTAAACAGTAAAAATCTACTAATCCCGAACTTTTTCCTTTCCTCGATCTAGCTTCGTATTTGAATCTTCCGGATCTAAATAAATAAATTTAATTATCAATTTAATACATTTCATGTTCATATGCAACATTCTCTATAATTCAACTATTATTTATAGTTCATTCAAAGCTGTCTACTTGAGTTATAGTCACTAAATTATTTATAACTTGAGCTACGGAACTCCAAATTAATATCTGTTAATTTTCCCTGAAACTATACTTATATATATTTTTACCATAAAATTTTCAGAATTTTTTGTTTAGTCAATAAGTACAGTTTATTCTTTAAAGTCACCCCTGTTCTGCTGTCGACAGTTCTGACCCTTCTTCACTAAAAATTAATTATCTCTTCATACAGAATTCCAATAATGTTTTTGTTTGTTTCTCTTAAAAATATACTCATTAAGGATTCTATACATATAAATTTAAGCTAATAATTGTTTTTCTTAAATTTTTTATGATTTTTCAAAGTCAGAACAGGGGAACCCGAATTCATTCTGCCTTGTCTCACAAAATTCATTATATCTCAAAATTTACAAATCCAATGCTTACACTATTTATTCTATGAGAAACTAGACTCAATAATATTTAATTCTATATTTTTTTCATCTTCTAATTCGATTTCTACAATTTATGGTTATTTTTCAAAGTTAGTCTACTGCTGCTGTCCAAACTGTTTTTATGCAAGCTGTTTATTACCATTTTCCCCTAAGCTTTTAATAAATGATAATTTCGTCCCTACTCAATTAGCCTCTCAATTGAGCTGATTTTTCTCAATTAATATTTTATTCTATCACCTTAAACTTGTTTACAACCTTTAGGAATCAGAATTTCAGCAATAGACTTTAATTCCAAGCATTTTCACAATTAGGTCCTAAAAATCAATTTCTATTGAAATTACCTAATAAAATCATCTCATAAACAAATTAAAGCTTTAATTTAATTCTATTTCATCATAAACTTACAGCACTCAACCATGGTGACTTTCAATTTCATCCATGAAATCAAAAACTAATGAATTTAATAGTTAATTTTGCAATATTCCAATTTTACCCTTAATTTATCAATTTTTCTGCTGATTTCATACCCTTGCCGTCCAGCCCAAATAACTTTTGGGTCTAATTGCCTTTTAAATCCTTTCTCATTAGACTCTTAAGCTATTTAATCACTCTAGCAACTTTTACACCTATTACAATTTAGTCCTTTTCATTTAATTGACTACCCAAACATTAAAATTTCCTAACGAAATTTTAATACCACATTAATAACATTTCATAAATATTTATAAAATTATTTTTGACTCGGTTTTACGAGATAGAGGTCTCGATACCTTGTTTTTACCCAATTTCTTCAATAATTTCTTTTTCTATCTAATCACTAAATTGGTAAAATTTTTCTATCAATATTTTCATACGATTTTCCTATCATATCAATTTTCAAGCAAAAATATTGAAATAAATTTCTCTTTAAATCGATCTATGGTTACGAAACCATTGTTCCGATAACCTTGAATTTAGGCCATTACAAGGTTTGGATATTGCTTTCTCATAGCATCCTCGGGTTCATATGTAGCTTCTTTAACCCCGTGTCGATGCCATAATACTTTCACTAATGCTATTCTTCTGTTTCTCAACTTTTTGATCTCACGAGCTAGAATTTGGATTGGTTCTTCACTGTACGATAAATCTGGTTGAATTTCAACCTTAGTCGGGTATATGACTTGTGAAGGGTCAAATCGGTACCATCGAAGCATCGATACATGAAATACATTGTGAATATTTTCTAACCCATATGGCAATACTAGCCGATAAGCAACTGGACCAATTCTCTCGACGATTTCATACGGCACGATAAATTGTGGACTCAATTTGCCTTTTCGACCAAATCGAAGTATTTTCTTCAATGGAGATACTATCAAAAACACTTTATCCCCGATTTAAAACACAATATCTTTCCGTTTCAAGTCTGCGTATGATTTCTGACGATCTGACGCTGCTTTCAAACTATCACGAATTACTTTCACTTTTTTTTCAGTCTCTCTAATCAGATCAACCCCGTGAATCTTATTCTTTCTAAGTTTAGTCCAGTACAACGATGTTCGGCATTTACGACCGTATAAAGCTTTGTACGATGCCATTTTAATACTTGATTGAGAATAGTTGTTATACATAAATTCAATCAATGGTAGGTATTGTTCCCACGCACCTTCAAACTCAAGAATACAACATCTCAACATATCCTCAAGTATCTGAATAACTCGTTCGGATTGACCATCCGTCTACGGGTGACATGCGGTACTGAAATGTAGCTTTGTACCTAGCACATCTTGTACTTTCTTCCAAAACCTCGATGTGAATCTCGGATCTCTGTCCGATACAATGGAAATAGGTACTCCATGTAATCTCACAATCTCAGAGATGTACAGCTCAGCAAGCTTATCAAGTGAATAATTTGTTCGTATAGGAATGAAATGACCTAATTTTGTTAACCGGTCAACAACAACATCTTTCTTACTTGGTGATAGGGGCAAACCCGAAACAAAATCCATAGTTACTCTATCCCATTTCCACTCAGGAATCATAATCGGCTGCAATAAACCTGATGGCACTTGATGCTCAGTTTAACTTGCTGACAAATCAAACATTTAGAAATGAACTCTAAAATGCCACGTTTCATACCATGCCACCAATAGAGTTGTTTCAAATCATTATACATTTTCGTACTTTCTGGATGAATAGATAAACGATTACTATGTGCTTCATTCAAAATCATCTGAATCAACTTAGAATTTCTCAGAACACATATTCGGCCTCTGAATCTTAAACAATCATTAGAACCAACTTGGAACTCTGAATCAGAGTTCGAATCACACTAATCTCATTTTGCTAACATTTCATTATCAACTTTTTGAGCTTCGTAAATCTTTTATAAAAACAATGGTCTTGCTTTTAACTCTGCTATAATCGAGCCATCATCAGACCAAGCCAACTGAGTATTCATTGCAAGTAAAGCAAACAAGGATTTTCGTGTAACACCCCTTACCCGTATTCGTCGTCGGAATAGGGTACGAGGCATTATCGAAGTTTATCAAATTAATTTTCCTTTATTACGAGTTAAATATTATTCATTTACTGAAACATGTCATGACGTCTTTTAGATGGACGTCTTTTAGATGGGCCTTCAAAGCCCAAAATATACTTCGGGACCAAACCGAGATTAAATTGAAACCATAGGGAATTTTTTGCAAAATTCCAAAAAAAATTTATAAGCTCAATATAACCCCTTTATAAATATCCAACCTTCCCTGCAATTTTAAAACCAAGACCAATCCAAACCAACCAATCCATTTCAACCAATTTGATACCAAATCATACTTCTATTATAATTATACCATTTAACATTTTCATCACTTTTTACTTTAATACATATTCATTAAACAAGTCTTAACATTTATATAATCATCAAACCATATACATGCCATATAAATCAAAAAGGAAATTTATAAAAGCTACCAGAGATAACCTGGATAGTGTGATCCTTAGTGTTGATCCGATCTTCCGTATATTTTCACGTCAATCTACAATAGACATTAAATACACTCAAATAAGCATATAAAACTTAGTAAGTTCATAGGCATAAATCATAAATCTTACCAAACATTCATACACTTATACAATATACACAATTACTAAGTTCACCTGTCAATCACAATCATTGGTGAGTTCCCTTGTATAAAGTCACTATCACTTATCCATTTACTTTAATTCTTTTGGGCCCATTTGTCACTTACCATTCTTAATCAAATTAGGGAACGGTTGCGAAAAATTGAGTACTTCACTTCCACTTTTCCATAGTATAACTATGGTCTTGCATATGATCACTTATCACTTTCCGAAGCCATAGTCCTACCACGGTCTTACACAGATCACATTTATCACTTAATCACTAATCAGATAAATGTAGCTAAAGCTACCACTTATCACTTGTAACTTGTCACTGATCAAATAAGTGTAGCTAAGGCTACCACTTATCACTTGTCACTGATCAGAAGTACTCAAATCTGATGTTCTGCTCAATTTAATCATTTATTCGGTTTTCACATTGTTATTTTATTCTCAATTAATCAATAAATATATCTCATCATACATTATATAATTCATAAAATTAAAATTTAATCATTAAATTTCAACCTTATGAACTTACCTAGGTTGATTTGCAAAATTTGTGAAAGTTTAAGGACTAATCAGCTATTTTTTTCTTTTCCTCGACTTGCTTCGGGTTCTCGATCTATCATTGTAAAATCATTCACTTATCAGTATTGACTTCACCTTCACTCTATTTTACATCCTTAATGTTTATAACCCGCTTATAAGTAACATTATTTATAATTTCACTATTTCCTTATGTATATTCAATGTTGTCTATCTGTGTCATAGTCACTAAATTATTTTTATCTTGAGCTACAGAACTCCAAATTAGGATCCACTAATTTTTCATGAAACTAGACTTACATATCTTCTTATCATAAAGTTTTTATAATTTTTGGTTTAGCCAATAAGTATGGTTTATTCTTTTAAGTCACCCTTGTTCTGCTGTTTGACAGTTTCGACCATTCTTCACTAAAAATTAATTATCTCCTCGTACGGAATTCGGATGATGTTTCTATTTGTTTCTCTTAAAAATAGACTCATTCAGGATTTTAAAAATATAAATTTAATCCCCTATTATTTTTATCCAATTTTTGATGATTTTCCAAAGTTAGAACAGGGGAACCCAAAATCATTCTGACCTTGTCTAATAAAATTTATTATAACTCATGATTTGCAATTCCATTGCTTACACCGTTTCTTCTATAAGAAAATAGACTCAATAATCTTTAATTTCATATTTTATTCATCCTTAATTTGATTTCTACAATTTTTTGTGATTTTTCAAAGTTAGACTACTGCTGCTATCCAAAACTGTTTTAGCGCAAAATCTTGATTTCCATTTTGCCCCAAATTTCACTGTTCATACGATTCAGTCCTTGCTTAATTAACCCCTCAATTAAGCTAATTTTTCTCAATCAGTACTTTACCTAGATATTATAAGTTATTTCAAAACTATTGAACTTCAAAATTTCCACATAAAACCCTAACTTCAAACTCTTTTACAATTAGGTCTCAAACATTCACTTTCTATTCAATTATTTCAATAAAATCAGCATATAAATAATTTAAACCCTAATTAATGCTAAATCATCATATACTTCCAGCACATATTCATAGCAACTTTCAATTTCTTTCATAGAATCAAAAACTAATGAATTCAACAAGTGGACCTAGTTGTAAAGTCACAAAAACACAAAAATTTCAAGAAATAATCAAGAATTGAACTTACTTACAGTAAAAATATGAAAAACCAGCTTAAGAAAATCCTTATATGGTGTTTTTGCTGATGAAATGCAGAAAAATAAAGGGAAATCTAATAATTCCACTTTAATCTTAGCTTTATTAAGTAAATTTTGAAATATTCCAATTTTGCCCTTAATTCTCCTTAATTTCTTGTTGATTTCATGCCCTTTCCATCCAGCCCAAATAGACCTTGGGTCTATTTGCCTTTTAAACCCTCTTTATTTTATCATTTAAGCTATTTAATAATTTCACATAATTTTACATTTCTTACAATTTAGTCCTTTTTGTTCAATTAACCATTGGAATTTTAAAATTTCTTGACGAAACTTTAATACTAACTTATTAACACTCCAAAAATATTTATAAAAATATTTATGGATCAGTTTAAAATTTCCAAAGTCTCAATACCTTGTTTTCGATTCTAATTATTTTAATATTTATTTCTAGTACACTATTCACTATTTCAAAAATTTTCCTAACTTCACATTTAATTTATACTCACTAAATTAATAATATTTTCTACTCATTTGTCGGATATATTGATCTTGAATCACTGTTCTAACACCACTGAAAATTCAGGCCATTACAACTCTCCCCCCTTTTAGGAAATTTCGTCCTCGAAATTTCGTACCTGTAAATATATTCGGATACTGAGGTCTCATCAATTCCTCCATCTCTCAGGTTGCCTCTTCGATCCATGTCGATTCCATAACACTTTAACTAGTGGTACACGTTTATTTCTCAACTCTTTAACTTCCCGAGCTAGAATTTTCACTGATTTTTCTGAATAAGTCATTTCGGGTTGGAGCTCTATTTCTGTATAAGGAATTACATGTGCTGGATCTGATCTATACCGATAGACACATGAAACACGTTATGAATCTTTTCAAGCTCCGAGGGCAAAGCCAATCTATAAGCTACTAGACCGATTCTTTCAATGATTTCATATGGCCCGATAAATCGTGGGCTGAGTTTTCCCTTTCTGCCAAACCGCAAAGCTTTCTTCCATGGTGACACTTTCAAAAATACACGATCATCCACATTAAACTCTATATCCCTTCTCTTCAAATCTGCATATGATTTTTGCTGATAGGAGGCTACTTTTAAACAATCTCGAATAATACGAACTTTTTCTTCTATCTTCTGAATCAAGTCCACTCCCACTAGTTTCTATTCACTTAATTCAGAGCAATATAATAGAGTTCTGCTCTTTCTTCCATACAGAGCTTCAAACGGTGCCATTTTAATACTAGTTTGACAACTATTATTATAAGTAAATTCGGCTAAAGGTAAATACCTTTCCCATCTACCGCCGAACTCAAGTATACAACACCTTAACATATCTTCTAAAATTTGAATCACTCGCTCTAGCTGGCTGTTTATCAGAGGATGAAAAGCTATGCTGAAATTTAATTTGGTGCCCAAAGCTTCTTGTAATTTACCCACAATCTCGTGGTAAATCTCGGATCTCGATCTGGAATAATAGATGTTGGCACCCTATGTAACCTCATTATCTCTAACACATATAACTCCGCTAACTTTTCAAGCAGATAATCTGCTTTGACTGGCATAAAATGTGTTGATTTAGTTAACCGATCAACAATCACCCAGATTGAATCTTTCTTCTTCAGAGTTACTGGTAATCCAGATACAAAATCCATCGTGACATGTTCCCATTTCCACTCTGGAATCATAATAGGCTGTAATAACCCTGCCGGCACTTAATGCTCGGCTTTCACCTACTGACAAATCAAACATCTTGCTACATACTTACAAATTTCCCGTTTCATTCTGGGCCACCAATACATTTTTTTCAAATCACAAAACATTTTCGTACTACCCGGGTGAATAGAACACATACTACTGTGAGCCTCTGATAAAATATCTTTTTTCAAGTCTAAGTTATTCGGAACACATATTCTATTACGATAATATCACATACCATTTTCATCAATGGAGTATTCCGAGCTTTACTCATCTTGAACCATCTTTCATTTCGACATCAATTTTAGGTTTTCATCTTATAACTCCCAAATTCGTTGAAAGAACACAGGTTTAGCTTTTAATTCTTCTAGAATAGAACCATCTTCATTAATAGATAAATGAGCATTCAATGCCCATAATGCAAATAATGATGATTTTCGACTAAGTGCATCTGCTACAACATTTGCTTTCCCCGGGTGATAGTTAATGACAATATCATAATCTTTCAGCAACTCTAACAATCATCTCTGTCTCAGATTTAACTCTTTTTGAGTCATTAAATACTTCAAGCTTTTATGATTAGTATACACGTAAAATTTCTCACCATATAAATAGTGTCTCCATATCTTCAAAGCAAACATGATCGCTACCAATTCCAAATCATGTGTAGGATAATTTTTCTCATGTGATTTTAGTTGCCGAAAAGCATATGCCGCCACTTTGCCTGACTGCATAAGTACATAGCCCAAACCATTTAGAGACGCATCATTATATACCACAAATGATACACCTGATTCCAGTTAAGTCAATACTGGAGCCGCTGTCAACATCTTTTTAAACTAATTGAAACTCTGCTAACATTAGTCTGACCATATAAATTCAACATTCTTTTGTAGTAATCGAGTCAACGGTAAGATAATTATTGAGAAATATTTAACAAATCGGCGATAATAACCTGCCAATCCTAGAAAACTCCGTACTTCAGTAACATTCTTCGGAACTCTCCAATTTACCAATCTGCTACCTTACTTGGATCCACTCTGATTCTATCAGCTGATACAATATGACCCAAAAACGCAACTTCATGGAGCCAAAATTCACATTTATTTAATTTCACATACAACTGTTTCTCCCGCAAAATCTGTAACACAATCCTTAAATGTTGTACATGCTCGAACTCTGTCTTTGAATAAATCAATATATCGTCAATGAACACAACCATGAATCTATCCAAATATGGCTGAAAAATTCAATTCATCAAGCCCATAAAGGCAGTAGAAGCATTGGTTAAACCAAATGGCATCACCAAAAATTCATAGTGACCATACCGGGTTCGGGAGGCAGTTTTCGGCACATCACACTCTTTAACTTTCAACTGATAATACCCGGATCGAAAGTCTATCTTGGAAAATACTGCAACACTTTTCAACTGATCAAATAGATCATCAATATGAGGCAAAGGATATTTATTCTTTACCGTTAACTTTTTCAACTACCTGTAATCTATACACAGTCTTAAAGAACCGTCATTCTTTTTCACAAACAAGACAGGTGCACCCCAGGGCGACATACTTCGTCTGATTAACCATTATTTAATAACTCCTGCAACTACGTCTTCAACTCTTTTAATTCGGCTAGAGCCATTCTGTATGGTATCACTGAGATAGGAGCTGTTTTGGGAATTACATCAATTACAAATTCAATTTCTATATCAGGTGGTAAACTGGGTAACTCTTCAGGAAACACGTCAGGAAATTCATTCACCACTGGCACTTATTCAAGCTTTAAATCAGAACCCTGAGTATCAAGAATACAGGTCAAGAATGCCTCGTTGCCTTTGCGTAATAACCTCTGAGCAGAGAAAGCTGAAAAAATTCTGACTGTATCACCCATATTTTCAGACCCAAATGAGATTACATCCCCAGTTTGACATTTCAAACTGATCTGTTTATCACAAAAATTCACTACTGCATCATGTTTCATTAACCAGTCCATCCCCAGAATAATATCAAATTCCCAAAAGGTTAACAACATCAAATCAGCGGGGAATTCATAGCCTTTCAGTTTCAGTGGACAATTACAACATATCAAATTAACTATCACACTTTAATTTAATGGATTAGTGACTTGTATATCAAAATTAGTGGACTCAATAGATAATTTCTTTTTAGATGCTAGCATAGTGCAAATATATGAATGAGTAGACCCAGGGTCTATCAATGCATAAACAATAACATCATAAAGATAGAAAGTAACAGCAATTACATCAAGAGCAATAGCCTCTTCCCTTGCTCGAGTGGCGTAGGTACGTGCTGGTGCTCTATTCTTTGATCAACTAACTGATTCTCTCATACCCGAATGAGTAGCCCTGTAGCACTGCTCTGGCCCGAACGTCTACTTCCTTGGGAAGTGGTTCTCTGTATCTCTTTCTGTTTCACATCATCTTTTTGCAACTGGGAACAATCTCGAATAAGATTATCAGTAGCCCCACATTTATAACAAGCCCCCATCTTAGTCTTGCATTCATCAAAATGATGTCTTCCACAATATTGACACTTAGGCCAGGGAGTATTCTAAACACTGCTCACACTTGCTGTAGGTCTATCGAATACCCTGAAATCAAATTGTCTTGATCTACCTCTACCCAATCTTCCCAGGACTGCTGTAGTTCGACTAATTTCTTCTCTAGATTTCTTCACCAGCAAATCTGAAAATGACTTAGAAGCACCTCTTTTGAATGACTCTTTACTTTTTCGATCCCACTGCATTTTTCTATTATTTCTTCGAGCTTTTAAGCACGGTCTGATAGAACAACAAACTCCCATATTTCATTGCCTCCAATCATCATTCTAATCTCATCATTTAACCCTTCTTCAAATCTGATACACATTTCTTCTTCAGTAGGTACAATGTCTCGGGCATATTTACTAAGGCAGACAAATTCTCCTTCGTATTCAGCCACTGACTTATTTCCCTACCGAAGGTCGGGGAATTCCCTTTTGTTTTTATCCAAATATTGTCTGCCTACATATTTCTTCTTAAATTCATTTTGGAAAAATTCCTAAGAAATTTTCTCTGTCGGTACCACGGCCTCAATCGTTTCCCACCAACTATAAGCTTCTTCTTTCAATAGGGACATAGGACATCTTAAATAATCATCTAGTAAGCAAGCCATTTCTTTAAAATTTCTTATCAAACTCTATAACTAGTATTCAGCTTAGACGGGGTCATCATCAGTCCTTCCTCGAAATTCTTTGGCTCTAAGTTTTCTAAGCCTTTTCAATGGAGAACGCTTACTGGATTCAGTCGTTGAAGGAGGTAGAGGAGTAACCAAGGGTACCACTGATAGAGCCGTAGGGGGAGGAGGTGGTTGGGCCTGATTTCTTTCTTGCATCGTTTTAGTATACCACTGATTCATAATCCCAAAAATCATATTCTTTAATTCTTGCTCTTGCATTAGGGAAATTGGAACATCACTGCTTGCTCCTTGTTTAGAAATATGTATTCTACTGTTAACTTCTTCTTGCTCAGTACGTTCAGGTCTATCTAACATCTTTATAATTAGAGATAATCTATAAAAATAAAAAAGATTAGATCGGATCATTCACATCACACTATCACAGATTTATATAGCATGTATTTCTAAACACTTTACACATCACACATGTTCCAAGAACCAACTACACCGGGCTCTGATACCACTAATGTAACACTCCTTACCCTATTCTGGCAACAAATACGAGTAAGGGGTGTTACATTCTGGCTTAAAGCATCAGCAACACCATTCGCTTTCCCCGGATGGTAGCCAATTATTAACTCGTAATCTTTTAACAATTCTAGTTATCTCCGCTGTCGCAAATTCAAGTCTTTCTAAGTCATCAAATATTTCAAACTCTTATGATTTCAATAAACATGGCATTTCTCACCAAACAGATAATGACACCAAGTGATCAACGTAAATACAATAGCCGCTAACTCTAAATCATGCGTCAGGTAATTCTTTTCCAGCGGCTTCAACTGTCTTGAGGTATAAGCTATGACTTTGCCTTCCTGCATCAAAACACAGCCTAGACAATTCAATGATGCATCACTATAGATTACGAATTCTTTACCTGATTTTGGCTGTACTAACACTAGAGCTTCGGTCAATAAAGTTTTCAGCTGATCAAAACTTTTCTAATAATTATCGGATCATTCAAAATTTACATCTTTCTAAAGCAATCTCGTCAACGGAATCACAATCCTCAAAAAGTTTTTCACAAATTGCCTATAGTAACCAGCTAGTCCTAGAAAACTGCGGACTTCAGATACATTTCTTAGAGGCTTCCAATCCATTATTGCAGAAATCTTGCTCGGATCAACTCGAACACCCATGCTACCACAATATGCCCCAGAAAACCAACTTAACTCAACCAAAATTCACATTTACTGAACTTTGCATATAACTTCTTATCTCTCAGAGTCTGCAATACAATTCTCAAATGATCGGCATGCCCAATTTCATTTTTCGAATAAATTAAGATATCATCTATGAATACAACAACAAATCGATCTAGATATGGTTTGAAAATCTGGTTCATTAAATCCATAAAGATAGCAGGTGCATTTGTTAGTCCAAAAGGCATAATTAAAAATTCATAATGACCATACCTCGTTCTAAAAGTAGTCTTTGACACATCGGAGTTTTTAACTCGTAACTGGTAATAACCTGATCTCAAATCTATCTTTGAAAACACTGAAGCTCCATTCAATTGATCAAACAAATCGTGAATTCTGGGTAGAGGATATTTGTTCTAGATCGTCACTTTATTAAGTTGTCGGTAGTCGTGCCATCTTTCTTTTTCACAAACAACACAGGAACACCCCAAGGCGAAAAACTAGGTCGTGCAAATCCTCTATCAATTAATTCTTGCAACTGAGCTTTTAATTCTTTTAACTCTATTAGATCCATTCTGTACGGAGCTATTGATATCGATGTTGTACCCAGCATTAACTCAATACCAAACTTAACCTCTCGAATCGGTGGTAATCCTGGTAACTCCAGGAAACACATCTAGGTAATCACACACAACTAGCACTGATTCAATCTTCTTTTTAGGCACTATCGTATCGAGCACATAAGCAAAATAAGCTTCGCAACCTTTTCTCACATATTTTTGAGTAACGTCGATGAAATCACTGTTGACAAACTATTCAGGTCATCTGACTCAATTCGAATAATCTCATTATTCTGACATCTAAAATATATCGTCTTTCTTTTGCAATTCACAACAGCATCATGCAACCTTAGCCAATCCTGTAACACCCCTATCCCGTAACCATCGCCGGAATAAGTAAGGGGCATTACCGGACTTGTAACTCATGACAGAACGGTAAAACTTTTTTTTTAGATCATCCATTTGGATAAACACTAAACACAGCCAGGGATAAAATGTAAACTTCTATAAGTAAACATTCAAAAGATGCCATTTTCGCATGGCTTATATACAATAACCAAATTATTCTTTGGCTACTAGTCTATTCTATACATGCCATAAGATAATCCAATCTCATGGCTACCGTAATGGTAGATAGTGTGATGAAGTGCTGACGATCCCCGAGCTAGTAGTCAGAATCCACAACCTACAGACCAAAAACATGAACGAACAGAGTAAGCTTTCGTAAGCTTAGTAAGTTTTAAGCAAAACAATAATTTTGTTGAATCAATGACGTTTTTCACATATACTTAATCTAGGTAAAATCTCATTTGACCCAATATACCTAGCCAAAATTTCACATAATTTAATTTGCCTTTCTTTAGCCTTGAGCTTTAAGTCGCAAAGTGTTTTCATTCAATATCTTTGGTCATTCATTTCAACTGTTCGATGAAGTTAATCTAGAGCTTCATCTCGAACTATAATATCAATAAACACATCACTTAACTATCACATATATATACTTTCGTACAATAGTGACCTAGATGGTCGAATATTTCCAAAGCACATTCTTCACCAATTTACAACTTTCAATAATCCTTTCCACTTGTTCATAATCACATCCATATTTTCAAGTATTTCAACATGACAAGTATTAAATTACTGTAGGCACCTAAAGAACCAAACATATTCCTTATTACATATACGTAAGTTTACAGAATATAATCCTTACCTTGTACTGGCATATCTAGCTGAACCCAACCCGTACTCAAATCATAAGGCTTTTGGGCAGAATATGCACTAATACATAAGAATATTTCATCTCATACTTCATTATACAAGCATACCATTACCAATTAGATCATTCTCATATTTGGAGTTATAATATTGATCACATTTACATACCTTCTTGATACTAATAATTCACTTTGAAATCAATCCACCGACGAGTAAGTAATACGTACCTGAACATCTTTAAATACGTAATACTTATTTGATGGTAACTTACTGCGGATACTCAATATCAAAGTCTTACTTGAATCTTCGGGTCTTTAAAATCCGGATATAGCACGAGCACGAAGCCTACGGACATTAATTCAGAATAATATTCTCGCATAAAGCCTGCGGGATCTTAACCCGGATATAGTACTGGCACAAATGTCCTTCGGGACTTATCACATATATACACTTTCCCATTCATCACATCGGCCATTAGGCCTTATCACATATATACACTTTCACATTCATCACATTTGCCATTCGGCCTTATCACATATATACACTTTCACATTCATCACATCGGCCATTAGGCCTTATCACATATACATATATTGTACATCAATTTCATCATAACAAAATTGACTAGGTATACTAGTCATTTACGGCTTATAGCTTCACTTTAATACAGATTTGGTATTTTGATTACCAATATTTAATCGATAGCTTATAAGCAACTCAAATAGTTTTTTAAGGTTTACAACATAATCACAAATTCAGCACAAGCTGTTTTTCCTGAGCAACAGTCATTAAATTATTCGTAAATGGAGCTACAAAACTCCAAATGAAGTGCCGTTAATTTTCCCTGAAAATAGACTCATATATATGTTATCCATAAAATTTTCAGAATTTTTGGTTTGGCCAATCAATACCAGATTTTTCTTAAAGTTTCCCCTATTTCACTGTTTGACTATTCTGACCACTCTTCACTACAAATCAAATTTCTCATTGTACAAAATTCAAAATATGTTCTTGTTTATTTTATTTGAAACTAGACTCACTAAGGCATCTAGAATATAAATTTTGTCTTTTAACAATTTTTGTACAATTTATAATGATTTTCTAAAAACAGAACAGAGGATTACAGTGTCATTCTGCACTGTCCCACACAACTTTAAATATCTCATTATCGGAAATTCATTTTCTTACACAGTTTCTTTTATAAGAAACTAGACTCATTAAGCTTTAATTTCATAATTTATTCAGCCTCTAATTCAACCCCAACAATTTATGGTGATTTTCTAAATTCATGTTACTGCTGCTGTCATAAGCAGGTTTATCACAAATTTACTCTTCGACATATCCTTTTAGCACTTCATAATATCATATCCATTTGGCAACATATCATATCAATAACTTACCGATACTTCATAATAGCCATTAGGCTATATGCATAAAAATTTACAATAGAGTTATGATTCTTTTAATATGTGCTTAACATATCATACTCAATCACATTATAGGCTTTAATACTTAAAACTTACCTCGATCGCTAATGTACGTCAATCCGACTATTCGACCAATTTCCCTTTTTCCACGATCCGACTTTGTTTCCTTGAGTTCTCGAGCTAATGAACCAAATTTAAACTTATCACATCACTATTGTGTAAAACCACATTCGATTATATTATAATTCGGTTAGCAAGAAATACACTTATTTCTTATAACATTTAGCTTCAATTTCTAAAATAATTAACTAAAGCCGAAATACCATGTAAGGGTTCCAAATATGTAGCATTTGTCTTATTTACAAGTATCTATGTCAAAAACCCTTATTAATAACTTACAAACCATTTTATTAGTATCATTATTCACAATCATGTTCGGTAATACGCATATAAACATATAAGCATGTCTCTCATCTTTCCTCGAGTAGCCGAATGCCCAAAATCTTTTATAACCACAAACATAATTTTTCTAAGGATTATATGCCACAAAGCTCTTAAATTAGCCTCAACAACATCTATCAAGCTTATCCATAAATTTACTTCTTACAAACCGTACACTCAAGCATATAATTAACAATTATTCTACTAAATGTTTTTGTCCACACTCGGCACTTAAATATACATAACACCCTAGCCGATAATCACTTAGCTTCGAGATCACCACCTCAATCATCTCAACCACAACATTCATTTTCTTACTTCTCATCATGGCCGAATACTAACCATGCCTTAAGCTCTTTCTCTTTCCAATTTTTAGTACTTTATAACTCATCTAACAACTATTTCAAAGCTAAAACTCCAACATCCAAAATTTAACACATAAAATCCTCAATTATTACATGGTTCTATTAATTGTAAGCTCTATTTCAATATTTAAGCATGAACTACAAATTTTGGACATCATTTCATAATTCCAAGCAAGTTGCCGAATGCAACCTTACTAAATTTTCATGGATTCAAATCATGGATTCAATATACCATTTCCATGAAATCAACAACCAAAAATTCATAGACAATTTAGGAAAATCACATTACAAATCTCAAATTCAAGCAAGGACCATGGCCGAAATGCACATATAACCACATAACAAAAAAAAATTAAACCTTTGGTTGCCTAACTAGCTTAACATCCATCCCAAAAACATCAAATTTCCATCAAATTTTAATCAAGAAACTCACCTCATGAAGAATATCAAAGTGCCGAATGGTTTTAGACTTTTCTCCCCTCTCTTATTTGATTTTTGGCTAAAAAGAACACAAAAGAGCTACCTTGTTCTTTTCACCAAATTCTTTTATTATTTAATTCACCATTATAATAACATTCCACTAAGCTTTATTTTACAATTAAAATACAAAAAAAAACAATAATTCCATTCAAAGCATGGTCGGCCACTAACCTTAGAAAATGGATATTTGACATGCAACTCCATTTATTTTACTTCATTCTTTTATTAATCTCTTAAAATTAGCCACATATATTTAAATCCTTTCACATGAGTCCTTTTTATTTCAATTCACATTCAAATTAACTAAATCAAAGAATTAAAAATTTACACATGCATTTTCACATATATTTGGCATGGAATAAGGCATTTAAATATTTTTGTGACTCGGTTTCGTGGTCCCGAAACCACTTCCCGACTAGGGTTAAATTAGAGATATCACAACTCTCCCCTCCTTAGGGATTTTCGTCCCTGAAAATCTTACTAGCGACTAGATTAGGATATCGTTCTCTCATTAAATTATGTCCATATAAACATTAGCTCATCAATAACAATTGTAATTCATTACGGATTTCACATCGATCAAAAAAAAATCACTTCATTGAATTTATACTTGCATTTCAAACACATATAAATCACATATTAACATTTATAATACATAACATCAACTCACATATTCATAACCCACATTTCCATTCATGTATGAGCTGTAATATGGCCGAAAGTACACATATTCTCAAACATCCCAATGAATATCCTTTATAACTTTATCACATCTCAATATTCAATTTAACTTATTTCCAAAAGAAAATCAACTTCCACGTATCTAAACATTTAGTTCATTAAGCACATTCAATCATAGTTAACGTTACTCGTATCCAGTCGAATAGGCATAAAGCCTAATATAACACACTGGCATGAGATTTATTCTAGCACATAACCCGTATATTCAAAATTATCAGCATTCATCAAAAATTCTTACAGACTTTCAAATGTCGAAACTTAATCGGAACAATTTCTTGAACATGATTAGCAAAAATATTGCCCATTCAGTAATAGCACATATAACTTCGTATACTGAGAGTCTCATAGACTAAATCCATAACACATTTTCAACTAAGCACTTAAGTGTACATATAACATAATCTATTCCTTAACATCATATCCACCATTTTTTTCCACATATCCACTTATAACAAAATCACAGCCGAAACAATAATCAATCGTCAATTTAGATCTATCAATCCCCAATTCAAACTCAAATACCGAATATCAGTACCTAATTAAAATTCAACATCTAACTTCAATTCTACTTCCTAACATTTGTCAATTTAAAGAATGTCGTACTTGACTGGGTATGTCGTTTACTTAAAGCCATAGTCCAACCATGGTCTTACATACACATTGCCAAGGTCCTGTCGCGGTCATTATTTCTTTTGTCATAATCCCAATTATGGTCTATTTAGATAATTACCATATGTATATTTAGTAAAAGCAACTATAATTTATATCTCACACAACATTCAGTACATACTGCATTATAGTCAAATAAGCACATTTTGATATGAAACATATCTATACATAATATAATATGAATTCACAATTTTACTTTCATTTGTTTCTCACATAAGTTCTGTACATACCTGTATCACTTATTCTGATCTTACTTTAATTATCGTCTTAAATATGCTCGTTGAACCATTCAGAATCTTTACAGATACTCGATAATCACATATAGCTCGTACAATGCCATATCCTAGACATGGTCTTACATGTTATCACATATCGAGCCGATGCTATGTCCTAGACATGGTCTTACACACTATCTCAAATCAATGCCTTCGTCCCAGACGAGGTCTTACATGAATTCCATTTCACACACTTAGTGCCCACTGATTGATCTTGCACTCATAGTACTCGGTTAAAGAAATTCGCACACACAGTGCCTCAATTATCGATCTCACCCACATAGTGCTCGGTTAAAGGAATTTGCACACACAATGCCTCAAATCGTTCACACACATAGTGCCCTTATTCATTCATTATTACACATTGAAATGACTTAACCAAGTCTATAAACATCATGTATGTACACTTTTAAACATATCCTTTCACTTAACTTTGAATTCATATAGTAATGAACACATAAACTTTGCTCAGATCACCAGCATTAAGCTTGCTAGGCATGAAAGCCTGAATACATATCACCGGCATGAATCCTGCTAGGCACGAAGGCCCGAATACACATCACCGGCACGAATGCTCTTCGGGACTTAGCTCGGATATAACACTAGCATGAATGCTCTTCGGGTCTTAACCCGGGTATAACACCAGCACGAATGCTCTTCGGGACTTAACCCGGATATAACACTAGCACGAATGCTCTTCGGGTCTTAACCCGGGTATAACACCAGCACGAATGCTCTTCGGGACTTAACCCGGATATAACACTAGCACGAATGCTCTTCGGGTCTTAACCTGGGTATAACACCAGCACGGATGCTCTTCGAGACTTAACCCGGATATAGCATCGGCACAAATGCCCTTCGGGGCTTAGCCCGGATATAACTCACTGAACTTTTATGCATATTTATTCATCAAGTATACATTTCACAATTCTATCACATCGGAATTTCATTTGCTTCCTTCGCATACAAACACATAATGTATAACTTTCATTTAACATTCGATCTATATGCACACAAGGATCACATACCCACCTAATTATCATGGCTTATTTTCTAGTGATCATTTGGCTACATGCCTTATACACAACTATTTCATAAACAAATTTAGGTATAGTAAGGTTGATGGGCCATGATTCATATTTCATACACTTATAACATGCCATTTTAACTTTTATGCTAAACTTAATTACTCAAAACTTACTTATATTTATACCCTTCTCAATATTGACACATCATAAGCATGTCTCAGTCCTCTCAATACCATCTGCTACAGCTCGATCGGGATCGAAATTCATTAGAATATAAAAAAAACACACTTTAACTATTAGAAATCATCACACTATCATATTATCACTCTATGGCATGTATAACTAGACTCACATGTGATACGTTAGTCCTAGAATCGACCAAACCGTAGCTCTGATACTAATAAAATGTAACACCCCTATCCCGTAACCATCGCCGGAATAAGTAAGGGGCATTACCGGACTTGTAACTCATGACAGAACGGTAAAACTTTTTTTTAGATCATCCATTTGGATAAACACTAAACACAGCCAGGGATAAAATGTAAACTTCTATATGTAAACATTCAAAAGATGCCATTTTCGCATGGCTTATATACAATAACCAAATTATTCTTTCGCTACTAGTCTATTCTATACATGCCATAAGATAATCCAATCTCATGGCTACCGTAATGGTAGATAGTGTGATTAACTGCTGACGATCCCCGAGCTAGTAGTCAGAATCCACAACCTACAGACCAAAAACATGAACGAACAGAGTAAGCTTTCGTAAGCTTAGTAAGTTTTAAGCAAAACAATAATTTTGTTGAATCAATGACTTTTTTCACATATACTTAGTCTAGGTAAAATCTCATTTGACCCAATATACCTAGCCAAAATTTCACATAATTTAATTCGCCTTTCTTTAGCCTTGAGCTTTAAGTCGCAAAGTGTTTTCATTCAATATCTTTGGTCATTCATTTCAACTGTTCGATGAAGTTAATCTAGAGCTTCATCTCGAACTATAATATCAATAAACGCATCACTTAACTATCACATATATATACTTTCGTACAATAGTGACCTAGATGGTCGAATATTTCCAAAGCACATTCTTCACCAATTTACAACTTTCAATAATCCTTTCCACTTGTTCATAATCACATCCATATTTTCAAGTATTTCAACATGACAAGTATTAAATTACTGTAGGCACCTAAAGAACCAAACATATTCCTTATTACATATACGTAAGTTTACAGAATATAATCCTTACCTTGTACTGGCATATCTAGCTGAACCCAACCCGTACTCAAATCATAAGGCTTTTGGGCAGAATATGCACTAATACATAAGAATATTTCATCTCATACTTCATTATACAAGCATACCATTACCAATTAGATCATTCTCATATTTGGAGTTATAATATTGATCACATTTACATACCTTCTTGATACTAATAATTCACTTTGAAATCAATCCACCGACGAGTAAGTAATACGTACCTGAACATCTTTAAATACGTAATACTTATTTGATGGTAACTTACTGCGGATACTCAATATCAAAGTCTTACTTGAATCTTCGGGTCTTTAAAATCCGGATATAGCACGAGCACGAAGCCTACGGATATTAATTCAGAATAATATTCTCGCATAAAGCCTGCGGGATCTTAACCCGGATATAGTACTGGCACAAATGTCCTTCGGGACTTATCACATATATACACTTTCTCATTCATCACATCGGCCATTAGGCCTTATCACATATATACACTTTCACATTCATCACATTTGCCATTCGGCCTTATCACATATATACACTTTCACATTCATCACATCGGCCATTAGGCCTTATCACATATACATATATTGTACATCAATTTCATCATAACAAAATTGACTAGGTATACTAGTCATTTACGGTTTATAGATTCACTTTAATACAGATTTGGTATTTTGATTACCAATATTTAATCGGTAGCTTATAAGCAACTCAAATAGTTTTGTTAAGGTTTACAACATAATCACAAATTCAGCACAAGCTGTTTTTCCTGAACAACAGTCATTAAATTATTCGTAAATGGAGCTACGAAACTCCAAATGAAGTGCCGTTAATTTTCCCTGAAAATAGACTCATATATATTTTATCCATAAAATTTTCAGAATTTTTGGTTTGGCCAATCAATACCAGATTTTTCTTAAAGTTTCCCCTATTTCACTGTTTGACTATTCTGACCACTCTTCACTACAAATCAAATTTCTCATTGTACAAAATTCAAAATATGTTCTTGTTTATTTTATTTGAAACTAGACTCACTAAGGCATCTAGAATATAAATTTTGTCTTTTAACAATTTTTGTACAATTTATAATGATTTTCTAAATACAGAACAGAGGATTACAGTGTCATTCTGCACTGTCCCACACAACTTTAAATATCTCATTATCGGAAATTCATTTTCTTACACAGTTTCTTTTATAAGAAACTAGACTCATTAAGCTTTAATTTCATAATTTATTCAGCCTCTAATTCAACCCCAAAAATTTATGGTGATTTTCTAAATTCATGTTACTGCTGCTGTCATAAGCAGGTTTATCACAAATTTACTCTTCTGACATATCCTTTTAGCACTTCATAATATCATATCCATTTGGCAACATATCATATCAATAACTTACCGATACTTCATAATAGCCATTAGGCTATATGCATAAAAATTTACAATAGAGTTATGATTCTTTTAATATGTGCTTAACATATCATACTCAATCACATTATAGGCTTTAATACTTAAAACTTACCTCGATCGCTAATGTATGTCAATCCGACTATTCGACCAATTTCCCTTTTTCCACGATCCGACTTTGTTTCCTTGAGTTCTCGAGCTAATGAACCAAATTTAAACTTATCACATCACTATTGTGTAAAACCACATTCGATTATATTATAATTCGGTTAGCAAGAAATACACTTATTCCTTATAACATTTAGCTTCAATTTCTAAAATAATTAACTAAAGCCGAAATACCATGTAAGGGTTCCAAATATGTAGCATTTGTCTTATTTACAAGTATCTATGTCAAAACCCTTATTAATAACTTACAAACCATTTTATTAGTATCATTATTCACAATCATGTTCGGTAATACGCATATAAACATATAAGCATGTCTCTCATCTTTCCTCGAGTAGCCGAATGCCCAAAATCTTTTATAACCACAAACATAATTTTTCTAAGGATTATATGCCACAAAGCTCTTAAATTAGCCTCAACAACATCTATCAAGCTTATCCATAAATTTACTTCTTACAAACCGTACACTCAAGCATATAATTAACAATTATTCTACTAAATGTTTTTGTCCACACTCGGCACTTAAATGTACATAACACCCTAGCCGATAATCACTTAGCTTCGAGATCACCACCTCAATCATCTCAACCACAACATTCATTTTCTTACTTCTCATCATGGCCGAATACTAACCATGCCTTAAGCTCTTTCTCTTTCCAATTTTTAGTACTTTATAACTCATCTAACAACTATCTCAAAGCTAAAACTCCAACATCCAAAATTTAACACATAAAATCCTCAATTATTACATGGTTCTATTAATTGTAAGCTCTATTTCAATATTTAAGCATGTACTACAAATTTTGGGCATCATTTCATAATTCCAAGCAAGTTGCCGAATGCAACCTTACTAAATTTTCATGGATTCAAATCATGGATTCAATATACCATTACCATGAAATCAACAACCAAAAATTCATAGACAATTTAGGAAAATCACATTACAAATCTCAAATTCAAGCAAAGACCATGGCCGAAATGCACATATAACCACATAACAAAAAAAAATTAAACCTTTGGTTGCCTAACTAGCTTAACATCCATCCCAAAAACATCAAATTTCCATCAAATTTTAATCAAGAAACTCACCTCATGAAGAATATCAAAGTGCCGAATGGTTTTAGACTTTTCTCCCCTCTCTTATTTGATTTTTGGCTAAAAAGAACACAAAAGAGCTACCTTGTTCTTTTCACCAAATTCTTTTATTATTTAATTCACCATTATAATAAAATTCCACTAAGCTTTATTTTACAATTAAAATACAAAAAAAACAATAATTCCATTCAAAGCATGGCCGGCCACTAACCTTAGAAAATGGATATTTGACATGCAACTCCATTTATTTTACTTCATTCTTTTATTAATCTCTTAAAATTAGCCACATATATTTAAATCCTTTCACATGAGTCCTTTTTATTTCAATTCACATTCAAATTAACTAAATCAAAGAATTAAAAATTTACACATGCATTTTCACATATATTTGGCATGGAATAAGGCATTTAAATATTTTTGTGACTCGGTTTCGTGGTCCCAAAACCACTTCCCGACTAGGGTTAAATTAGGGATATCACAAATCCATACCCAAGATTATATCAAATTCATCAAATGGTAATAACATTAGATCAGTCGGAAAACAAATATCCTGAATAATTAATGGACAGTTCTTGCACATTTTATCAACCATTACACACTTGCCTAAGGGGTTCGATACTTTAATTACAAATTAAGTAGACTCTACAGGCAAAGTCTTACTGGATACTAAGTTCACACATACATATAAATAAGTTGATCCTGGATCTATCAATACAATAACTTTAGTATCATAGAGAGTAAAAGTACCAGTAATAACATCTGGAGATGATGCTTTTTTGCGAGCGCGAATAGCATAGGCTCGCTAGGTGCTCTAGCATTCGATCTTGCAGTAGTGTCTCATGTCACACCTCTACTACCACTCACATTTCCCGTGTTTCTGTGTGGTCTACCTCTAACTGCAATGTTACTCGGCCTTGTGTTCTGAGTATTGTCTTTTTCAGCTAACTCTGGACAATCTTTAATAAAGTGATCTTATGAACCACAACTGTAACAAGCTCTGTTATTATTTTCCACCTAGCAATCTCCAAAATGCCGTCTTCCACACTGTTGACACTCAGGTTTAGCATCTTTTACATTGCCAACACTCGATAATGATGTGGCTTGAGCTTTAGGGTTGGTGTATTGCTTACCGCGATCTTTATTCTGATATCCCATTGAAGCTGTCGATTGATTAAAATAGTCTCTAGATTTCTTTCATGAGAAATGATAAGATTTATTCATCGATCTCTTCCTCGAATCTCTTGCCTCTGAATCAACCTTTTTCTTTTCTTTGCTGAGATCCTCCGCTTTACAAGCCCTTTCAACTAACACAACAAATTCTTTCATTTCCAAAATCCCGACTAGAAGTTTCATATCTTCATTCAATCCATCAACGAATCATTTACACATGATCTCTTCAGTAGACACATATTTCCGGGCATATTTGTTTAACCGTATGAATTCTCTTTCGTACTCAGTGGCAGTCATTCGGCCTTGCTTCAATTCTAGAAAATCTTTATGTTTCTGATCAAGAAATCTCTGGCTTATATATTTCTTATGGAACTCAGATTGAAAGAATTTCCAGGTAATTCGTTCTCTAGGAACAACTGATGTCAACGTTTTCCACCAATGATATGCATTATCCCTCAACAACAATACAACACATTTGATACATTCCTCTGGATTACACGACAATTCATCAAATACTCTGATTGTTTCTCAAGCCAGAATTCTACTCTCTCTGCATCGTCATCAACTGTAGCATGGAACTCTTCAGCCCCGTGTTTACGAATTTTTATCAACAGGTGGCTTACTCAATCGGATTGGATCTAACACTTGCGACACAACTGGAACTTGTTGAGGAACATGTGAGGTGGAGGTTGTTGAGCAGCCGGATTCATTCGTACGAATTCTGTGAACCACTCAGTCATCATATGGAAGAAGGCTTGCTTAGCCTCTCCTCCTTGACTACTAATAATAGGCCTAGAACCGGCCGACGCTGCCTCTTGAACGGGAGCAGGCTCATTACTTTCCACATTATCAGCTATGGCTCGTTCGAAATCCATTTGCTATATAAAAACACATTTTAACAGTCAGGAATCATCACACTATCGCAATTTATATATATGGCATGTATAGTTAGACTCTCACTCACTACGTTAGTCCTAAAATCGACTAAACGTAGCTCTAATACCAATAAAATGTAACACCCTTAACTCGTATCCAACGCCGAAATAGGGTTACAAGGCATTACCTGACAATACATCTCATTCACATACTTTTATACAATCATAAACAAAATTCATTCACAATGTTCCTTATGATGCCCTACAAGACCTTAAAACATTTTAAGAGTGGTTCAGGACTAAACCGATCACATATAAAAATTTCTAAACACTTAGAAAAATTTCATGAAATCATAGGTCACACGCCCATGGAGCAAGCCATGTGAAAACAAGGCATACATACTAACTTGTACCACACGGCCGGAGACATGCCCATGTGCCTTGGCCGTGGTCGAAACTAACTTGTGTCACACGGCGAACCACACGTCCGTGTGTCTAGGCTGTGTACCCTTCAAAATGGCCACACATGCCCATGTGCCAATGTTGTATGCCTCACACGGCCACCAGACACACCCGTGTGTCTAAGCCGTGCTTGAGACTGACTTTAAATTGTAAGACTACCCCAGGGGTCACACGGCCATGTAACATGACCGTCTGTCGCACAAGGCAGAGAGACAGTAAAAATAGGCCATTTGAAAAGTCAATGTTGCCACCCTTTTCCCATGCATATCAATCAACCTAAATAGTACCATTTCAAGACATTTATAAAAAACCAAAAACCAACCAATATGTGCACATATCATGTCATCTATACATAACCATCTCAATTACTCAATTCCATAACCAAAACATGTCATTTCAATATACTAAAACCATCTAGATTGCATAACTTCTAAATGCATTTCATCATCATCTTAACACCTATAATATCCCATAAAACTTACCATTTCCAAATCCCATAACTAATCCATCACATAAGCATTATATACATCATATAACTTACCAAATTTACAAGCTAAATCTCAAGGCTAACATCATGACTCAAAATATACTAAAATATCACTAGCCTATACATGCCATATACCATATAAACAAGGTTACCAAAAATTCCAACGAGATAATCGATAGTGTGATGATGTATTCTCGATGATCCCCAAGTCCGGAGTAGCTTCAATAATCTAAATAAAACACAGACAAATAACACACATTAAGCTTCATAGCTTAATAAGTTCGTACTAAAAATACTCAACAGTTCATATTATCTAAATCATCAACTAATAAACACTTAACAGTTCTCATCTCTTCATTCAATTCTAATCCATAACCATTTATCATGTATATACCATTTCATCATGTTTCATACACTTAGTATCAACTACCACATAGGTATTGTACGTACCTATACTTTCCCGTTTTTATTTATTTCATCCTCACCTCTTTGTTCAATATGTTAAACCGTTCGGATACTTTCAATGCTTTAAGAACTTGTACACTTAGTGCATAAATGTTTAGCCGAAGCTATAACAATATCGCACACTTAGTGCCATCACATTGAACTAAAGCTATCTCGGTATCCCACACTTAGTGCCATATAAAACCAAAGCTATTTCAATTCGCACACTAAGTGCTGTATATAGCTGAAGCTATCTCGAAACGCACACTAAGTGCCAAACATCGTAGACTTGTCATCGTACACAATCGTAGTCGCAAAAATACAATTATGCATTATTAAAGCATTAAAAATATAATTGTAACTTTATTTATCACGTACGAACTTACCTCGTACTCGGAATGGATGAATTAGATCGATTACTCTATAACCTTCGATTTTCCTCGATCTAAATCTAAATTCTTCCTTTCTTGATCTGTATGTATTCAAAATTAACCCATTTAATCACCAATTCATTCAATATCATCCACACCCACATATTTGGGCATTTTTGCACTTTAGTCCCTAAAGTTACATATTTTGACCTTTTAGTCCTTAATATACAAAACACCAAATATACAAAATTTCATCAAAACCATATCTTAGCCGAATCTTTCTAAGGTCCCTAGCAGCCTAAAACTTTCATTTATTCATACATTTAACCCCACATTTTCACATTTTCACAAATTAATCCCTAATATGCATTTTACTCAAAATCACTTTACAAAACATGTATATCAAGCACCAAGCTTTCATTATTCATCATCAAACATCCAAAAACTCAAGCATTCATCAATGGCAACTTTCAAAATCATCAACAAATTCAAAAATTAGGGTACGAGCTAGCTAGTACTCAAAGTAACGATCTCAAAAACATAAAAATCGAACAAAATCGAACAAAATTCAAACCTTAATTGAGCAAAATGAGTGTCGAACCCTAGCTGAGTCTTTTTCTTTCTTTTTATTTTGTATTTTCGGTTAAAAAGAAATAAAATGAGCTAAATTTTAGCTTTTGTTTCAATTATAATAACATAATTATCAATTACCAATTTTACCCTTTATTATAACATTAATAATCCACTAACTCATGTCTAACTTTGCCCATGCATTAATCTAAGGGTCCATTTACAACATAAGGACCTCATATTTAATAAGCCACAACAAATAGGCACATTTAACATATACCATGCCACTTTTCATTTTATGTGATTAATTCCTTTTGTCAAATTGGACACTCAAACGATAAAATTAATTCACGGAATTTTCACACATATCAATCCACATAGTTTAAGCATGGAAAATAATATTATAATATTTTTCTGACTTAGATTTGTAGTCTTGAAAACACTGTTCCAACCAGGGTCTAAACCTAGCTGTTGCAACATTTCTATGATCGAACCAGAAGCATAATCATAACAAACATAGTTATCACAAGCTAAAGAACACACTCTAAAGATAAGCCATGGTTGATAATTCATGAAATAAGAATGACAGAAAAATCAAGATAAAGAAATCCAAGATACGATACCATACCGGAAGTCCAAGAACATAACTCACAAGAAGATAATAAAGATCTTAATAATTCCCTAGAGAAAGCCAGAAGAAAAACACTACTTACCAACTCTGGACTTCCTTCATAATAGAGATAATATATTTCCTGCATATATAAAACAAAACCATAATCAGTAGAAACATAAGAATAGTCTCACATAATTATTTTTTTTTACCATTGACTTCATTTCAACATATTAGAATAGAATTCTGAAGAGATAAAGAAATACCGATCATAAACCGACCAGACCAACAGGGCTTTCATCTAACATCATAGTTAGCTAGCATTCTCACAACATAAGAACTCCATCAGAAACTGAACAATCACACACATGTCTCTAAGGATAAAAGAATATATAGAATACCCAGAAAAGATCATCATATTCATTTCAACTATAACTATCACACAGAGACATCTTTATTACTCAAATATCATTTCTCTGACTAATTCTGTCATCATGAACCCCGTATTATTCCACTCACTAACGGAAACCAATTCGGGAGAAATTTCAACAAATATATCTTTAGACTTCATACCTAATTGAGTTGATTAGCCAAGACTAACTTCTTCTTTATCTGTGACATTGCATAATTTGTATAATCTTTAAAACATTCTGATATCCTTCCAAAATTGTTTTCACTTTCCAAACTATTATTATCTCTATATGCCTTACTAATTATTACGCCACTAAACTCTTTAGTTTCACACTTATAGACTTATTCCACATGGTTCTCGTGAATTTTCGTTATAAAGCAATATTAGTAAGGGGGTGAGGTCGTAAAGCCTCTAATTTAACTCTCATAAGTACACACATATGACTTAGCATTCATCACCAACATCATATCATCACAATTACATAATTCACTTCAAGCTAATTAACATACATAGTCATGTTACACGAACTTTTTCGATTATCTTATTCAAACAAGTGTACATAAACACACATTCTGTCAATTTGAGTAAATTTACTTATCGTATTCACTTAATCAAATATGTTGGGCACATAACATCATATGCATGCCAAACAAACATGGATGGGCTAATGACCATATAAACTTTCATTTCATTCCACTTTTCACATTTCCCAACTTGTGGTTATCTCATTTTGTACATTAACACATACATATCGTGAACTTCTATTCATACCTTTCCAAATTTCGACACATCATAAGCACATTTCAATCATTTCAATATCATTCTCAGCATTATTAAAAATAGCTCGGTTGGAAGTAATCTCTGTCTTAACAAAACAATTTCGTCAGAGTCGGGAGATAACACACTATCACGAGTAGTAATATGGCATGTATAGCTAAAATCACATACGCTATATTATTCTAAGAATCGACTAAACCATAGCTCTAATACCACTAAATGTAACACCCCTTACCCGTGTCTGACGCCGGGACAGAGTATGAAGCATTATGGGACTTAAACATAACCAATCATACAAAATCGAGCCATAAAATTTTATCCAATTTAAAACCATTCATGCAGATGCATATCATCCCTATTACGGGCTTATGAGGCCTAAAACATACATTGGAGGTGGTTCAGGACTAAACCAAGAACTTTGGAAAACTCAAAAAATTTTCATCAAAATAAGGGTCATACGCCTGTATGGCTTAGGACACGCATGTGTGATCACACATGCCTATATCCTTAGCCCGTCTAACTCTCTGTTTATGACATCATGACAATTTAAGGTCACACGGCCAAGTCACACGCCCGTGTCTCGGGGCTGTGTCCTTCACACGGCTAAGACACACGGCCGTATCTCTACCCGTGTGGCCAAGGAAATTGTGACAGCCCAAAATTGACCCTAGTCGGGAAGTGGTTTCGGGACCACAAAACCGAGTCATAAAAATAATTGATTTCCATATTCTATGCTTATTATGTGTGTACATGAGTATGTGGAAGTTTCATTCTCCAATTTTGCCAATTGCATGAGAAATTATTAAATAGGGATTGATATGAGACATGGTGAAAATATAATAGGCTAATTTAAAATGGTCTATTAATGCATGTTGTGAAAATGATGGGTTTGCATGTCAAATTACCCAAAATTTGAGCTAGTGGTTGGCCATGCTATGGGTGGAAACATGTTGGGAACATGTTGGCCTAGTGAGGTATGTAGGAAAAAAATAAAATAAGGGGCATGGGCATAAAATAATGAAAAGGAGTATGATGAATACAAAAAAAAATGTGTGTAGTTGTTCCCCCCCATTGCCGTGAGCTAAAGAAAAGAAAGGAGAAAATTTTTGTTCATCCTTTCTCATCTTCATTTAGCCGAAACTAGAAAGAAAAAAAAACAAAGAAAAAAAATGCTCATCCTTTGGTTCATCCTTGGCCAAAAATTTTAAGGAGGAAGGAAGAAGAAAGGTTGAAGAGGTTCGGCCATGCATGTAGCTAGGCTAAGGTATGTTTGATGATGTTCCATGAGATGCATGCATGTTTTAGTTGTTAGCTTGAGTTCTACCTAGCCCATGGTCTAAATCTTACTATGTGATGGAAATGACACTCGGCCATGGATGCATCATTCTTGGTTGATGTATGATGTTGTGGTGATGAGGCATGAGGATGAGTTAAGATTCGGCCTAGGTGGAGTTTGTGTTAATGCCATTGCATGCTAAATATGAAGCTTGTTAATGATGCATGTGATGGTGGCTTGATGATTCTTGAACCTCCTTTTTAGCATTTTTGAGTGAGCACATATGTGCATTGGTTGCTAAATGGAGAAGAATCGGCTAGCAAGTTGTGTGCTAAGGCCGAATATAACTTTTGCATGTTAATGAGCAATGCATGTGTTAAATTGATGGAAAGGGAGAGGATGCTTTACTAGTGTGTATATGTGTGTATTAGCCAAGTTTTGAACTTGAAACAAAAGGGTGTTTAGTCAATACAAGTGACCATGCTTGTAGAATGTATTAAGTGTTGAAATCGGCCCCAAAATAGACATGCATATTCGGCCAAGGGGGAAAATTAGCTAAAATGTTGAGTTTGATTCATGATTCCGTACATATGTGACTTTAATGTCTAATGTATAAATATGGGCTAAGTGCCTTGTGTTCCTCTTTTCGATGCTCAAATGATTAAATCAATTTATTTGTTTAATTAAGCTCAAGAGCAAAGGGGAACTAAATCCGATAAAGGGAAGGAAAAAGTGGTCGAATAGCTATCGGAATCGTTCGACAACACCCGAGGTAAGTTCTTGAGTAAGAGAGCTTAAATTAAGATTTGATTAGATCATGTTTTAAGCAAATCAAAATCATGCTCTTTGTGTGTGGCTATTGAGCCGAAATCACAAGAATGATAAGTGTCTTGTGTTTGAGTTTTGCTAACGAAAATGAAATACGAATGTGTCATGATTTATTGTTAAATGTGCATGGTTATTTGAATGATGTCCGGGCTAAGTCCCGAAGGCTTTGTGCTAAGTGACCACATCCGGACTAAGATCCGAAGGCATTTGTGCGAGATACTAATTCCGGGCTAAGCCCGAAGGCATTTGTGCGAGTTACTAAATCCGGGTTAAGTCCCGAAGGCATTTGTGCGAGTTACTAAATCCGAGTTAAGTCCCGAAGGCATTTGTGCGAATTACTATAACCGGGCTATGTCCCGAAGGCATTTGAGCGAGGAGCTATATCCGGTTAAATTCCGAAGGTACGTGATTTGGGAATGAATGAACTTGCTGTAAAATTCCAGTTAATACTCTCGAAACATCCCAACATTGAGGTATGTTTCGTATGTGCTTGAATTTAGTTGAGCCCTTACAAATAAGTATTCGCTCAGTTGATAAACGAGCTACCGGCCTTTGGCTGAGTTGATCTTTTGTGTATGTACATAAGGGTTGATAATGTGAAGCAAGTACGATATCGTAAATTTGTGCATATGAAATTATCCGTTTAGCTATATGAATGCTATACTTTTGTTGTGCTGGAATTCCTTGCTCAAAACTTACTAAGCATAAATTGCTTACTCCGTTTCATTGCTCCTCTGTTTTATAGATTTGGTTCTCCAGCTATCGGACTCGGGATCTTGAGGTCAAAGTCGCCCACACTATCAAAGCCCCCTTTTGGTACAATTTTGGTTGAACTTCGAAATGGCATGTATAGGACTACCCGTTTGTTGTGGGTCGTGGACCCTTTGGACTTGTATAAATTTTGGATAGCCATGCGAAAATGGCTTATATGTGTTTGAGTATATTGTTATAATCATTTGGTGTGGATATGCTTGACAAGGATTGGCCACGGGATGGTTAATCACTTTCATAAGTTGTGCTATTTATGCAAAAAGGGCTAGTTGAATCATGGAAACCATGAAATAGGTAAAGTCTACCTTAAAGGCAGATGCTGACAGCAGCAGTGATGTAGATTTGGAAAATCACTAAAAATAGTAGGAAGGGAATTAAATAGTGAATAAATTATGTAAACAAACCTTGATGAATCTACTTTCATAGGAAAGTAACGAAACAATCATACGGATAGTATGTTAAGAGATATTCAGGTTCTCGTGAGACAGGGCCAGAACGGTTTCTGGATTTCCTGTTCCGACTTTGGAAATTCATTACAAATTAACCAGAGATAATTAGGAGTCATACCATATATGGATAGATTCCTCTCTGAGTCTAGTTTCTATAGAAACAAACGGAATCAGTATTGGATCCCTGTACAATGAGATATCCAAGTCGTAATGCGCAAAGGTCAGGGTAGTCGATCCTTGTAACATGGGAGACTTTGACTAATAAACTGTACTAATTGGCCCGACCAAAAATTCTAGAAAAAAATATGTAGATGGGCATATGAGTCTAGTTTCAGGGAAAAATCACGAAACTGATTTTCGAGTTGTGAAACTCAAGATATGATTTTTAAAGGGACTAGTACGCAGATTGCTAGTGTCTGAGAAATATTTTTATAAGGGGTTTAAAGTCTGTTAACACCTCGTGTTCGACTCCGGTGTCGGTCTCGGGTTCGGGGTGTTACATTTGATTGGTATCAGAGCTACGGTTTAGTCGATTCTAGGACTACCATAATGCGTTGGGTCTAGCTATACATGCCATTTTATGTGATTACTTGATAGTGTGGTGATTTCTGACAATTGTAAATGTGTTTATTTATAGTAATGGATCCTGATCCCGACCGAGAGGTAGCTGATGATCTTGAGAGTGTAGCGCTTGCTCCCGCACAAGGGACAGCGCCGGCGGACTCTCAACCTAATGCTAGTAACCCGAATGATGAAGCTAGACAAGCTTTCTATAGCGTGATGAATGATTGGTTCAACCAATACATTCGAACTAATACGGCTGTCCCACAACCTCCATTCCCAACTAATACCACCCCCGCACCTACAATACCTCCGGTAACTGACCAAATAAGGTCAAATAAGCCCCCAGTTGACAGAATCTGAAAACATGGGGCTACTGAATTTAAGGCTACGGATAGCGATGATGCTGAGCAAGCTGAATTTTGGTTGGACAACACTATCCGGGTACTCGATGAGCTATCTTGTACACCCGATGAATGCCTAAAGTGTACTATCTCCTTGCTACGCGATTTTGCCTACTATTGGTGGAGTACTCTGACTTCTGTTGTGCCCCGAGAGCAAGTAACTTGGGAGTTTTTCCAAACTGAGTTTCGGAAAAAGTATATCAGTCAGAGATTTGTTGATCAAAAACGGAAGGAATTTCTTGAGCTTAAGCAAGGTTCTATGTCAGTTACTGATTACGAGCGAAAATTTGTTAGACTTAGTAGATACGCTCGGGAATGTGTTTCGTCCGAGGCTATTATGTGTAAACGCTTCGAGGATGGGCTGAATGAAGATATAAAATGTTCGTTGGCGTTCTTGAAATACGAGAGTTCGTAGTACTTGTCGAGCGAGCGTGTAAAGCCGAAGAGCTTAGAAAAGAAAAACAAAAAGTTGATGAGGGAACTGGAGAGTTTCGTAAAAGATCCTCGGGAAAGTCTCTTCAACAGGCATCGAAGAAATTTCGAGATGATGTGGGCTGGTCGAGAGGCACTTCGGGCCTTGTTAGACGAGATCGTGATCGACCCCCTGTGGGTACACGAGGCACTTCAGTTGCCAGTGTTGGGGATGAACGTCGAGACAGAACGAAATGTCGAAATTGCGGTAAATGGCATTCGGGGAGTTGTAGATTCCCTGACCGCTCCTGTTACAAGTGCGGATCAGTTGACCACTTCATTAAAGATTGCCCGAGGTTGTCTAAACAGAATGTAAATCAGAGTGGGAAACCGGGTGCTACCACTGCTCGAGGTAGACCATCTGAAAATACGGGTAATGCTGGTGGTGGTCAGAGAGGATCTAGAGATGCTACGACCAGATCCGAGGCTCGTGCGCCTGCTAGAGCTTATGCTATACGTGCCCGCGAGGATGCTTCTTCGCCTGATGTTATTACCGGTACTTTTACTCTCTTGGATACTAATGTAATTGCTTTGATTGACCCCGGTTCTACTCATTCTTACATATGTGAAACCTTAGCATCCAGTAAGACTTTACCCATTGAGTCTACTGAGTTCGTAATTCGGGTGTCAAATCCCTTGGGTCGTTACGTGCTGGTCGACAAAGTGTGTAAGAAATGTCCCTTAGAAATTCGAGGTTCCTGTTTTCCGGCGGACTTGATGCTTTTGTCGTTTGATGAATTTGATGTTATTCTTGGTTTGGATTGGTTGACCGCGCATGATGCGGTTGTGAATTGCAAAAGCAAGACTATTGATTTGAGGTGCGCAAATAACGAAGTAATCCGAGTTGAGTCTAAGGACTTGGAGGGGATGCCAGCTGTAATATCAGCAATGTTGGCCCAGAAATATGTAAGAAAAGGGTGCGAAGCATACCTTGCGTATGTACTGGATGACAAAGAATTAGAAAAGAAGCCCGAATCTATGCCGGTGGTTTGTGAATACCCGGATGTTTTTCCTGAAGAATTACCGGGTTTACCACCTGTTCGGGAGGTAGAGTTTGGTATTGAGCTTGTACCTGGGACTACGCCGATTTCGATAGCTCCGTATCGTATGGCACCAACCGAGTTAAAAGAGTTGAAAGCTCAGTTGCAAGAATTGACGAATAGAGGTTTTGCTCGACCAAGTTTCTCACCTTGGGGTGCACCAGTATTGTTCGTGAAAAAGAAGGACGGAACCATGAGGTTGTGCATTGACTATCGTCAACTGAATAAAGTGACGATAAAGAACAGATATCCGTTGCCGCGTATCGATGATTTGTTCGACCAACTGAAGGGAGCCTCAGTGTTCTCAAAAATAGATTTGAGATCGGGCTATTATCAGTTGCGAATTCGAGATTCGGACATACCCAAAACTGCCTTCAGGACGAGATATGGTCACTACGAGTTCTTAGTGATGCCATTTGGGCTCACTAATGCCCCTGCGGTATTTATGGATTTGATGAATCGGATCTTCAGACCATATTTGGATCGGTTCATAGTTGTGTTCATTGATGACATCTTGGTCTATTCAAGAGATGAGACCGAACATGCTGAACACCTGAGACTGGTGTTGAAAATTTTGCGGGATAAGCAGTTATATGCTAAGTTCAGTAAGTGTGAGTTCTGGTTAAGAGAGGTTAGCTTCTTGGGTCATGTGGTATCCACATCGGGTATTCGAGCTGACCCGAGCAAAATTTCAGCCATACTTAACTGGAAGCCTCCAAGAAATATTACCGAAGTTCGGAGCTTCCTAGGACTCGCCGGTTATTACCGACGATTTGTCAAAGGTTTCTCGATGATAGCCACACCAATGACGAAGCTACTTCAAAAGGATGTTAAGTTCGAATGGACGGAGAAATGTCAAAAAAGTTTTGATCAACTAAAAACTTATTTGACTGAAGCTCCAATTTTAGTGCAACCCGAATCAGGCAAAGAGTTTGTCATTTATAGTGACGCATCCCTACTTGGGTTGGGTTGCATATTGATGCAAGAAGGTCGAGTTGTGGCCTATGCGTCGAGACAATTAAAGCCACATGAGAAAAATTATCCGACCCATGATCTTGAACTAGCTGCCATCGTATTTGCTTTAAAAATATGGCGACATTACTTATTTGGTGAAAAGTGCCATGTATTTTCGGATCACAAAAGTCTCAAATATTTGATGACTCAAAGAGACTTAAATCTGCGACAAAGACGTTGGCTTGAGTTGTTGAAAGATTACGAGCTTGTCATTGATTACCACCCGGGAAAGGCTAATGTGGTTGCGGACGCCTTAAGCCGGAAGTCATTGGTTGCTTTACGAGCAATGAATGTGCATTTGTTTGTTCTACCTGACAATGTGTTAGTTGCTGAATTAAAAGCCAAACCATTATTGATTCATCAAATTCGTGAAGCCCAGAAAGTTGATGATGATTGTTTGAGGTTCAGAAGTCGTTTGTGTGTTCCAAGGAGTTCGGAACTCATTTCGATGATTCTGAACGAAGCCCATTGTAGTTGAATGTCAAGTCACCCGGGGAGTACGAAAATGTACAACGATTTGAAACGTTGGTTTTGGTGGCATGGTATGAAACGAGACATCTCCGACCTTGTTTCGAGATGTTTAATATGTCAACAAGTGAAAGCGGAACATCAAGTGCCTTTAGGATTACTTCAGCCGATCATGATACCCGAGTGGGAATGGGATCGAGTCACAATGGACTTTGTGTCCGGACTGCCATTGTCAACAAGTAAGAAGGATGCGATTTGGGTTGTTGTCGATAGACTGACTAAGTCGGCTCACTTTATCCCCGTGTGTATGAATTTTTCATTGGATAGACTAGTTGAATTGTACGTTTCTCAGATTGTGAGATTACACGGGGTACCTATGTCTATCGTGTCGGATAGAGATCCGAGATTCACCTCGCGATTTTGGAGGAAATTGCAAGAAGCTTTGGGTACCAAGCTGCATTTTAGCACTGCTTTTCATCCCCAAACCGATGGTCAATCTGAGCGGATAATTCAGATACTTGAGGATATGTTGAGATGTTGCATCCTCGAGTTCAGTGGTTCATGGGAACAGTATTTACCTTTGATTGAATTCGCTTACAATAATAGTTTTCAATCAAGTATTAAGATGGCACCTTACGAGGCTTTATACGGTCGTAAATGCCGTACACCATTGTTTTGGACCGAGCTCGGTGAAAGTAAAATTTTCGGAGTTGATTTGATTAAGGATGCCGAACAGAAAGTAAAGGTAATCCGTGAAAGTCTGAAAGCAGCCACAGATCGTCAAAAAAAAATCGTATGCGGATTTGAAACGAAAGGACATTGAATATCAGGTGGGAGATAAAGTGTTCCTTAAAGTTTCACCTTGGAAAAAGGTACTCAGGTTTGGCCGTAAGGGCAAGTTGAGCCCGAGATTCATTGGGCCGTACGAAATCTCCGAACGAGTTGGTCCGGTTGCGTATAGATTGATTTTGCCCCCTGAGCTTGAAAAGATTCACGACGTCTTTCATGTTTCGATGCTTCAACGTTATCGATCTGATCCATCGCACATAATTAGCCCATCAGAGGTTGAAATTCAAGCCGATATGAGTTATGAAGAAGAGCCGATGCGTATCCTAGCTCGTGAAGTGAAGGAGTTGCGAAACAAAAGGGTTCCGTTAGTGAAGGTGTTATGGCTCAAACACGGGATCGAGGAAGCTACATGGGAAACCGAGAGCTCGATGAAAGAACGATACCCAAACCTATTTACCGGTAAGATTTTCGGGGACGAAAATTTCTTAAGTGGGGGAGAGTTGTGACAGCCCAAAATTGACCCTAGTCGGGAAGTGGTTTCGGGACCACAAAACCGAGTCATAAAAATAATTGATTTCCATATTCTATGCTTATTATGTGTGTACATGAGTATGTGGAAGTTTCATTCTCCAATTTTGCCAATTGCATGAGAAATTATTAAATAGGGATTGATATGAGACATGGTGAAAATATGATAGGCTAATTTAAAATGGTCTATTAATGCATGTTGTGAAAATGATGGGTTTGCATGTCAAATTACCCAAAATTTGAGCTAGTGGTTGGCCATGCTATGGGTGGAAACATGTTGGGAACATGTTGGCCTAGTGAGGTATGTAGGAAAAAAATAAAATAAGGGGCATGGGCATAAAATAATGAAAAGGAGTATGATGAATACAAAAAAAAAATGTGTGTAGTTGTTTCCCCCCCATTGCCGTGAGCTAAAGAAAAGAAAGGAGAAAATTTTTGTTCATCCTTTCTCATCTTCATTTAGCCGAAACTAGAAAGAAAAAAAAACAAAGAAAAAAAAATGCTCATCCTTTGGTTCATCCTTGGCCAAAAATTTTAAGGAGGAAGGAAGAAGAAAGGTTGAAGAGGTTCGGCCATGCATGTAGCTAGGCTAAGGTATGTTTGATGATGTTCCATGAGATGCATGCATGTTTTAGTTGTTAGCTTGAGTTCTACCTAGCCCATGGTCTAAATCTTGCTATGTGATGGAAATGACACTCGGCCATGGATGCATCATTCTTGGTTGATGTTTGATGTTGTGGTGAAGAGGCATGAGGATGAGTTAAGATTCGGCCTAGGTGGAGTTTGTGTTAATGCCATTGCATGCTAAATATGAAGCTTGTTAATGGTGCATGTGATGGTGGCTTGATGATTCTTGAACCTCCTTTTTAGCATTTTTGAGTGAGCACATATGTGCATTGGTTGCTAAATGGAGAAGAATCGGCTAGCAAGTTGTGTGCTAAGGCCGAATATAACTTTTGCATGTTAATGAGCAATGCATGTGCTAAATTGATGGAAAGGGAGAGGATGCTTTACTAGTGTGTATATGTGTGTATTAGCCAAGTTTTGAACTTGAAACAAAAGGGTGTTTAGTCAATACAAGTGACCATGCTTGTAGAATGTATTAAGTGTTGAAATCGGCCCCAAAATAGACATGCATATTCGGCCAAGGGGGAAAAATTAGCTAAAATGTTGAGTTTGATTCATGATTCCGTACATATGTGACTTTAATGTCTAATGTATAAATATGGGCTAAGTGCCTTGTGTTCCTCTTTTCGATGCTCAAATGATTAAATCAATTTATTTGTTTAATTAAGCTCAAGAGCAAAGGGGAACTAAATCCGATAAAGGGAAGGAAAAAGTGGTCGAATAGCTATCGGAATTGTTCGACAACACCCGAGGTAAGTTCTTGAGTAAGAGAGCTTAAATTAAGATTTGATTAGATCATGTTTTAAGCAAATCAAAATCATGCTCTTTGTGTGTGGCTATTGAGCCGAAATCACAAGAATGATAAGTGTCTTGTGTTTGAGTTTTGCTAACGAAAATGAAATACGAATGTGTCATGATTTATTGTTAAATGTGCATGGTTATTTGAATGATGTCCGGGCTAAGTCCCGAAGGCTTTGTGCTAAGTGACCACATCCGGACTAAGATCCGAAGGCATTTGTGCGAGATACTAATTCCGGGCTAAGCCCGAAGGCATTTGTGCGAGTTACTAAATCCGGGTTAAGTCCCGAAGGCATTTGTGCGAGTTACTAAATCCGGGTTAAGTCCCGAAGGCATTTGTGCGAATTACTATAACCGGGCTATGTCCCGAAGGCATTTGAACGAGGAGCTATATCCGGTTAAATTCCGAAGGTACGTGATTTGGGAATGAATGAACTTGCTGTAAAATTCCAGTTAATACTCTCGAAACATCCCAACATTGAGGTATGTTTCGTATGTGCTTGAATTTAGTTGAGCCCTTACAAATAAGTATTCGCTCAGTTGATAAACGAGCTACCGGCCTTTGGCTGAGTTGATCTTTTGTGTATGTACATAAGGGTTGATAATGTGAAGCAAGTACGATATCGTAAATTTGTGCATATGAAATTATCCGTTTAGCTATATGAATGCTATACTTTTGTTGTGCTGGAATTCCTTGCTCAAAACTTACTAAGCATAAATTGCTTACTCCGTTTCATTGCTCCTCTGTTTTATAGATTTGGTTCTCCAGCTATCGGACTCGGGATCTTGAGGTCAAAGTCGCCCACACTATCAAAGCCCCTTTTTGGTACAATTTTGGTTGAACTTCGAAATGGCATGTATAGGACTACCCGTTTGTTGTGGGTCGTGGACCCTTTGGACTTGTATAAATTTTGGATAGCCATGCGAAAATGGCTTATATGTGTTTCAGTATATTGTTATAATCATTTGGTGTGGATATGCTAGACAAGGATTGGCCACGGGGATGGTTAATCACTCTCATAAGTTGTGCTATTTATGCAAAAAGGGCTAGTTGAATCATGGAAACCATGAAATAGGTAAAGTCTACCTTAAAGGCAGATGCTGACAGTAGCAGTGATGTAGATTTGGAAAATCACTAAAAATAGTAGGAAGAGAATTAAATAGTGAATAAATTATGTAAACAAACCTTGATGAATCTACTTTCATAGGAAAGTAACGAAACAATCATACGGATAGTATGTTAAGAGATATTCAGGTTCTCGTGAGACAGGGCCAGAACGGTTTCTGGATTTCCTGTTTCGACTTTGGAAATTCATTACAAATTAACCAGAGATAATTAGAAGTCATACCATATATGGATAGATTCCTCTCTGAGTCTAGTTTCTATAGAAACAAACGGCATCAGTATTGGAGCCCTGTACAAGGAGATATCCAAGTCGTAATGCGCAAAGGTCAGGGTAGTCGATCCCTATAACATGGGAGACTTTGACTAATAAACTGTACTAATTGGCCCGACCAAAAATTCTAGAAAAAAATATGTAGATGGGCATATGAGTCTAGTTTCAGTGAAAAATCACGAAACTGATTTTCGAATTGTGAAACTCAAGATATGATTTTTAAAGCGACTAGTATGCAGATTGGCAGTGTCTGAGAAATATTTTTATAAGGGGTTTAAAGTCTGTTAACACCTCGTGTTCGACTCCGGTGTCGGTCTCGGGTTCGGGGTGTTACAGAAATGGCTATTTACCAAGTCATTTGCCACGTTCATTTGCACACTCACATACACACTTTTAATGGCACTTAACATGGCACAATTAAGCTACCAATACAACCATAATCAAGGCTTAAACATATCAAAACAATTATTTATTATTTATAACAAAATTGTCCACTTGAGTTATAGTCACTAAATTATTTATAACTTCATCTACAAAACTCTAAATTAAGATCTGCTTGATTTTTCCAAAACTAAACTCAAATATCTTCCTACCATAAAATTTTCAAAATTTATGGTTTAGCCATTGAGTACAGTTAATTCTTCAAACTCATCCCTGTTCTGTTGTTTGATAGTTTCGACCTTCCTTCACTAAAAATTAATTATCTCTTAGTACGGGATTCGGATGATGTTCCTATTTATTTCTGTTGAAAATAGACTCATTAAGAATTTAAACATATAAATTTGAATCCCTTTTATACAATTTTTAATGATTTTCCAAAGTAAGAATAAGGGAACCCTAAATCATTCTGACCTTGTCTCACAAAAATTCAAATATCTCATAAAATGAAATTCTTTTCCTTACACCATTTCTTCTATGTAAAACTAGACTCAATAGGCTTTAATTTCATATTTTATTCAACCTCTAATTTGGTTTCCACTATTTTTGGTGATTTTTTTCAAAGTTGTAGTACTACTGCTATCTAAAACTGTTTTAATGCTAATTTTACTCTTTCATGATTCCTTTGTACTAACTTTCATTAACATACCATTATAAACCACATCACACAATGACATTGGCATAGACATATGAGTAATTAACATACTTGCAACCCATTAGCCAATATAAGCCAATTTATTTGGCTACATACCAAATCAAATCCTTATTCATTACAAGCCAGTACATTTGGCCATATCATAATGACACATACACAAAATGACTAAGTCCCTATACATGCCATAGACTTAACAAACTTACATTCACTTATACCCCAAATGATAGCTTGATAGTGTGATAGAATCTCCGACGATCTCCAACTCGAGCTAGTTGAATAAACCTATAAGAGGTGGGAAAGAAAGAGGGTAAGCTTCATAGCTTAGTAAATTCACATGCAAATAGAATGCAATTTAAACAAGCATTAATCATACATTTAACTTAATGAACATAAAATTGCACTTTATTATCAAATCACTTAAACTTATTCTTCATATATATATATTCTTAGCACAAGTTCATCATATCTCATGTCATTCTCATGAGTTCAATGTACATACTCGTGCCACTTGCACATAATAACTTACTTTCTCGTCTTTGATTTATTCATCTACATTACTCATTAAAATTCCTTTAGAACTACCCATTGAACTCTTGGAATACTATCGAATACAACAAAATCTCGCACCTAAGTGCCTCATATGTAGCCAATGCTACCTCATATCACATATCACATGCTGCTCGCTTTCGAGCTACTCACGGGTCTATTCACATAGGCTGTCAGGTATTCAAAACACATGCTGGACTACCCAGCCACCGGTAGAATAGGCGAGACCAGTACCCAGACGCCAAAACATGTGTCACATACATCATGAACTCAGACCACAACTCAATGAGTTCAGATGTCACATATGTCATGAACTCAGACCACATAATTCCTAGTGACATGTCACCTGTATCCTAAAATATTCCTAAGGTTCAAACGGGATTCTTCGATACCACATTTCCGTTGAGCTTGCTCTTAATGTCTATTTCAATATCCATAGCACCAATCACATACTCATAATAGTAATAAAGCATGAAAATTCACTTGATATCAAAGCAATAGAAATATGACATATCATCTCATATGAACTTACCATACATGCAATATTAAAGCATTTAAAGTATGGCACATGTTGCAATATTTGCAAATGAACTTACCTTGACACCAAAATGGCAAAAAGGGACCTAACCGTCAATTTCACTTTTTTTCCCGTTCTAAGTCCAAACCTCGTTTTCCTTGATCTAAAATATCACATTTAGCTTATTTATTAGTCACATTATCCATTGTGACCCAAAAATCATATTATGGAAAATTATATTTTTGCCCTTAAACTTTTTCATATTTATACTTTTGCCCATAGGCTCATAAAATGATTTTCATTCAATTTCTTTAACATACAAGCCTAGTCAAATCATTTTTATAACTATAACAGCCCAAAATTTCCACTAGAACAAACTTTTACTACATATTTTATAACTTTTACAATTTAGTCCTTTTAAGCATTTTCACCGAAAATCACTTAGCAAAAGTTGTTTCTCCAACCATAAACATGCATAATCTACCATTAGACATCAAAATACAAAAATTTATAACATGGTTCAAAACCTATACCTTCATCGTAACTCAAATAAATGGTAGAAATAGGTAGATATTGTTACGAGGATTTTAAAAAGTAAAAATCATTAAAAACGGGGCAAGAACGGACTTACTATGGAGCTTGGAAAGCTTTAAAAAAACCCTAGCCATGGTGGTCTTCAAAATTTCGGCTAAGGGGTTGAAGATGACCAAAATTTGGCTTTTATTTTGTTTATTTAATCATTTAATTACTAAATGACCAAAATGCCCCTAACTTAAAAATATTCTATTTCACCTATTTCATGTCCATTTTTGTCCAAAAATTTAACCAACGGTCTAATTACCATTTAAGGACCTCCAATTTAAAATTTCATAACAATTGGACACCTTTAACATGTAGAACTCAACTTTTGCATTTTTTACAATTTAGTCCTTTTGACTAAATTGAGTGCCCAAACGTCAAAATTTTGAACAAAATTTTCATGAAATCATTTTATAAAATTTTAGACTATAAAAATATAATAAAAATAATTTTTTCCTCATCAGATTTGTGGTTCCAAAACCACTGTTCCGACTAGGCCCAAAATCGGGCTGTTATATGCAGGATATTATTGGAGATTTGTAAAAGGTTTTTCAATGATAACTTCTTTGATGACTCATTTGTTTTAGAAAGATGTGAAATTCGAGTGGTCTAATAAATATCAGCGGAGTTTTGATAGGTTGAAAGCCTTATTGGCAAAAGCACCTGTGTTAGTTTAGCCTAAATTGGGTAAGAAATTTGTAATTTACAGTGATGCATTGTTAAATGGTTTAGATTGTGTTTTGATAAAGTAACAGTCTATGCTTCAAGACAGCTAAAACGACATGAAAGAAATTATCTGATACATGATCTTGAATTGACAGCAATTGTGTTTGCATTGAAAATATGGCGATATTATTTGTTTGGTGAAAAATGTCATATATTCACTAATCATAAAAGTTTGAAGTATTCGATGTCACAGAAAGATTTGAATTTGAGATTGCACAGGTGGCTTGAGTTATTGAAAGGTTATGATTTGGTTATTGACTATCATCCGAGAAAAGCCAATGTGGTTGCAGATGTTCTGAGTAGAAAACCCCTATTTTCTTTGTGAGCAATGAATACCCAGTTGTTGTTATCTGATAATGGTTTAATCATAGCTGAGTTAAAAGTTAGACCGACATTTTTGCAACAGATTTCTAAAGCTCAAAAAGATGAAAATAAGTTAAAGCAAAACGGATACAGTATGAATTGACTTCTAATTCAGAATTTCAGATTGGGTCTGACGATTGTTTATTATTCAGAGGCAAAATATGTGTACCAAAGAATTTAGAACTAGTACAGAAGATTTTGAAGGAAGCTCATAATGGTACTATGTCTGTTCAGCCGGGAAGTAACAAAATGTACAATGACCTGAAAAAGATATACTGGTGGCTGGGTATGAAACTGGATATTTCTGAATATGTATCTAACTGTTTGACATGTCAACAAGTAAAAGTTGAACATCAGGTGCGTTCAAGATTGTTATAGCCAGTTACAATACCGGAATGGAAATGGGAAAGAATTACTATGGACTTTGTATCGGGATTACCCTTGTCTCCAAAGAAGAAAGATGTCATTTAGGAAATTGTTGATCGGTTGACAAAGTCTGCACATTTTATTCCGATATGTATGGATTTTTTCTTGGATAAATTGGTTGAATTATATGTTTCTGAAATTGTTAGATTGCATGGAGTGCCTTTCTCCATTATTTCTGATAAAGATCCTCGATTTACATCCTGATTCTAGAGAAATTGTAAAAAGCTTTGGGTACACAGCTACATTTCAGCATTGCATTCCATCCCCAGATAGATGGTCAATCTAAATGTGTAATACAGCTTTTGGAAAATATGCTTCGATGTTGTATTTTGGAATTTGAAGGTAACTGCAAAAAATATCTGCCTTTAGTTGAATTTGCTTCCAATACTAGTTATGAGTCTAGTATCAAAATGGCACCATACGAAGCTTTGTATGGCCAGAAATGTAGAACACCATTGTATTGGACAGAGCTTAGTGGTAAAAAGATACATGGAGTTGACTTAGTCCATGAAACCGAAGAAAATGTGAAAGTAATTCAAGACAGTTTGAAAGCAGCCTCTGATCGTCAAAAGACCTATGTTGATCTTAAACGAAAAGAAATAGAATTTCAAGTCAGTGACAAGGTATTCTTGAAAGTATCACCTTGGAAGAAAGTTCTTTGGTTTGGCCGTAAAGGAAAATTGAGTCCACGGTTCATTGAGCCATATGAAATCACAAAAAGAATTGGACCTGTTGCATACCGGCTAGCCTTACCACTAGAACTTGATAGGATTCATAATGTTTTTCATGTATCTATGTTACGACGGTATCGATTGGATCCTTCACATGTTATTTCTCCAACAGAAGTTGAGATTCAGTCTGATATGACTTTCAGTGAAGAACCAATCAAAATCCTAGCACATGAAACCAAGGAATTAAGGAACAAAAATGTGGTATTATTAAAAGTTTTTTGGTAACGACATGGTATTGAAGAGGCTACCTAGGAACCGGATGATACCATGAGGAAGCAATATCCTAATCTTTTTACTAGTAAGATTGTTGAGGACTAATATTTTTAAGGGGGAAGAGTTGTAACAGCCCATTTTCAGTGAAATAGGAACAGTGGTTTTGGAACCACAAATTTGAGCTGAAAAAATTATTTTTATATTTTTGCATGGTTTGAATTTTGATAGGAATATCATATGAAAATTTTGATAAAAAAATTTTATCGATTATGTACTTAATTATGGAAAGGACCAAATTGCATAAAATGCAAAAGTTGGATTCTAATAGCTAGAAAGATCAAATAGCTATGGAATTCAAAACTTGAGGTCCTTATATGGTAATTAGACCATTAAAGAAAATTTATTAGATATTTTTGATGAATCGTCCATGGAAAATTAGAAAAAGGGCAATGACTAAATTGGAAATCAAAATAATTAAAAAATGATAAATTAATAAAAAAGAAATATCATCATATTATTATCATCTTTATCCCCAAAATACATGGAAACCCTAAGAGAGAGAGAAGAAACTAATCAAGCTTTATTGGGTAAGTATTCTTTTCCACTTTTTAGTAATTTTTATATTTTTGAAACTGGAATAGTATAATCTATCTATTTTGGGGATTAATTTGAAAAGTTATCAAAGTATAGAAATTTTTCCATGGACAAATATGCTAAAAATTTGAAATTTATGGTAGAAAATGAAAGGTTGTTGATAGATAAACAACTTTTACAAAGTGAATTTTGATGAAATTATGATTTAGGGACTAAATTGTAAAGTTGTAAAAATTGAAGGAAAATTCTGAATTTTATAGAATACATGTTCTGTAAATTTTATGCTAAAATTTTGGTTAGGCTTGGAATAAGGAATAAATTGCATGAATTTCATTTTCCGAGCCTAAGGATGAAATTGGAATTTATAGTTTTGTCTAGGATGTAAATTGAGTCCAATTGAATATGAAATGTGATAAATTGATGATTAAATTCATTTATATAGATCTAGATAATTCAAACTCGAAGCTAGATCGAGGAAAAGAGAAAGTTTCAGATTAGTAGATTTTCTTATACAAACTATTATCGAGGTAAGTTCGTGTAACTTACTTATACATGTTATTATGTTTGAATTGAATGTTGTATTTGAATTGAATATGATATGTACTTGTATGAATTAATAGACTATTATAAATGCATGAAATATACATATGCCTGAAATAAGTCCCGAAAATGTTACATTCTGTTTGAATATTGAATTTCGATGGATAAATGTGATTTTCCCACATTGAAAGTGATCATGCATATGTTGCAAACAAGATTTAGCTCGGACGAGTAATCCTGATATAGTCCTCTCAAGCATTCTGATAAATAGTTCATGTGAGCATCATGATAGGTAGTGATTTAGCATGTGTTGCGCACTACTGCAACTCTTTGTGAGCTTCCTGACATGCGATCGGTTGTGATCCTGCATTTAATGCGGATACAAACGCAACTCTTCATGAGCGTCTTGTTAAGCTCTCTTGAACTCTCTACTACCTTATCCGGTGCTCCTTGATATTATCTCTTCAGAGATATCTGATTAGTTCTATAAGCTCCCTGAGTAAAAAACTCTTATGCCCAGATAAATGTCCTATTACATGATTACATGGCTCATTTGAGCATCCTGACATGCGGCTCGAGAGTGTGCTCCCTGAATATGTGCCGTAATAGGTACCCCCGATTAAGAATTGACGGTTTATGGATATGTACACCTCGAGTGTATTCAATATTTCAACGGAGAAAATTCTCGATATAAGGAAATGATAAAATTAATAAATTTATGTCTTGAATGATTCTGAATTTCCCGATGAAGTGTTTCATAATGAGCTCATCTATGCTTATTTGATATACATAAGACTTATGTAACTAACTTATTTGTTTGAGTGCACGTGTTTAGATAATTTGCCAAGTTGATGGAAAACATGTTATAGTATGTTTAAATTTAATAAAAGAGATTGGTAAGTTTAATTCATGTTATACAAACTAAGCACATAATGCTTACTAGGCTTTAATTTTTCTATTTTATAGTGCTTGGAAGCTCGTGAAGATTGGAGGTTGGCTGGAGTACCATCACACTATCCACTAGCTTGTTTTGGTATAAATAGTAAACTCATTTTGGTATAATGGCTTGTATAGGTAACTTGGCCATTGTTGGCTTATAAATGTTGTTTGTGATCTAGCCATTGAAATGGCTAGTGATGGTTATGTTTTGGTATATCTATTAAGGTTATTCTATGGCAATATCATGAGTATATATTATGGATTGATTGAGTTATGCTAGATGAATATACTTATTAAAGATAAAATTATAAATATGTATGCATGTAATGATATACCATGTTAGATGTTAAAATTTGCTTAGTTATAATGCTTGGATTGGTTGGTATATGAATGTAAATTTTGGTGTAGGTTATTGGCAAAGTTTGGGTGAGAAATAAAGCTAGGAAATGGCTTTATTTTGTCCACACGGATGTGTGTCTTGACCGTGTGTGACACACAGTCTGGTACATGGGCATGTAGTTAAGCCGTGTGTCCCCTGCATTTTAAATTTGAGAAATAAAACACTCAGAATTGAGCACATGGGCAGAAACACAAGTGTGTGTCTTAGCGTTGTGTGCTACACGACTCAGAACACGGGCGTCTTTCTTGGCCGTGTGAAACCTGCACTTAATTTTGGAAAATTAAATTTACCACACGGCCTAGCACACAGGTGTGTGATTGGCCGTGTGGCATAAGTCAGAGAGTTTCACGGGGTCGAACACGGCCTGCAACACGAGCATGTCCTTTAACCACACGGGTGTGTGTGCCCTACATTTAAGAAAAATTTTGAAATTTCACGAAAAATTCTCTAAGTTCCTGATTTAGTCCCGACTCGATTTTAATACTCATATTGGGCCTCGAGGGTCCATTTAAGGGACATTATGAATAATCTTGGAAAGTGAATAGTAATTGACATGAATTATCTGTAAATGTTCTAAAAATTCCAGTAATGCTCCATGTTCCTATTTTGGTGACGGACATGGGTTAGGGATGTTACACAATTGGTATTAAAGCTACGATTGTGCTATCTTTATAATGTAAACCAAGATCAGAAGTCTCACTCTTCTTCATGTATGATTATATTGATAAGATTTAGCATTCTCATAATTGTATGCATGTTTAAGGGAATGTATGTGAATAAATGTATGATATTATTTTATTATTATGGGTGATAAAGTAATTTTGCCAAAGTTGTGATTCCTAAAAATTTAAATGTAATTTATTATTATCTCGTGTATTTATATTTTAGATCATGCACTATCATCTCCATGCAAGGTTTTTTATTTTATTATTTATTTAGATAAAGTATGATCCAGGAACAAACATAAGAATTTTGTAACCTAAGTTTTCTAAGCGAAACCTGAAAGATCGAGACGCATCTAAACAGTCGAGATGACATAGACCCGACCCAGCCAAACCAAAAGGTGGCTGATAGTGGTTCGACATTAGAGGCCAATGGTGGTCCGTCGGCGATGTTCTAGCAATAAAAGTCCGATAGCGGCCTAGCGGTGGCGACACAAAATCGGTGAGAGAAATATGGCAATGGTAGAAACATGAATCGGTACCACAGTAGTAGTCCGTGGTGGTAATACTGAAGACCCAAAGTATGCTTTGGGATGAATTATGTAATTTTACAAAAAAAATTTCTAAGATGGAATCATGGAAACTTTGGCTAGCCAAACTCATTTAATTTATGCTTTTAATTTTATGAGATAAGCATGATGATAATTATAGGCTGTGTTTGATTCGTGATTGTTTGAGCCCACATTTGAAACGATTTGTGTTATGAGAATAATAATGAATGTCATTCAGTTGAAACTTGAGAACGTTTAGGATCCATCTCGCACAAAGCACATGTACTTTTTGGGAAAAGTTTATTGCTATAAATATCACAAGTTGGCTCGATTTTCAAAATTTTAATTTTTTTTGTGATAAAACTGTTTTTAAAACCAAATTTTTCCTACACGTTCATACTTTAATTATCCCTTAAATATTTGATCACCCACTTGGAGTGAGACTACCTGGGGAAGAAGGCAAAAAACATCAATATCCATGCAAAGGTAGAGAAACTACCCCAGCCAATGGCGCACAATGTGTCATCATAATGAAGGAAACAACCCACATAATTTCCTAAACATTCAGCCACTTTTCTTATGAAGAAACACAATGGAAGCCATAGATGCGTATCTAGAACAAGCAATGGAGAAAGACATAATCGATAGGTCGAATAACAACGTTATATGGAATAAGTAATAGAATGTGATTATCAAATGTCCATGGGACATGGTAAAAAACCTGAACTTTATTGCGAATAGCACCAAACTTTATCAAGATCAAACAATCGTCAAGTGGGGAGAAGCAGATAGGAGAAGACAAATTCCAAAGTTTTTTTTAAGAACAACAACAAATCGCATCAGGGGAAAATAGTAGTTCACAAACCATCCAACAGGAGGTATCCTTAGCAATAGCAGAGGTAGAGTCAACTACAAGTTCTGTGGATACCAAGTCTATAAGATGCAAAAGACAGCACTCGGCGGTCAATTCTTCTGCCATTAAAAGTGTCAGGGAGGATAGGAAACAACACCAACGAAAGAAACAACACAAAAAAAGACAACAACTAACCAAGACAACCACCAAATCTAATTGAGAAAACCCAAAAACCAATTGAAATTGATGAAAATTGACTCAGTGAAAATGTTGATTTATCAATCTCCAATTACTCTACAAAAAATCTATTTCTTAAATAAAAAAAAGTCTATCCAAAAAAAAAATTATTCATTTTCCTTTTACTCCTTTTTTTTTTCCTTCTCTTAACCTAAATGGCACATAGTTAATGAAATTACTACATAGGAAGGAAACACTCAACTTGGAAAGAAAATATCAACCCAATAAAAAAAATTATTTCTCATTATAATATCCATAAGAAATAATCCACGGATTGTTTATTAAAAAATTTCCTAATATTTAAAAGCAAATCAATTTATGTGAGATTTATCAAATATGTGAAAAAGATGTTGTATTATTATGCCATAATAATATTTTCCCTCCAACTTTAAAAAAAAAATCATTTTGGTCTTGATTTAATTTTTTTTAATCTTTAAATTTATTTTTTTTTTTGTAAAATCACTTAAAAATGGATGGTAAAATTAATATTTGTTAACTTTACTACCATGTAGATGATACATTATCATTTAATTAATTTTTAAAAATATTAAAAATATAAATGTATTTCTTTATAATTTTATAATAATTTTAATGATTTTTAATTTTTAAAAATATTTTTAAAAATTTTTAATTTTTAAAAAATTAACTAAATGCTAATGCATTATTCACATGTATCTAACATCAGCAAAGTTAAAAAATATTTTTTTTTTTTCAGTTTGGAGTGATTCGATAGAAAACGAAAATTTAAAAGTTAAAAAATTATAAAGTAAAAAAAATTAAATGAATGTTAAAATAAATTATTATTAGTCATGCTCACACCAGTAGTTTGAGGAATATTAAATTATTTGAAAGGATAAGGAATTTGTTATTTTAATTGGAATTATACCCTTCCAAAATAAACCAATCACAGCGCACACCCTTTATGCGTAACATCTATCTTTGAATTCACAGGTAACCGTCATTCCTGCATGGCAAAAGGCATAAAGGACAATCAACGAAATTTCTACGAAACGTCGTCGTTTGCTTCACTTCTTCTTTACAACAAACAAGTCCTTTTCTTGTTTGGCGCTTTTAACTGAAGGAAGCCTACATACTTTTCCCTCTTCTTCCAACATCAGATTAGGCCCTAAACGAGTCCTTGTCCAGTTTAAACGGTGATTTTCCTTTTTGAGTTGAACTCAATTTTTCTGTAATTTGAAAATAAAAATTATATTATTAGAGTTTATTTGATTCGATTCCCTAATTTAATTAAAAACAACTTTATTTATTCAAAAGAGAAAAACATCTTTATTTTTATGTCTAGTTTGAATTATATTTTCCAATATTATTGGAACTAATTCATGTTAAATTATATTATATTAAATTTGACGTGTCTTACATTAAGAATTTTAATAAAGAGAAAACTTAATTGATATAACATGAGGATGTAATAAAAATATTAAAAAAATAGTTACAATTGAAAATTTTCTGGTATAATTAATTAAAATTAACTGAAAAGATTATAATTCATATATAAATAATAAAACAGAGTTTAGGCATTTTTTTTGAAGCAAAAAGTTCTGGCGTAGTTAACATGCGTGGCGAATAATATTTTGACACAGCAATAATCAATTACACCAAAAATGTCTATAATATATCGAAATAAATATTTTATAATAAAAGTTAACAATAGCTGTCAATTATACCATAAACGTCTATATAACCCTTATTTACAAACTATTATTTCTTATACAATTTTAAAAACATAACAAACATTAATTTTGCTTCTTCTTTTTTTTTTTTTTTACTTTCGATGTCAACACTATGGTAAGTTTTTTTTTCTCTAAATAAGTATTTGTATGATTTATATTTAAAAAATTATAATTATACAATTGGCTCTATTTTTTATGTATGTAACAAATAAAATAACATAAATCTTGAACTATATGTATTTCCATTTTTACGCAATAATTTAGTTTATGTATTTAAAAAGTTTTATACGAAATAACATGTTTGTGACTTATAGAATTTATAAAAAAAAATATTAAATTATTTAATATATTTAAATTTATATATACAATTAAACGAAATATAAAACTAATATATTTAATATAACAAAATACAAAAAATGATGAGTAATGACGCATTTCCCTTTTTTTTCTATAATTTTTAAAATAATTTATATAACTTTTCATTATCCATTTAATTTCTATAATTTTTAATAAAAATATTTATATCTTTTTAGTCTTTTCTCTTAATTAAAAATGATTTTTTGAACAATTTAAACTGTTGTGATAAATTAATTAAATAAAAATGAATAACATTAGTATTTTAATTAAAAACATTATAAATTGAAATATTTTATTTCTTTTAAACGAAAAACTTCATGGAATTTTGTGTGTGTTTTTTTATTTGAAATAAACATTATAAATTGAAATATTTTATTTCTTTTAAACGAAAATCTTCATGGAATTTTGTGTGTGTGTGTTTTATTTGAAATTCCTTGTGATGATATAGACTTTTAAACAAAATCATTTTAATTTAATTATAAAATTATCCCTATTCACATTTGAATATCTCAAGTGTATTTAAATTTTATTTACATGAAAATTGTCCCAATAAATTTTTTTTATCAATATTCTTTATTTTTTACAATGAAAATTGTCCCAACAAGTAACTTTTTTAACCAGATAAAATAATTAAATTTAAAATAAATTTGATAAGTTTAGAGATTTAAAATAATAATTAACAAGTTGAATATTAATTTAAATTCTGATGTTCAAAATTTAGATGAATCTTTTTTAGATTTGAACGGTTAAGAATTATATGAGATAATAATAGGTCATAGTTGAGGTTGTACGGCTATAGAACTGTCGCAATAAAGATTCAACCAAAAAAAATTAGAAATATTCAGTCGCTTTATTTTCGCTATTTAGGGAGTTTATTCTTGAATCCTATACTAAGAAATCAAAAGGGAAGAATGAAAATGATTTTAGCAGTAGCATTCGTTGCCAGAGCTGTCAATGAGAAGAATTGTAAAGAGCTTTAATGAGAGTTTAAGTTTTTTATTGAAAGATAAAAGAAATATTAAAAGAGGACGTTCGTACCAAAAGGAAAATGAGAATGTTTCATATATTTTGACCATTGACCCGCATGGGTCTCTAGAAGACTAGACATACATGGTCTAGTTTAGTTAAAAACAATCTGACAATAGCTAGGTCTACCTTTAACAAAGATTTGTCCTATAATTGGTGTTTTCTTTTATTATTTACGAGAACTTATATATCCACTAGGGTTATCCATAGGACAAGTCTGGCTAAGGAAAAATTTAAGTTCATTTTATAGGCTTGAACCTAAAGTTTTATCGAGACTTCATCCAGGTAAAAAAGTTAAAATTTAAGTCTAGCTTATTCATATTAATTTTTTTATATAAAATAAATTTTAAAAATATAATTCTCAAATACACTAAAGAAATAAATGTTTTTTTAATTTTTTTAAAAAATATATATACTTAAACAATACTAAGATAAGTGTAACAATATAATAACAAAATGATAGTAAAACAATAAAAAACAGTCGCAAAACAATAATAACTTTTTTTTTGCAAATTAATGAAACGGGCCTATATTTTATTGGAAAATAGACTTAATTTTTTTTGTCGAAACTCATTTTTTGAGCATATATTTTTATTCAAACCCTCTCACTTTTCGAATGAGTCTTCGAGCCAAGTGACCCGACCCATAGACAAGTCTAATATCCGTCATGTTATATATATTTAGTATTTTTTTACTATATATTTTGTTAATATCAAATAATGATTGCGTTGATATTTAGTTTATTATTATTTAAATAAGTAGGATGGGAGGCTAAATGGGATAACATTATTATTGTGAAAATAAAATAAAATAAAATAAAGAACACATAGATTTTTACGTGGAAACCTTTTCGGGAAAAAAACTATCTACAAGCAAAGGAGAAGAAAATTCACTATGTCGAATTCGAATTAATTACAAGAGGAATAGACTTTGTCTATTTATAGGCTTGTAAAGACATATTCTAGTAAGATTGAAACACCTTATTCTAATCAATATCAAATAGATGAAATTTAATAAGGTTTAAAAAACTTTATTCTAAAATAAAATAAAAGAGGTGTAATTCTATATGGATTCTTCTTTTATTTTATTTTACCATTGTATTTTATTTAAATAAGGATTCGGGTCATTTAATTCTAAAAAATATTGAAATAGATTGTGCTTTGGCTTTTAAGGGCATCCATAGAGATCACAAAGAACATTCAAATAGAGACTTGATTTTACGTATCCAAGAGCTGTACAGGCGTGAGTGGAGAGTAATCTTTAAGCAAGTACCTAGAGAAGTGAATTCTACTACTAATATTTTAACTAACCTGATGAAAGATTCTCCTTTTGGTAGGAGTTTTTTTAATGTGGCTCATCCTACAATTGATGATCAATACCGAATTAATAGATATTTTCATTTATCAAACCCGAATCTTACTATTAATTTGTAATTGATTGTGTTTTTTTGTTGTTACCAAAAAAAAAATGATAACTAATGCAGTTACTTTGAAAAAAAGGAGAGTATATATTACTTTTATTTTGTTTGAAATCTTGATTTGAACGTTATTTTGATGATCTTGAAATCTTTATGCTATTAGTCCTCTTATTTTAGAGGTGCAATATAGCTGTATATTTTAGTATTTTCTTCATAAAATTAAAATTAGCATAAAAAGTTATCAACATTTTGATAAAATGATTTAAACTTTACATTTTAAAATATTTATATAGACTTTTAATTAAAAATTTGAAAAAATTAAAATAATGATAATAATATTTGTAATTAATAGCTTTGGCATTAATTGATATAGCTCGTAATACAAACTTTCAAATAATTTTATAAAAGAAATTCACTTAAAAAGCTGAAAATTTGGAACATTGCAAATTTTGTAAAAAAACAAATATGCCCTATTTTTAATAAATACACATGAGAAAAAGAAAACACAAATCAATTCCTCACATTGCCATCCCTAGAACCGAGTAATAAAAAGCTGAAGCTGATGATGAAAAAAGTAGAAGCCGAAGCTGTTGCGTTGATACTTTGGTAGAATAAAAATCGTTTTTGGAAATATCTTTCAAAATCCAAGACCATCCAAAATTCACTTTTGATTGGTGCCGCGCTGCATGGACAATGGAGCCACGCGGCGAAATGCTAGGCAAAATAAACGCGGTTCGATCGATCCTGCTTTAAATTTAAAACTGCCGAAGCTAAAATGGAATTTTTGTAAATAAATTTTCTTTTAACAAGAAAAACAAAACTGAAACATCATCCAAGCGAAGATAAATTGAATCCAAAGAACACAGTCCCATCCGTTTCATCGTCCATGGAAACGAAACGTCCCATTTAAACCCGATTGAGTGTTCATTTCTCTGAATCTACATTTCTAGAATTTTAAATTTTTTTCCTCTTCTTGGACCGGTGAGAAGAAAAAAAAGTGAAAGAAAAGAGAAGGAAAGGAGGAAGATGAGTGGATGGGGAACGCCGAGTCGAACAGTCACACTCGGACGGGTTCAGCCACAGGCACCTGCCCTCCGCACCATCTACTGCAATCACCGCGAGGCCAATTTCGCTCATAGATACAAGGTATTTATATATTTTATATTTTAGTTTCTGGTTTTGTTGGGAAAAATCCTCGTTCTTTCTTTTTTACGACGTTTTGGTTCCCTGGAAAATAGGAAATATAGTGAACTTGTGTCCATTTTTTATTGTTTACGAAACTAATGCTACCATCTGGAGGTACATGATTTAGGTTTCTAATTTTTTTAAACTAATTTTCTTCACTTTTGTTGGCTTTATTGTTAATGGTGCAATCTGCACTCTAGGCGCTAGAATTCTTAATTGCCTGAGGCGTAAGATGTATAATTACGATAATAAATTCTAAAAGCGGTCCAGTTTGTCCTCAAAAACATGCTTATTTTTTTTTAACTTTTTTTTTTTGTGGCTGGCCATTATGCATGATTTCTCATCCGAGAAGTGTTTCATGTCATCCCCTTTTTTATTTTTCACTAGGAAAGTTTCAATTAATGCAAAGAATGAACTTTAATTAGGAAAGATTTTTTTTAGCGTTTATCACCTTACAACAATATGCACTTAAGTGCATTAGGCGTGGGCCTGATCAATTATGCCGTGCTTAAAGGTTTTAGACGTTTTTCTTATCTAGCCTCAAGGGGAGTGCCTATTTCATGTTCTATCATTTCTAATTTTGAGTTTTGTGCTAGGAGTCTATGAGAGTGCAAATACAGTAAGTGGGTTTGGTATCATTCACGATGCTTATGAAGATAGTATTTAAGCATTTTCTTCAGACCACCAATCATTTCTGAGGATTGTCATCTATTGAAGCTTAAGTTTTATCTTGCGTTGACCTGTAATTGATTCAAAAAGTTCTACCAGCCTCCACTAAACTCTTTGTTTGACGTGTGAAATGTGCCATATACACATCTTTGGCTGCAGAAATTATTCGTTTTTATATTTGCAATAGGTTTATGTAATTTTGAGGTGAAATATGTTGTAATATTGTGTTTCATCTGGATAAATTCTTATTTTTCATTCATTATTTCTCTTCAGGGTTTGTCTTTTTTATTTATTGATTATCCAAAAATAATTGCTACCCAGAAATAGGAATTTCACTGCAAGATTCATTTTACTGAAGTTTCAAAAAGTAGTTTTCCATAGTTATTTGATGAGATTCCAGATATTAGTGTGACCATAATCTTTTGCGATCACTCTACTACTAGTTTCAAGCATGTCGTCTTGTTCATGTCATGCTTACATGGAGGAAGTCTAGTTGGTTACTCATTTGGAAAGTTCGATTATGATGCATGAGTAGATATAGAGGTGTATTTGTGTCATTTCTCAAAGCAGTTGCAGATACATAAGTTCTCAATGCTTATTCCATATATTCATATATATATATTGTATAAAATTGGACCATGATTAGATTTGCATTATTTTGTAAGAATGTTTTTGGGTTCTAGAAGTTTTGTTTGTATTTGTACTTTTGTTGCTTGCATCTGATTCGAGTATGACTTGGTTCTCATTAGTGTGGTTTCTATTATTCCAGGGGAATTCGATATCGACTACCAAGTACAACGTTTTTACCTTTCTACCAAAGGGGCTATATGAACAGGTAATCTTATTGGAGTTCTACAGAACTGAAACTGGTATATGGTTGTGTGATTCTTTAGGCATTTCTTATGATAACTTTTTACTGGTATATGGTTGGGAACACAATGGAAGATATGATATTATTTCTATTCTTGACTCAATCATGGTTCTTGTGGGGAGAATTTTACTCTTTTTCTTCGAGAATAATAATAAATGAAAAGTTATTCTGGTTTTTATCTCATCTTCCTTCAAGATTCTCCTTTTTCATATTTCAAAAAAAAAAAAAAAGCCCTACAACCTTTCCTAAAAACACTTTCAAACCTAGCAATCACATTTGTAGAGGCATGTGTAATCTTTTTACTTGTCACTTCAGATGTTTTAATCTTTGGTTTATAGCATACTGATATATTTTTTCTTTCAAGTGCTAAACAGCTTAATTTGGCTAATGCATGTTTAGTGGGCTGTACTATCTTAATGAGAAATAATACCTAGTAACAGTTTAAATGTTATCAGTTATTTTAAAAGGAAAACTTACCAAGTTTTGTTCCAATAAAGTATTCCATGTTTTACCATTTCTTCTTCAGGGGTTGTTCTTCTGTTAATTCCTGTTGACAATTTGAGGATGTTCCTACCCATCAATTATTTTTTGCATAGTCATAATGAAATAGTTTCTTTTCCCATTCTGTATGCTACTTCAACTTCCATATCTCTGACAGTCTCACTGTATGAACCATTATTTTTTGGGTCTGGGATGTGAGTTAGAAATCTTGCTTGATTAATGTTTTTGGCTACTTCTGATCCTAACAAAGTTCTGTTTTACTCTGACAGTTCAGACGGGTAGCTAACTTGTACTTTCTTATGGTGTCAATCCTATCAGCAACTCCGTATAGGTAACGTTTCCTACTGAATAGGTGAACTGAGTTTTGTTAGCTTTGTTAATTACAAAGAGAAGGTTTCCTGGAACGATGATAGTAAATTTGTTCAATGTCCACGGGGTGGTGCTCACTTGATGTAGGGAATGTGGCTTGGGCACAATTAAATTATTTCACAAACAGAATGAGAGTTATTTGTTGTCTCTGATCTAAAATTATTCCGCTTTGAGTTAAATATCACTAATATTTTATTGGTCTGATGTGCTTCATTTTATTTATTTTTTAAAATAAAAATAGATGTTGAAACTGAAAGTGTTTTCGGTGCAGAAACTGACATGACCATCTATAGTATTTTCTTTCAGTTTCCTGCTCATCTTCTGTTCCATATTGTTAAAACTCTATTCTATTATCATTTAAAGAAAAAAAAAGTATTCATACAGCTGTTTTAGTAGTCATGGTGCATGTTGAAACTTGAAAGTCCACCTTTTAGGGACAATTATCATCTTCTACCTTCTTCCATGTGCTCATTGATTGCATTTACCTCATCTTCTCCTATTGTGCTGCATGTGAAACTTCTCTTCCTCCCCCCCCCCTTTCTTCTGTTGTAAATATTTTGGTGCTAATGATTTGTAAGACAGAAGATTTTAACCAACTGATTCGTGTAAATGTGAACTCTTATGTAATAACAATTTTTTCTTGATGCAGTCCTGTTCATCCTATAACAAATATGGTTCCTCTGAGTCTTGTGCTTTTATTTTCTCTCATTAAAGAGGCATTTGAGGACTGGGTGAGTATTACATTGCATGCTTATTGTAGCATACCTTTTCTTCCTTTGGCTTGTGCCCTTATTGACTTTCTCATCTTGTCTTTATTTTTGGTTTGGGAGGTTTTTGGGCCAGGGATTAAGTTTCTGGAAGGTTTAGCTTGAGCATTGACTTTTTGTAACTTTGGGTTGAATGCTGAATTTCGTTCTTTCCCTTATCATATACAACAGCAACGTTTTCAGAATGATATGACTATAAATAACACTCTTGTCGACGTGTTGCAAGCACAAGGGTGGGAATCTCTTCAATGGAAAAAGCTGCAGGTTGGAGATATTATCAGGGTAAGCTTCTAAATTCCTGTTGTTGATTTGTTTCCTCCGCACAGTCAAATGGTTGTCTTAATTTGTTGTGCAACTTCACCCTTCTTCCCCCTCCCCTCTTCCACTATATATCTAGGAAAGATCTTCAAAAATATATTCTTTTCCCTTTGTGCGTTTCTCTCTCAGTTTTGTGTCATGAATGATTGATTGGAAGTTCAGGTGACCTACTGAGAGATTCTTTCTAATTGCTAATTCGTAGACATAAATTCAGTCTTATGGGCATATTATATGCATTTCCGGTTCAGGACTGTGTTTCCCCCACCTAAGTTCTCAAAAAGTACTGCTAATACTGCCTTCATGTACAGTTTACACTTGGTCAAGGTCAATCAATGACCTGTCATTGCCTTTTTACTTGTTTCTTATTTTTCCCTGATGATTTTTCTATCCATTTGGAGACTGAAAGTATTAAGATATTTGTCGCTTGCAGAAAATTTTCTTTTCCTTTTATATATATTCTACAATATAATCTTATTATCATGATTAAAGCTTACTGAGTTGATTTACATGGTATCACCTACTGAACAAATTTATGAAGATATTGTGAAAACTTTCCCTTTTTGCAGGTTAAGCAAGATGGGTTCTTTCCTGCCGATCTTCTTTTACTTGCTAGTACAAATGTTGATGGAATTTGCTACATTGAGGTAATTACCTTTTCTGGGTCTATTTGGAGCTGTTATTTTGTACTTTTTATTCTATTTATGAAAAGCCATTGCCCTTCTAATGTTATACCTCATTGAGTGATTTGTTCTTGAACTGAATTTTTTTTTAAAAAAATTTGTCCACAGACTGCAAATTTGGATGGCGAAACAAATCTGAAAATCAGAAAGGCACTTGAGAGGACTTGGGATTACGTGACTCCTGAAAAAGCATGTGAATTTAAAGGTTAAACCTTTTAGTTATGTCATATTTCCAACTTGAATGACTGATAAATCATAAATTAATTTTGTTCAAAGATTTCCATGATTTTGTCTGTTAGTTTACATGTCTTCAATGCTATTCTGCTGAGTGTATTAATAGCAGCACTAAGATAGTAGTCAAAGTCTGTTGGCCAAAAAAAAGTAGTTAAAGTCTTGTGATTATGAATTAATAAAATTAATTTCTTAAAGATGAAATTCACTTTCACTTTTTCTTGAAAATGCTTTTATATCTGAGTATCTGACTAGGATGGTTCTACCCATTTTATATCTGAGTATCTGACTAGGATGGTTCTACCCATGAGGCATAAGATTGTTGACATTGGTTATTGTTCATTTTTAAATATCTTCTGTATTCTGCTATTATAATATGTCACTTTCCTTCATATTTCTCACTTTAGTCTTCATCTCTTCCTTATGTGTTTCTTATTTTTAAAGAGAATATTAATTTAGAACAGAAGAAAAATTGTGAAAAGAGAAAATTTCAACTTTTCAGCAGCAATGAGGATATGGTGAGGTATGGCCAACAAATTGGAGTTTAAGTTAGTGCAGGAAACCCTGTTATTTGTTCCTGCTGGGGTTTGTGGAATTTTGCTTTTGCTTTGCCATGTCTAAGGCCATAGTTTTGCTAAGGCTTGATTTTATTTTATGTTTTTAATGTTCTTCATTTAGTTTTAACTTCTTCATTTTCTCCATTTTAAACACTTAAAACTACATACTTTTTCTATATTCCTTATTAACTTTTCATGTCTTTTTTTTTTTTTGTCTTTAACCTTGCTGCAATAAAAACCATTAGACAGTTCTATTATTAAAAAATTTAAAAGTTCTAATATAGAAAGCTCAATGATATAATATCCAATATCATCAATTACTTGATATCGAGTACAATGAAGGATTCCTTGGCTGCACTGCATCATTAAGTCTCTGGGAAGTAATTAGTGTATTTTCTTTTTTCTTTTTGTCTAACACTCGGAAGTGATGCTTTCAAAACCAATTTTTATATTTTCTTGTTTCTTCTTCTAAACTTCTAAATGGAAGCAATCTTTGTTAATTGCAGGTGAAGTTCAGTGTGAGCAACCAAACAACTCTTTGTACACTTTTACTGGCAATCTTGTAATGGACAATCAAACAATGCCTCTTTCTCCAAATCAGATTTTACTGAGGGTATTTTCTGAGTATCTTCCTTCCATCAGCAGTAATGTCATCAAGGCATGCACCTAGGTGTGCCTATACCTTTCCCTTGGTGCTAGACAACAAAAACACCTCAGACCCTTTTGGGTGTGGCGCATGCCTGGTGCGCCTGGATGTCCTATATTTAAGGGGACAGGCATCAAAAAAGCCTGCTTCATTGAAGTTCTCTCTGTTTCTTTTATTTTTCGCATTTTTCACTTGATGTACGTTCACTAGTGAGAGAGTTATAGTGTCACTCTCCATAAGGAAATAGTTTGTTTTGACTAAGAAAAAAAATGGTGCATGTATTGTAGATAAACTGTTAATTATACAAACACTCATAGAAAATCACATCCATGTACATATTGCACCTTTACTTCACTCAGTTGAGCCATTTTTTTTTTTTTTTGTACTTGCACCTGAGGCAATATAAGGGCTTGGTGCCAAGAGTCCATCTTGTGCACTTGACAACATTGATCATCAGCTGTTTACTTAACCTGTTTCCAGCTTATTTGTCCTGTTTTTCCCCGAGACTTTCTTATCACATGTAATGAATCTGAAGTTAATATGTTTTTTTTGGCCCTCTAGAATTTGTCAGGAACTTAATCTTAGTTCTTTTCCTCATTTAATTTGGCTGTGCTTTTTGCACTTGAAATTTATTACAATTCCAGCCAATAGTTTGTTGTTACATTGTTTTAAATTTCTGAGTCTCTTAATTTTCCTTTCTAATAATTTGTTGTTGAAAAACTGTATTTAATGTTCTTTCTCCATGGATGAAATTAAATAGAGCTGATATTTGCAATTTGATTTCAGGGTTGCAGTCTGAAAAACACTGATTACATTGTTGGGACTGTTATTTTTACTGGTCATGAAACAAAGGTTTGTTGCCGAAGTTTTATAGTATCTCTTATATTCAGTATGCTGAGACACTTAACATGCTGGAGTTTGTTGGTTCCTGGGAAATGTTTAATTATAAACATTTAAATGTGAAAAACCTTTTCCATTATATATCAAATCTCGACCTTTGATACTTAGCAACTGTGTTTTATCTTCCCTTTATCTGTTTGATCTACTAGTTATAGTTATCTGTCCTTTTTGTGGTAATTTGGGATGAGTTTGCAGGTTATGATGAATTCCATGAATGTTCCTTCAAAAAGAAGTACATTAGAGAGGAAACTTGACAAACTTATACTCGCTCTCTTTTCTACTCTTTTCTCTATGTGTCTACTTGGAGCAATAGGCAGGTGTGGGAAATAGCTGTCTGCAATAATATTACAATTTTAAGTGTTGTGGGATTTTATTTGTTCTCCCATATTTTGTTGATAATGATGTTCTCTGGTTTAAATGTTGCAGTGGTATATTCATTGACCGAAAGTACTACTACTTAGGTCTCAGTCAATCCGTGGAAGATCAATTCAATCCTAGTAAAAGATTTCTGGTACTATGTTCTTGTTGGTTTTAGGTTTCTCTCTCAAGCTCTCTCTCTTACATAGAAAAGATCGACTCAATTCTTTTTTCTGGTTGTACAGGTTATTATTTTGACCATGCTGACCCTACTCACTTTATACTCTACAATTATCCCTATATCTCTATATGTTTCTATTGAGGTCGGTCTTCCTTTTTTTTTGTTTATGTGGTTTCTTGCTTTATCAATGCACAAAGATTGCCTTACTGGATTTCACATAAAAATTTCAGACGATCAAGTTTATTCAGTCCTCTCAATTTATCAACAAGGACTTAAATATGTACCATGCTGAATCCAACACACCTGCTTCAGCTAGAACTTCTAATTTGAATGAGGAACTTGGGCAGGTAAGCATGTGCAAATTGGGCCAATTTGAATGAGATGCAGCCAGTTCTATTATTTTGTGTATTGAGTCTAAATCATTTTGAATTGCTGGTATGATTAGGTGGAATACATTTTTTCTGATAAAACTGGAACTTTGACAAGAAATTTAATGGAGTTCTTCAAGTGTTCAATTGGAGGTGAAATGTACGGGACAGGTATGACTGAAATAGAGATGGGTGTTGCTGAAAGAAAAGGAATAAAGGTTCAAGAGGTAGTCCCTTCCATATCTAATTATAAAGCAACTAATATTTGAGCTCTTTGAGTAAATTTACCTATTTTTCATGGAAATGATATTCTTGTTCTTATAACATCTTTAGGCGAAAACATCAACCAATTCACTACGGGAAAAGGGTTTCAATTTTGATGATGTGAGGCTTATGCAAGGAGCTTGGAGAAATGAACCTAATCATGATGCTTGTAAGGTAGGTTATGGTCTTTGCCTCTTTTGCAATAGAATTTGGTATTTAATATGGAATGTTTATTAATAAATGGCTTTTACTTAACTAAAGGATGCTCTGTTAAAAGCTTGTTTCCATCTCAGCTCTTTTTTTTTCTTTTTTTCTTGTTTTAAGGGCAAGAATAAGAAATCTATTTGTGATTTTAAAAGGATTTTGTGTTTGATAATAATATTTGATATTTGTCTTATCCATTTGGATTTTTAAGATGTTTAGTCCAATTGGATTTTTTTAATTTGTATTTTTTAAGTCTATATTTAGGTAATAAAAGTCAATCTTCTGCATTGCAAATGTGGAGTTTGATTCTGTCAACAATAAAGCTTAGGAGATCTGCTTCACTTCATTTTATTTTAGAAAACTCATTTAGAAATACAAATGAATTGCAAGCTCCCAATTGCAACTACAACCTTAGCCTTGAGCTTGAGCTTGTGCTTGAGCTTGAGCTTGGCCTACTCGGGCCTGATATTTTGTGAACAATAAGAGCTTGTCCTCTATCGTTTCAGCTATATTTGAAGCTCAGATACATAAAACCTTAAGTTAACATGTTTGTAAAGGGAGCTTTGGTGATATACAGGTTTGCAGCCAGCTGTCCTATTTAATATTTGTCAAGGATCTTTTCTTTCTGTTTATATATGCATTGTTTTTTTCTTGCTTGGATATTGGGGAATGACTGTATTGAGAAATGTTGTGTATTGATTTATGGCCTGCATAAGCAGGAATTGCAGATGAATTGTTTCTAATGCAAGAAAGAGTAAATCTAAGAATCATAGACTAATTTCACTTTTGGACAACTCTCTGCTGGATCTTTTTGTGGTTGTAATAATCTTTTTTCCTACGGGTGTGGGTCCACTCCGGTTTTTTTTCACCCATTAATATCCAATGCATGTTTAATTACCATTCACAAGTTGATTTTCACATTTAATAGATGGATCCTACATGGTTCCTACACATTTGAATGACGATAGCCATTGTATTGGATATTAATCGATGAAAAAGTAATAGAGTGGATCTTAACCCTTTTCCTACTGTCATTCAAGGCAGTGGTTTCTTTTAGTGGTTCCTGATGATTTTTGGTTCATGGTGTTTGTCTGATTCTAGGTGGGAATTAATTAACTTCTTATTGATGTATTGGATGACATAGCATCTGAGTTGTTGTACCATTATTGGATTAGCATTACTGTTGCACTTAGTAATTATAAACCAATGATTCCAAGTTCTGACATTGCATGACCTTCTACCTGTCTTGTTTTTAGTTTATCTATTAAATGCTGAATAAAAAAAGAAAAAGAAAAAGAAACTAAGTGGTGAATTTTGTGCGTGCGTGTGCCTACATGTGCTACACAAATGTGCGTGTTAACGAAATAGGCAAAATATGTACTACTAAGTGAGTTACTGAACCTAACTTGTAATACTGGGTGCCTTCTCAGTATGATCATCAAAGCGGCAGGTGTTTGTACAAAAATGGAGGTTTCCTTTTATGTTCCTGTTTTATTCATTTGTAACGGACTTAGTTTAGAAGGATGCAGAAAAACATGATCGATATTCAACCTTCTTTCTTTCCATTTGGATTTACCTGTATGGATTTCAAACCTAATAATATTCTATTGCTGGATACCTACCTAGGAATCATATGGTGACTACAGCATTTTAAGGCTTTGTTTATCCTGTGCTTGTTTTCCAGGAATTTTTTAGATGCCTTGCCATATGTCACACTGTGCTTCCTGAAGGTGAGGAGACCCCTGAGAAAATCAGATATCAAGCAGCATCCCCAGATGAAGCTGCTTTGGTTTTGGCTGCAAAAAATTTTGGCTTCTTCTTTTACAGGTTGGTGATGCCCTTTGTCTCATTGAGAAGCAGGAGTTATTTCTTTCCCTTTTTCTTTTCATAACAATGGAATTCCTATAAACAATTTATAGATTCAATTTGATTCTGAGTTTGTTTTATTCTGTCTGCTTGAATCTATTCTAGATTTTTGACTGCATGTTCTTTTACAACTGAAAATTGTTGGATTTATCCCTTATCTTCATGTTAATGGAGGCAGGTTTTTTGAAGTACATAATATCTATCTTGATGTCAGTGGAGCTTTACCAAGCAAACCAGATATATTGAGCAATCCACATAAATTTATTTCAAGATCTAATGGAAGGGTTTAACATTTTCCCTAGGTTGTTTTCTTTTTCTAGAAAAAGGGGGAAAAGGGTTCGTGAAAGCAGCATAACTTCACAATTTATTGGTACTAATTGTAATTGATTTAAATTACATGGGATATTCCAACCCTCTAGTTCCTTTTTTCTCTTAGGTTCATCACATTCATCACTTTCTAATTGATCGGTGGTAGAGGAAATGATTACAAGTTTATTTTTTCGTAATGATTATTTGTTTCTGTGTTGGTGCAAATTAGTTGAGGATGTTACTCTTGCTGCATGGCTTTAAAAGCTTGATTTGATGTTCTTTCTTTGCAGGCGTACACCTACGATGATATATGTTCGTGAATCTCATGTGGAGAAGATGGGTAAAACCCAAGATGTGTCCTATGAGATTTTAAATGTTCTTGAGTTCAATAGGTCAGGATGCATCCTTCTTTATAGCTTTAATTAATGGGTGCATTCTGGTCAGCACTAATGTTTATGCATTTTTGCATTAAATAGTACGAGGAAGCGACAGTCTGTTGTATGTCGTTATCGAGATGGCCGACTAGTTCTTTTCTGTAAGGTAATAAGTCTTCAGAACTTCCGAACAGGATGAGATTATATACTGTTTTTCTGGCAAGAAAATGACACTGAGCTAGAACAATGCTTTTCACAGGGAGCTGATACTGTCATTTATGAGAGATTGGGGACTGGAAATGGTGACTTAAACAAAGTGACCAGGGTTCACTTGGAACAATTTGGCTCAGCTGGATTACGTACCCTTTGCTTGGCCTATAGAGATCTAGCTCCTGACTTGTATGAGAGCTGGAATGAGAAATTCATCACAGCCAAGTCATCTCTACGAGATCGTGAAAAAAGGTTGGATGAGGTATGTTTTGTTATGTGATGGTTCGCATGTTTTGTTTAGAGAAATTTGATCTTTTCATGAATGTTGATTTCTTATTTAGTCTTAATTAAAAATGAAGGTAAAAACACATGTTCGGTCCCTCTCAAATTTCAATGCTGAGCAAATTAGTCCTTTTTAAAAATTAATCAATTCAATCAAAAGTGAGCAACTAAGGACAATTAATCTTGGTGTTGATGTTTTCTATCAATTGTACATGATTTTGATTGGTATAATAACAAGTTTAGCCCACGATGTTTATATATTGTGTAAATTTTGACAAAATGGGTAAATGTTATGGGCTAAATTTGTTAGATTAGGACCAAGTTGACACAATACATAAATGTTGTGGGCTAAATTTATTAAATCAAGACCAAATTGACATATTATGTAAAATTTGAGAGCTAAATTTGTTATTATATTAATGATTATTTGTCCTTAGTTGCTCACTTTTGAAATTGATAGGGATTATTGCTTTAATTTCTTTGAGAGGGACCAGTTTGCTCAATATCGAAATTGAGAGGGACCATAGAGGCAGATATATTAGAAAAGCCCTTGTAAATAAACCCTTCTGCTTTTATTGTACCTAACTAGGCCCCTACTCTTTTATTTTTTATCCATGAAAACCCTCAAATTAAAATCTGTTATCTTCTCAATCAGTTGGCATTTCATACTTAGAGGTTGAAGTAGCACATTAATATGGCCAAGTTCTGACTTGGACAAACACACAAAATCTAAAAGAATTTATAATATATATTTCTTTTCACAACAGAAATATTGGAAGCCAATGCAGCTTTACTGTTATTGAAAAGTTGAAAGGCCTTTATTTGTGGAGGTACTTTAAATGATTATTTAATTTATCATATTTTTAAAACTTATGCAGGTGGCTGAACTCATAGAGAAGGAACTCATTTTAATTGGTGCAACTGCAATAGAAGACAAGCTTCAAGAAGGAGTGCCAAATTGCATTCAGACTCTTTCTAGAGCTGGAATTAAGATTTGGGTGCTAACTGGGGATAAGATAGAAACTGCAATAAATATAGCTTACGGTAAGTATTTAAAGGAGATTAGTTTTCCGTGAAACCTGCCTTGGAACTGTGTGTTCATTCCTTATATTGTTCATGATCTCTTCATTTTCTTTATGATTTTAATAACTCTGCAGCGTGCAACTTACTAAACAATGAGATGAAACAATTCATTATCAGCTCTGAAACAGATGCTATTAGAGAAGTTGAAGAAAGGGTAAGCATTTTGTACGAGTCTTGTTAATGTACTATGATATAAACTATTAATTGCAGCCATGATTATTCGTAATCGAATGCCTATTATCAGGGGGACCAAACTGAAATTGCACGCTTCATGAAGGAGGAAGTTAAAAAGCAACTGAAGCAGTTCCTTGATGAGGCACCACAATATTTTTGCTCACCCTCTGGACCAAAATTAGCACTTGTTATAGATGGAAAGTGTCTGATGTATGCTTTAGAACCAAGTTTAAGGATAATGCTACTCACTTTAAGCTTGAATTGCTCTTCAGTTGTTTGCTGCCGAGTCTCCCCTTTACAGAAAGCACAGGTTGGTTATTGATGGCAACTGTACTGAAACATATTAATTTTTCTCAGTAGTGTACATAAAAAGTTTGCGCACAAAAATGAAAAAGGTTTTGCAGTAAATTGATGAAAATTTAAATGCCTTCATAATTATCTAATGTACTTGGATAAAATTACTGCAATTGTTATGGTGTATTATTTTAATTCAAGTCTTGCATTATTGACAGCTTAGTAGAATTGGTGCATTACAGTATTCTTCAGAAAAATTTAAAATAATCCGTGTTTTAATAGTGGTTGGTGTGTTAAGCAACCCTTTGCTAAACCAATATTTCCCTTTGTTGATTGATTACTTTAACGAGCATTTCTTGAGTGCTGAAGTTCATAAGAATTTTTTGTCAGAATTTCAGCTTTTTCCATTTCTTTAAACCAACATTCATAAGAATTTCCCCTATATTGTATTTCAAACCTTTGGAAGGAGAGAGAGTACATGTGGTTAGATATTTCTTGTAGAGGTAACATCTGAAATTACTTTTGGCGCTTGCAGGTAACAAGTCTGGTGAAGAAAGGTGCACGTAAAATTACACTCAGTATAGGTGATGGTGCAAATGATGTTAGCATGATTCAAGCTGCTCATATTGGTATTGGAATTAGTGGGCTTGAGGGGATGCAAGCGGTCATGGCTAGTGATTTTGCAATTGCTCAGTTTCGGTTTCTTGAAGATTTGCTCCTTGTGCATGGACGTTGGTCTTATATTAGATTATGCAAGGTTCGACTTTCCTCTTCCTTTAAAGGACGTTTTAACATTTTTGGTTGGTATTATGCATGGGTTTTCGTATGATCTTTAGCTTATGCAAGGTTTGACTTTTTGATGTCCAAGACATTTTTAAAATTTCTGGTCGATGATATTTATGGTACTTCCTTTTGCAGGTCGTGATGTATTTCTTTTACAAGAACCTTGCGTTCACTTTGACTCAGTTTTGGTTCACCTTCGGTACCGGATTTTCTGGCCAAAGGTTCTATGATGATTGGTTCCAGTCATTGTACAATGTCATATTCACTGCACTACCAGTGGTTATTGTTGGGCTCTTCGACCAGGTACTCCATTCATTCCAATTTATTTCTGATGGAATCTTGTTCTGCCTGTTTATGCAAATACCTTGCTTGTTATCCAGGATATTAGTTCATCCCTTTCCAAGAAGTACCCTGAATTATATAAGGAGGGAGTAAGAAATATGTTTTTCAACAGGAGAGTTGTCGCAATATGGGCCTGTTTTGCAGTGTATCAATCTCTAGTCTTCTTTTATTTCGTATCTCTTTCAAGTTCAACGAGCAGGGATTCAGATGGTAAAATGTTTGGTCTTTGGGATGTCAGCACGATGGCCTTCACATGTGTAGTAGTAACTGTTAATTTACGTCTTCTCATGATGTGTAATTCTATCACAAGATGGCACTACATTAGTGTTGGAGGAAGCATTATAGTGTGGTTCGTGTTTATTTTCATATATTCTGGTATTATGACTCGATTTGATCGCAACGTAAGTCACAAATCATGTTTCATTATCTTCCTTTATCCATTTCGATTCGTGAAATGCAACTTCTTGACTCAGTTGGCTACTGCAGGATAACATGTTTTGGGTCATATATGTGTTGATGAGCACATCCTATTTCTACGTCACTCTTCTTCTTGTTCCAGTTGCTGCACTTCTCGGAGATTTCCTTTACCTTGGGTAAGAATGTGACAACTTTTAGCACTCTGCTATAATGTATTTCTATGTTTGGAGTTGGTTGAGTACGGATTTGTTCAACTTTTAAAAAGTTTTTTATGTATTTGGAGGGGATCATATCTGCACACCAATGTCTTAATATATGTCGGATATGGATGCTTAATATATTATATTTGATGCATGATGGAAATGCTTGCTCATGCTCCAGTCAGGGCCTTTTCTTTGTTAAACATTTTCCTTTACTTTGTTTTTCAGTGTGCAAAGATGGTTCTTCCCCTATGATTATCAGATAGTTCAAGAAAGTCACAAGGATGATGCCGACAGCATCAATAAACCAGATTCACAAGAAACAAAAGAACACCTTACACCGGACGAGGCAAGAAGCAACGAAATATCTCAATTGCCGAAGGAAGTATCGAAACACAGTGGATTTGCATTTGATTCACCAGGTTATGAGTCATTTTTTGCTACACAGTTTGGTAAATATGTTCCACCCAAGGCATGGGATGTTGCTCGGAGAGCTAGCATGAAGTCGAAGTCAAAACCAAAATAAAAACGAAAACAATTGATTGCCCCTTTTTTTGATAGTCTAACCGTAGAAAATCTGTAAAATAATTAGTCCATTTGATGTAGGTTCTTTTTTAATTGTTTGAAAGCTAAATCAAATATCAGGTTTGACAGTATGGGATATGGATGTACAGCTACATTAATAGACAAAAAAAAAATTTAATTTTCCAATTTTAGGATAATATCTCTCATTTTTCTAAAAAAAAAATGCAAATATGTTTTCAAGATCAAAGAATGGGTGAAGCCTGAACTGACTTAGAGGATTTATAAATCATTGTCAAATTATAACTTAAAAAAGAAGTTGACAAGTAATTGAAAAAAATGAAAACTACCCTGTGAATGAAAAGAAAGATTTGCTACTTTTGATAGAAAAATGATTCCACGTGGAGAAGATTAATGGCATCGGATGCCATTATGAAATAAATGGCATTTAATTTTTTCGGGAAAATAAATAAAGATTGTTCATTTCATCTGGGTTTTAATAAAATTAATCACAAATTTTAAAGTCTACTATCTAACAAATTTAAAAATTAATATACTATGCTGCTTGTTTACAACAGCAGGGGACGGAGGTTGAAGGTTATGCGGTTGTGGAGGAAAGGTGGCAACTGCCTGACACAGGTCTGATGCGACTCTACAGAGTGAATCGTCCGATTGGAGAGGTGACAAGGGACAGGGAGGGTCGATTGCTTTGGGGATATACTCGAAAGGTTGGAGTGTCCGATACTTGAAGAAGCAGAGTTATGGGGAGTATTGGAGGGCATTCAAATTGCATGGGAGAAGGGTTTAAAAAAGTTATCTTAGAATTGGACTGTTTATAAGCTCTTAATATTTTCAATGGTCGGGATCTAGATCAAGGTCTGTCAAGCTTGAGGGCTAAGGAAATTATGCAACGGATGGAGGGTGTCTGAGTGCAGTATGTTGGGTGACAGAGGAATCATGTAACGGATGATACGGCAACCTTAGTTATGAGAATACCGGTTGACTGGAAAGTGTTTGAAAAGCCTTGTTTTGTTGTATCTGATTTAATCCTAGTAGAGAACCAACGTATGGTTGTTGGTATTAAACATTAGTTATTATTGGTTTAGTTCTGTTGTACTCTCTATTCAATAAAATAATAATATACTATACAAGTTTTGCTATCATATACACATTTGTATAATTACTTATGGATTTCAACATAATCTCGTCCAATATTTTTATATATGTCTTTTACGACTAGATCAAAAATAAAAACTTAAAACTCTAATACTAATATAATTATCACGTCTCATAATCTATTATGTAAAGATAATGTAGAATTAAAATAGTAAACTTATAATACAGTTTGATACAAAATCACATGATCAAAATTATTCAATTCGTTATTGTCTAAAATATTCTTAAATATAGAGATATTCAAGTATTGTATTATTTGAAGAAAATTTGTTATTATTTATATTCGAAAAAAATAATTCCAATTATTCTTATCTTCAATTGAATAATTGAATATCATTCTTTATTTATTTAATGGTTGATGGCCTAATGCCATTATCTTTTTTTCATTCCTAATGGCTAAAGGCCATTACCATATTTTTTTCAATGGCATTTACGCCATTATCACTTAAAATGGCTACTTGCCATTAATGATGGAATTAAAATCATCTTAGGCTCGAGATTTTCAGTATTACATGGTGAAGAAGGAAATGGAAGATTATGCTAGAATCATTGAACAAAAATGGTGTGAATTTATGGAAGACGAAATGGAGGGGATGAAGTGAAACGGCTTAGGGGTGAGCAAAACTTGATTCGACTCGAAAAAAATAAAAAAAATATTCAAATTTCTAGTTAAACGAATCGAGTTATTTGAGTTAACTCGATTTTTTTTTAGAAATTTCGAGTTCGAATCGAGTTCAGTTTTCGAATTCGAATAATTCGAATATCAAACTATAATATTTTACATTTTTACCCTAAACTTCCAAACCTTGTTACTTTTCCTTCAAAACTTTTACTCCTTCCCACTTTCTCCCAAAACTTTTACTCCTTTTCCATCCCAACCCCCCAATCTACCCATAATCCATTTCCCACCAAAATTTTACTATCCCATTTACTTTTTCTCAAAATTTTACTCCCAAAAACCCTCAAAACTTTTTATTTTCCCCAAAATTTTTACTTTCTTCCCATCCCACCTCCCATCTACCCAAACCCACCCCCCCAATTTGTTTAAATATTTTCCCTCCAAAATTTTAATCCCTTATTTATTTACTTTTCCTCAAACATTTAATCCCTAAAACTTTTTATTTTCCTCCTAAACTTTTACTTTCTCAACCTTTACTCTCAAATAAAAAATCAAAATTATCCAAAAAAATCACTAAACATAAATAGTAATAATTTTATTTATATCTACTATTTATATTATTAAATTAAATTTCACATTTTATATTATTTATATTATTGAATTGTTTAGTCATATTGAATATTTATATTAAAATTGAATTATTAATTATGCCTTTAAATATTCATGTTAAAATTTTATATTGGTATTAATTTCACATTTTATCTTTAAAATAACTTTTATTAAAAAAATCACATTTTTACATTTAATATATTTTTTAATTCCAAAATATATAATGGCAAGAATTTGAAGATAATTGAAACAACTAAGCAAGCAAAAAAGCTAACCTGTATATAAAAGTTTAATAAATAAATTATGAGGTGATGAAAGTTAATAAAAATTTTGATTAAGGTAGACAAATTTTATTACGATAGGTGACAATGGTTACAAGGACCCAAAATTATTTTTTAAAATTTAACTCGAACAAATATATTCGATTCGATTCGATTCAAATTTCATCTCATTCTACTCGATTCGAGAAAATTTCAAATCAAATTAGGATGATAAAATATGATTCGTCAACTCGATTAACTCAAAATTTTTTCATTCGATTCGATCGAACGCTCACCCCTGGAAAGGCTGACTTAAATGGCAAAAAGAAGCAGGTGGTAAAGACTGGGCTAGGGAGCACGAAAGTGAATAAATCAGCTGGTGGAAGTGGGCCGATTTTGATGGACTTGGGAGAATCAGATAAAATGATGGGTAAAAAAACCAGGAGTTTCAACTAGGCTGAAAAATGTTGGTTCGGTCTTTGGGCCGAAAATGGATCATTCGGCTGGTGGGAGTGGGTCAACTCTACTAGATTCAAAAAAACGTTGAAAGAAGGTTGGATAAGGATAATATTTCTGTTGTTAGACTGGAAAATGACGGTTTGACCACTTTTGCTGAAATTAGGGACAAACCCAAAGGGTCTCTTCATGTGGAGGGATACTCGAGAGACTCTATCCTCAACTATTGTAATGTGTCTTCTTTCGGTATGAGTGGTCTGGAAGCCTCTATTCCTTTAGGTTCAGTTACACACTTTAATCTTATTTTTTGTTGAAGTATCTGATTTTTTTTTCTATTAGTCTAGATGTTTTAAAACTAGGAAATCATTTGGTCGTCACCTTTAAGGAGAATGATGTCACTCATAATATTGGTAACACGAGAGGCATTACTCTTGGAGGGGGAATTCAGGTTAAGCATAGTAATAAGGGATATGGATCTGGTAGAAAATCTGGGTCCAACCGTAATGAAAGGAAGTTAAATAGGATTATCAGGGAATGTGGAGATCATTTTAAGTTAGTTGGTTCTGCTCGTGTACCTCTTTTTGATACAATGAACTCCATGGTTGAATTAATTAATTCTTAACTTGAAAAGGAATTGGATAAAGCTAATCCGAGCATGAATGGCATGCGGGTTGATGAGTCGGGAATCTTCGAGCAGAAAATGGTTAGTTCCTTTATTTTTTTCTTTAAATTATGAATATGAATTTGTTTATATTTTTGTGGAATTGTTAGGGGTATGCTAGTGTTAAGTTCCTTCGCATTTTTTGAGAGTATAATGTGGAGTTCAAGTCTGATATTGTGAGTCTGCTAGAAACACAAGTTAGTGGTGTTAAAGCAGATAAAGTCAGCTAAATTGGGCTTTTAATATTCTCACCGGGTGGAGGTTTATGCTTTTTCTGAAGGTATTTGGATAGGTTGGAAAGATTTGGTTCAAGTAGAGGTGGTTTGTAATCATCCTCAATTTATTCTTATCTAGGTAATTGATATTTCGTATGGTCATCCAATCTATGTTGCTTTCGTTTATGGTAGTTCGGATAGACAGAAAAGGAAGAAACTTTGGGTAGGGTTAAAATTGGCTATCCAAGTTTTGCATCAGCTAGAAGTCGACCCTTTTTCTAGTAGGGTGGGTCGAACATCCAAGTTTTGCTGATTTTGTCAAAAATAATTGGAGATTTAATGGAAGCATGTCTAAATCACTTGATCAATTTATTTCTAGTATTAACGGGTGATGAAAAATTCGGGTACTGACCGTTCAACTCAATTGGAAATGAAGGTGAGGGAGGAATTAGAAGAGGTTCTCCATCATGAGGAATTATTGTGGAAACAAAAACCTAGATGTGATTGGTTGGCTCTGGGGACCATAACACCAATTTTTTTCATAGGTGTCCATTGTAGAGAAAAAAATATAATTGAATCATTACCTTGAAAAATAAGGAAGGAGAGTGGATCTTTGAAGAAGTTTATCTTCAATTTGGGTCGATTAGATTATTCAAGAAATTGTATGGTGAGCAACCAGTTAGAATCAAAGATTTACTGTCTAGCATGATCCCAAGGCTTGAACACAGTGATGTTCTATTTTTTGGTAAGGAGGTCTCTATAGATGAAATTAAGTTTGTAACCTCCCCAACCCAGCCTAGACATTATGGCCGAATCGTGAAGACTACATTATCTACTAGTGTGACCAAATGTGTAACACCCTTAACCCATATCCGTCATCGGAATAAGGTTATGAGGCATTACCAGAAATCGCACACGATTCACATACATTCATACAATCATAATCAAAATCTATTCATATCAATCATATTGTCCCTTGTAAGGTCATACGATACCTTAAAACATGCTTAGAAGAGGTTCGAGACTAAACCGATATCATTTACAAACTTTGGAAAACATAGAAAATTTTCAAAGATATAAGGGTCACACGCCCATGTGAACAGGCCGTGTGCCTCACATAGCTACCAGACATGCCTGTGTCATAGGCTGTGTGAAAATAGGGCATACATACTGACTTGCACCATACGGCTGAGGACACGCTCGTGTGCCATGGCCGTGGGAAAATTAGGGAGGTTACTGACTTGGGTCACATGGCCGACCACACGCCCATGTGCCAGCCCGTGTGTCACACACACGGCCAATAGACACGCCCATGTGTCTAGGCCGTGTCAAAACTTTAAAGTATACTAACTTTAAATCAAAGGGTACCCCAACGGACACACGACCGTGTAACATGACCGTATGTCACACAAGGCTGAGACACACGCCTGTGTCTCTACCCGTGTGGAAAAAAATAGGCAATTTATAAAGCCAACATGCCACCCAAAAAGGGTCATCTCTATTAGCATCGACCAAAGCATAATTTATGACCAAATAGCAACCAAAACCATACTCAAACATGCATAATTCAATCCACAATATCACCAATCAATTTCATACTCAATTTCATATCAAAGCATACCAATTTCATAAACTAAAATCATGCCAATCCATTTGTCTCAAATGCCATGTAATTAAACTCAAAATCATATCAAAACCTTACCATTTTAACTACCAAATCATACCAAGATGGCCATTCACACAAGACTATATATATACCAATTATATCATTCTTCCATCACATAGTCTATACCAAAAACCAATTTCATAATCTCAATCGTATTCATGCCATATCACTTGGCAAGAAATACACATAATACAAATCATAACATCACTAGCCTATACATGCCATACATTAATATTTACAACCTCAAAAGTACCAAAATATCGTTCGATAGTGTGACGACGATTCTTGACGATCCCTGAGCTCACAGTAGCTTTGATAATCTATAAAACAATGAAAAACACACACAGAGTAAGCTTTCTAAAGCTTAGTAAGCCATATACAAATAAGCTTAACACATAAGATAAATATAAGCTAATTTATCCATGGAATCCATAGCAAATCACATATACAAGTTTCATAATTCACATCTAACTCACTTGTTCTTAATGCACTTGCATTTAACCACTGTTCATTCTTATGAAATTCACATATCATTATTTATAAACATACTCACCTTTCATTTTTGAATAACAAATACATTTCATACGTACTTGAATCGGATACTCAATCACATTTTTATTCCATTTTTAATATTGCCCATTCGAAATTGATAAGGATACATGGATAGCTCGTAAACTCGTACAATGCCATATCCCAGGCATGCTCTTACATGTTATCAAATATCGATGCCATTGTCCCAGACAGGGTCTTACACGAAATCATATACGATGTTAATGTCCCATACATGGCCTTACACGTAATCTCATATTGATGCCAATGTCTCGGACATGGTCTTACACGGTATCACATCTCGGAATCCTAATGTCATGACACTCATATCCTATACTATTCTATGGTTCGTACGGGACTTTTAGATGTCGTAACTTCATCGATTCTTACTCGTATTTGCTTGTTCCACAGTCATGTCAATTCAATGACTAATCAACATTTTTAAATCAATTTAAAGGCATTCATTTGTATATGAACTTACCTCGTACGGAGACGAACGGACTGGTACAAGTAATCAACAACTTTTGATTTCCTCCAATCCAAATCCGATTTTCTTTTTTCTTGATCTTCAATTGAGCTTCAACATGGCCGAACCCTGAAACATCAAATTAGCTTCTTCTTTCTTCTATTTTTCAGTTCAAAATGATGAGAATATGTCTTATTTTAGCTTTGTTTTAATTAATAATAACATAATTTTCAATTTTCAATTTTATCCTTAATGAATAACCTTTAAAAACTTATATTGGATGTCCATAAATGTCCATTATCACATTCAATGGTCTAATATCAACATAAGGACCTCTCATTTAATGCCTCATAGCAAATAGACACCTTTAACAAATAGCAAAGTCACTTTTACATTTTACGCGATTAAGTCTTTTTTATAAAATCGAGCACACGAATAATAAAATTTTTACACAAATTTTTCACACATATCACATATCATGTTGTAAATACAGAAAATAATATTAAAATATTTTTATGACTCAGATTTGTAGTCCCGAAACTACTGTTTCAACTAGGGTCTAAATCGGGCTGTTAGAAAATGACCCTACCATTCTTTGAAAACCTTAGTTACTCTCTTTTAGGGAAAACTATGGTTTACTCTTGAGTTAATCTGCAAATCATTCACTTATTAACCATCTGTTCTTAAGTCAGGTTTTTATTGTTGAAAGTGACGTTTTAGGAAAGATCGTTGTTTGTCACATTGTTTTGCAAAACTTCATTATCTTTCAATGCAACAAAAAAAAACTCTATTGATGCCCGATTTTAGTTAGGTCGAGTAGCACACAGTTTTCGGTTACCACAAATGTAAATTCATCACGTTTGAATAATGCATGCATGAGGAAAACCCATATCCAAAGAAAAACCCAAACCACAGTCCAAATAAATTTTATAGTCCATAAATCGAATAAAACTTATTAGAAATTATTTTAATAAAAAGAATGGTTCGCATTCTGTCGTACTTCTGTATGCTAGATCAGGTCCTAGTATTGAGCATTACCTGAGAAATTTGAAACTATGGGGTGAGCTAAACTAGCTCAATGTGAGTCTATAAAAGTGTAAACACATATTTATACACACGGATAACGTTCACTAATTCAATACAATACAACACGTAGCATAAATCAATAACATTTGAGTATTCATGAGCATGATGCAATGCAAAAATGTTCCTACCCATCCATCCACTACACTCCATGAGTTTCCCAGAACCCATCTTCCAATCTTCGAACAATATGAGCTGAGTTCAATGTAACACCCCTAACCAGTATCCGTCACCAGAACAGGGTTATAGAGTATTACCAAAATTTTTGGAACAATTTCGGTTAACTTATGTCATATTTCCGTATCTCATATTTCATTCCATGGAAACTTATCTTTAGTTCATATTTAACCTAGTCAAAACTTTGCCCGTTGAAGTTATTTGAAATATCGATTGATACTCATATACTACACTTAAAGTGTACAAGTCTGTAATCCGTCAATTTGTATCCAGTGGTACCTCTTTAGGGCACATAATTGGAAAGCACACTCTCGAGCCACATATCAGGATGCTTATCCAAGCTAAATCTCAGGAAGTTCACAAAGAACTTTTAAATTAGGAAACTCATAACTGCTCACAAAGAGCCATGTAACAGGAGCACCGGATAGCCATGTCTCAGAGAGTTCAAGTGAGCCATGTCAGGATGCTTACAAAGAGCTGTGTTTGTATCCACAATGTATGCAGGATCAAAATCGATCAAATCATGTAACATGATGCTCACAAAGAGCTATAGTAGTGTGCAACACATGTAGATTCACTACAAATCAGGATGCTCGCAAGAACTATGTAGCAAGATTACCAATCCAGGCTAAATCTCATCTCCAACATATAATCAAGGTTACTAGTCCAGGCTAAATCTTAATTTCAATGTAAGATCAGAATTACTAGTCCAGGCTAAATCTTAATTTCAATGTAAGATCAGAATTACTAGTACAGGCTAAATTTTGTCTTTAACATATGCTCGAGAAGGCTTGTATCAAGATTACCCGTCCAAGCTAAATTCTATCTGTAATGTGGTCAATAGGACTACTCGTCTGAGCTAAATCCTATCTGCAACATATGCAGGACCTCATTTAATATGGGAAATCACATATATCCATCGATATTCATTATTCAACCGAGACTTACCGTTTATTAGGTATTATCATTTATCGGGCTTTAATGAACAACTTATATTTCATATATATATGATATTTATATCATCACATACATACCGTCACATTTATACAATTCAATTCAAGCATAATAACATACATAGTTAAGTTACACAAACTTACCTGGTTAAATTGCAGAAATACCAAGATTCAGGGGCATTTTGATAGTTTTCCATTTTTCCCGATTTTTCACCTGATCTTGATCTAATTCAATAATTTCATTCAATTTATTAATTTAGACAATAAAACAATTCATTTCCCTCAATTTGGTCATTTTTGATATTTTTACAAAATTGCCCCCTAAAGTTTTACTTTTTACTGAATTTAGTCTCTGAGCCTAAAACATACAAATTAGCCATTTTTAATATAAACCCATGCTACCTGAATATTCATATTTTCTTCTTCCTCCTCTCCGTACCACATCCTTAATGCATATAACATACTTATAAGTAACATTATCTATAATTCCACTATTTACTTATATGTTTATTTAAAGCTGTCCATTTGAGTCATAGTCACTAAATTATTTATATCTTGAGTTACAAAATTCCAAATTAAGCTCCGCTTAATATTTTTGAAACTAGACTCGAATATATTTCTACCATAAAAATTTTAGGATTTATAATTTAACCAATAAGTATAGAAAAATCTTTAAATTTATCTCTATTCTGCTGTTTGACAGCTTTGACCTTTCTTCACTAAAAATTAATTATCTCTTATTACGGGGTTTGGATGATATCTCTGTTTGTTTATTTTGAAAATAAACTCATTAAGAATTTAAAAATATAAATTTAAATCCCAAAATATTTTTATACAATTTTTAATGATTTTCCAAAATCAGAATAGGGGAATCCAAAATCATTCTGACCTTGTCTCATAAAATTTATTATATCTCATAATTTAAAATTCCATTGTTTACAAAGTTTCTTATATGAGAAACTAGACCTAATAAAATTTAATTTCATATTTTATTCAACTTCTAATTTTATTTCCACAATTTTTGGTGATTTTTCAAAGTTAGACCACTACTGCTGTCCAAAATTGTTTTAGTGCAAAATATTAATTACCAAGTTTATAACACCATCATTCCATTTCTCTATAATATTTCCCATCACTTTCTCTTATTTCCCTTCACTAACATATCAAGAACATAGAGCTTTATATAAGAAAACTCTACTATAACATCATTTCCATGCTTTTTCAATAATATCAAACTTTAAAAATATTGAAATCTTGATGTTCTTACTTTGTCCTATTGATTTCAATCTTTAACTTGATTTTCTCTCTCCCCCAGCTTCTATTTCTTGAATCTAACTTAATATTTTAGCTCCCCATAGTCTCCTTAATATTTCCTCTCTTGGTAGCTATGGAAATTCTTTTGATTTCTAAGTAAAAATAATAGATTTTTGGTGAAATGACCAAATTGTAAATAAAAGAAAGTTTCTTTCTTTCTTTTCTCTTCAGACGTTGGATGCATGGGAAGATGGTGGTGATTCTTCATTTTTCTTTCTATATATATATACTAAATAAAATAATAATAAAAATAATAAAATATCATTTAAAAATTAAATCAAAATATTTATAAACTAATATTTATTTATTTAATTAATCTAAAACATCACTAACATCATCATTGCCTTCTAGATTTCTCTCTCCTTCTAATTGACCATTTTTTCCTTCATGATCTTTTAAAATTCCATCTTTGAGTTATCACTTAATTTGGTAAAATTACGATTTAATCCCTCATAATTCTTTACCTATTCAATTTGGTCCTAATTTATCCATTTTCCTTAGTTTCTAGATCATTCCACCCTTAAAATATTTTCACTATTAGTCCTTCAAAATTTTCATATTTACACTTTAATCTCTCAAATTTTAAGTATTTACTCTTGGGCAACAAAACTTTTCTCACTTTTACGATTTAGTCCTTTCTTGAATTAATATATCATAATATACTTCCCAGTGTTGACAAAACTCAAAATTTCCCTTTTTGTCACTTTATTTCCTTACTTTACTATATCAAGGATAATATCTTACTTTCTTACTGTAGTAATTTTCGGGGTATTACACTCAATGCGATTAAACCACCAATTTAAACAATGTAGTTATACTGCCAATCAATATGCAGACAAGCTGCCAATTTTGTGGACAAGCTACCAGTACAGTAAATGTAGATTAGACTACCAATCAATATGTGATGAAATCACCAATCTCCTCAATACTCTTGGTGCAGTGCACTGACAATAATAATGTAGACTTTAACTACCACTGGTACTCCATGAAACTCCTCCATCATCCACAATATCTCACCCCATGCACATACATTATGAGATACAAGAAACAAGTAAGATCATGCTTCCATTTTAGTCTCAATTCAATGGCATGTTATACATGCTTTCAATATCTCATTCAATTCAGTCCAATGGCATGCTTGACATGCATGTAGTTTCATAATCATTGCAATGGCATTTAATCATGCTACAATAACAATTTTAGCTCACAGGCTTTCAATCATTCATACAATAGCATCATAACTAAACATACATTCCACACATTCAATCAAACAATAATTGGTTGTGTACCATGCTATACATTTAACCAGCAACCATTAATATCCTTATCAACCATTTAAAATCATATAAATACCATACATACAAATTAATCAGTCAATCATATCAAATTTTGCATTCTTGCTATTTAGTTAGGCCTTGATACATAATTGGTTTGACCACCTTTAAATCACTTATTTAAAAATTTAAATAAGTCTGACCATCAAACTTAAAAATTAATTTAAACACTAAAAACATAATTTTAACAATTAATTTTACTAGCTAAAACCCATACCCTAAAATCGTAAAATCGCAGCATTATGCGCTTCCTCTCTTAACATTAACTCATACCTAATCAAAATAAAACATTTATTGAGTTAAGATGTTGTTAAACCAACCTTAAAACACCCTCTAAGGGTTTAGCCAAACTAGTGCTATTATGTCCAATTTACGAAACCAAATCGTTTAAACTACTTGCACTAATTCGGTGTGAAGCGAGGGTGCGACAGGTAAACATCTTCACTGCTGGTTCAGGGTATTTAGATCAACACCTAACATAACATAATACTAAAAAATCAGTAGCTTAGCATCAATTAAAAACTCCAAATTATCCAGCCAACACATCCCCTATTAACGAAATCAAAACTACACATAACCCGCAAACAACTGCACTTACGCTTTCCGATTTGTCAGTACTGTAACACCCCTAACCCATATCCGTTGCCAGGGTTAAGGAGCATTACCGGAGTTTAAAAAAAAATTCAATTAATTCATGTTAATTACTATTCATAACCGAAGCCAATCATATTCAATCATACTGTCCGTTAAATGAACCCTCGAGGTCCAATTTATGCATTTGAAATAAGTTGGGATTTAATCGAAAACTGAGGAAATTTTTCTCAAAATTTCAAAATTTTTCCAAGGTACAGGATACACGCCCGTGTGATCAGGCCGTGTGGCTCACATAGCCAAGTGACACGCCTGTGTCCTAGGCCATGTGGGCATTCAATGTGAGGCACACCGCCGTGTCCCAGTCCGTGACCATGCCCGTGTAACTCTCTGACTTAGGTCACACGGCCAGCCACACGCCCGTGTGCTAGGCCATGTGGACAATTTAATTTTCAAAAATTAAGTGCAGGGGTCACACGGCCAAGTAGCACGTCCGTGTGCTAGGCCATGTGTCACACACGGCTGAGGCACACGCCTGTGTCTCTACCCATGTGAAATTTCCTGAGCATTTTGTTTCTCAATTTTAAGGATGCAGGGGACACATGGCCAAACCATACGCCCGTGAGCATGGCTGTGTGTCACACACGAATGAGACACACGCTCATGTGTCTACTCGTGTAAACGAAAATAGGCAACTTTCAAGGCCACTTTTCTCACCCATTTGGTCTCCCACTTACAACCACATTTAAGCACATACACTAACCAATTCAAGACATTTAAACCAAGCCAAAAACAAATTTTTATGCATAATATATCATAATATTAATTCACATATCCAACTTACTCAATTGAACATATTCTTACTTAAACATGTTTAAACCATAATACTAATCATGCACACTTACATATCAAACATAGTATAATCTCATACATATATATTAACCATAATATCACTAGCCATTCCAATGGCTAGTTACAACCAAAACATTTCATCATTTAATCTAACTTAGTCTATACATGCCATAATACCAAAAGTAGTTTTACTAATTATACCAAATTGAACTGAAGGATAGTATGATCCTGCTCTGACCCGCTCCAACCTTTACGAGCTTTCGAATACTATAAAATAGAGGAAATAAACCGAGTAAGCATTTAATGCCTAGTAAGTTCACATAACGGAAAATTAACTTACCACTCATGTTCATTTAAAATAAATATATAAATAACATGCATCCAACACAAATTTTCCATTTACCTAAACACATATACTCATCAAGCAAGTTAGTCATGAATTCCAAGTACTTTTCAAGTAATAAAGATGAGCTCATCTTATAAACATTTCCATATATTTTCAGGTAGATACAATTATTAATTTATTCAGACCTTAACTTATCTTATATCGAAAACTTTACTTATTGAACCTTATGAAATATCGATGGATATTAGGTAGTACACATAATGTAACACCCTTAACCAGTATCCGTTGCCGGAATAGGGTTACGAGGCATTACTGAACAATACACATCATTCACATACATAACATATACATTTATGCATTCATAATCAAACTCCATTCAACACATTCACATTGTCCCTTATAAGGCTCTACGAGACCTTAAAACATGCTTAAAAGAGGTTCAGGACTAAACCGATAACATTTAAAAATTTTGTGGAAACTTATAAAAATTTCATACATATAGGGATCACACGCCCGTGTGAATAGGCCGTGTGCCTCACACGGCCGGAGACACGCTCGTATCCATGGCCGTGTGAAATCTGAAGGGTATACTGAATTGGCCACACGCTCATGTGCCAGCCCGTGTGCCACACACGGCTAGTACACATGCCCATGTGTCTAAGCCGTGTAACTATCTGACTTGTTTTAACTAAGTTACAACAGACACACGGTCGAGTCACACGCCCGTGTGCTAATCGTGTGGGGTGCATATAGGCTTGGTTTAAGTGATATTTCTCACCCACATCAAACATACTTATACCACATTATTTCATACCATTTCAATACATTCAAAAGCAACCAAATCATGCTATTTCATACACATTTCATGCCATTTATAAACCATTCATTGAACCCCTAAAATCATAACAAAAAACATACCACATCAATATGTCATAACCAGCATTTTTCACATAACTTCCTTATGCATATTCTCACCATATTATCAACTAATTCATGCCAAAAAACAAACCATTTCATCATCTCAAAATCAATCCACAACATGTCATCTTCCAAGCAACAACACACCAATTAACAACTAGTTAGTTGAGCAACTCATAACCATCACAAGAACCATATTAAATATGCCAAAACATAAGGCAACTATTACCATAAATATCACTTATCAAACTCATAAATCAATCCAACTTAAATGGCTAAATACACACCAACATTACATCTTTTCATAAGCCAACACACATGGCTAATATCATACTCTAATCTTATCATCAACTCACTAACTTATACATGCCATATACCATATTTACAAAGCATCCAAAAATACCAACAAGTAGCCGGTAATGTGATAACGGTTCCTGATGATCCCCGATGCCCGAGCTAGCTTCGATAATCTATAAAACAGGGAAAGAACACACAAAGTAAGCTTTAAAAGCTTAGTAAGCCATATACAAATAAAATTACCACATGAATTAACATCATTTCCATCAATAGGCAAACTATGTATAAGCACATAAAAACTCTCAAACTTTTCCCAATGTATACATATTCAATATCACATGTGAATTCATCAAATACTTCCCTTTTCAATACTTGTATGAATCTCGTACATACCTGAGTCACTTAACTCATTCACATATTCTTTCCCGACTTGACTTTGTCTGTTAAACCTTTCGAAATCATTAAGGATACTCAGAAATTGCATATAGCTCGTACAATGCCATATCCTAGATATGGTCTTACATGTTATCACATATCGATGCCAATGTCCCAGACATGGTCTTACACAAAATCGTATTACGATGCCAATGTCCCAGACATGTTCTTACACAAAATCATATTACGATGCCAATGTCTCAGACATGGTCTTACACGTAATCCCAATACAATGCCAATGCCCCAGACATTGTCTTACATGTAATCACATCTCAGTAATCCTAATGTCATGACATTCGTATCCTATACTATTCCTAGGGTTTGTACGGGACTTTCAGATATCATAACTTCGTCGATTCTTGATCATATTTGCTCGTTCAACATTCATAGCAATTCAATGACAAATAAACATTTATAAATCAATTTAAAGGTATTTATTTGCATATGAACTTACCTTATTTTCGGAATAAATGGACTGAATCGACTATTCGATAACCTTTGATTTTCCCCGACCTAAATCCAATTTCTTTCATTCTTGATCTATATACATTTAAAATTAACTAATTTTTTCATCAAATCATTCAATTCAGTCCACAAACACATATTTGAGCATTTTTACACTTTAGCCCCTAAAGTTCCTGATAAACCGTAATTTATACATGTTTTTCTCCTATGCTTAGCACATTTATGGATGGTTTCTCCTTAGATTTGGTGAATCCGATGCTCCTAATTCTTTAATTTCATTTTTTATACTTAGGTGAGCATAGGAGAGTAAAAAGAGCGAGAAACGGGCAGAAAACGGAGAAAATAGACCTACATGAGAAATCAACACGGCTGGACTTCCTCACACGGGCGTGTCACACGGCTGTGTCCCTTTGGCAGGATCAAAGCACTACTTACACGGGTAGACTATACGCCCGTGCCTATTCAACAGCCTTGACCACGGGTTGGAGTAATCGCACACGGGCGTGTCCTTGTCGAGCCTAAGTATAACCCTATTCAGAAAAAGGCCAATTATGAGGGCTCTTAGGCACTCTAAAGCCTAGTTAAACACCTGAGGAGGCACTTAGGAAGGGAGACGCGGAGGAGGAGGCAAGGAATTACTCAAGGGAAGCTGATTGATCCATCTCAGAAGCCGGATTCATCATCAAGATTGAAGATCTTCCCTCAATTTCCATTCAGAGGTTTTGGGTTTTTTTTATGTTTTGTATTCATTATTCTTCTGAGATATTTTCTTCTATAATTATGAACTAAACCCTCTAAATACCTAAGGGGAATGAAACCTAAGACGGATCTTGTTATTATTATCTGAATTGTATGATAAATATTTAACTTGTTCTTAATTATATGTTCTTAATTCTTGTTTTAATATTCTGGGATATTGATTCAAGTTAATGCTCTTATTCAGAGGAGGAATAGACCCTGTCTAAGAGTAAATTTGTCATAATTAAGTGGAGTTGATTGCACGCCTAAAGATAGGGTGATAAGATTTTGCCGAATTAGGGTGAAACCTAATAAGGGGATCCATAGATCGAGTTAATGCAACACTAAGTGTTAATTAGAAAGAGATTTCAATTAATCAACCTAGGATTAGACGTTATTAGTCTTGAGAGAGATAATAATATAACTTAGGGATTTCTACGGATCAAGTCAAATGAATAAATCGTCTGATTCAGAGTCAAATAACAAGTGAAGTCTAGGTGGATTTTTCCTTGGGTATTGTCTTAATCAATCGAATTTTCCCAAAAGCTTTTCCCCAATTTCTCTCTGTGCACTCTTAGTTTAGTTAATTAGTTTAGATAAACAAATCCCTTAATTTTTAGGCTAGATAATAAAAAGAAAGTAATTACTAGTACTCTTGGTTCCTTTGGGTTCGACAATCTGGTCTTGCTAAAGCTATACTACTGTTCGATAGGTACACTTGCCTTCATCGTGATAATAGTTAGTTTTAAGAACGATTAATTATAAATATTTAAAACCTATCGCGAATATCACGTATCAAGTTTTTGGCGCCGTTGCCGGGGAACTAGGATATTAGGAACACTCGATTTTTATTACTTTAGCTATTTTACTTTTATTGCAATTTAAATTTTTATTTTCTTTTCTAATTCTTCATTTATTTTCTTCTGACAGGTTTTTCTAGTTTATGACCAGAAGAAACCCGTCAAGACCACTACTTTTTGATGGTGAGATCGATCGCACAGTTTGCAGAAACTGAAGAGAAATAAGGCGAAGCTTACGATACACAGAGGAAGTGCAATAGGACGATACTTCAACCATAACCGAGGAGATGGCCGACAACTAGGAAAATCCGCTACCTCCTGCGATTGTTGCTAATTAGAATCCTGCTCCATGTACTATGTATGATTATGTTAAACCTTCTTTAACAGGAACTGAATCGAGCATAGTTAGACCTGCTGCAGCTGTAAATACTTTTGAACTGAAACCTAACACAATTCAAATGATATAGCAGTTTGTTCAGTTTGATGGTTTGCAGGACGAAGATCCCAACGCTCACTTGGAAAACTTTTTGGAACTATGTGATACGTTTAAAATTAATGGCGTTTTTGATGACGCCATTCGCCTTTGATTATTCCTTTTTTCATTGAGAAACAAAGCCAAACAGTGGTTGAATTCGTTACCATGAGGGTCAATCACTACTTGGGAACAAATGACCAAAAAGTTTTAATTAAAATATTTTTCGCCAGCTAAAACGGCTAAATTACGTAATGATATCTCTTCTTTTGTGCAGATGGATTTAAAAACACTCTACGATACATGGGAGAGATACAAGGACCTCTTGAGAAGATTCCCTCACCATGGGTTACCACTCTAGCTACAGGTTTAAACGTTTCATAATAGCCTGAATCCTTTGACTCGACAAATGGTTGGCACAGCTGCTGGTGGGACTATCAATAATAAAACACCTGAAGATGCGTATGAATTTATAGAAGATATGTCACTGAATAATTATCAGTGGAAAGTCATGAGGATAAAGCCAATAAAAGCAGCTGGTGTCTATAACGTCGATTCGGTCACCATGCTCTCTAATTAGGTAGAATTCTTGAATAAGAAAATTGATGGTTTTCTTAGTTCTTCACAGGTTCACCCAGTAAGTAGTGTGAAGCAAGTGAAGGTGGATCGAGCAATCCAGAATACCCACCCTATGGCCACAACATGGAGAACGAGTAGTTAAATTACATGGGTAATAATCCTCGATCTCAAAATAATCCTTATAGTAATACTTACAATGCAGGTTGGAGGAACCACCCAAATTTCTCATAGGGAGGCCAAGGGAATCAGCGGCCACCACCACCTTCAAGCTTTCAACAAACACCCTACCAATAAGAGAAAAAGCCAAACCTTGAGGAGATGCTAACAAAATTCATCTCAGTGTTAGAAACTCATTTTTACAATACCGAGACAGCACTTAAAAATCAACAAGTGTCAATCCAAGGCTCGAAACTCAAATAGGTTAGCTCGCTAAATTGATATCTGAATGACCACAAGGTAGCCTGCCGAGTGACACTGAATCTAACCCAAGGGAGCAAATCAATGCAATTACCATTCAAGATGAGGAAGGGTTAGTTGCACCTGAACCAAAACAGAGGCAAGAAACTGTGGTAAGTAAAGGTAAGGGAGAGGTGGACCACAATGACCAGAAACTGGTAAGTAAAGAATACAAACCTCGTGTGCCATACCCAAACGCGACAAGGAAAGACCACATAGAAGAACAATTCGGTAAATTCCTTAAATTATTAAAGAAGTTACATATTAACTTACCGTTTATTGAAGCTCTTTCGCAGGTGCCAAACGCAGTCAAATTCTTAAAGGAGCTTTTAACAAATAAGCGAAAGTTGGATGAGGCGTCGCATGTGGAACTAAATGCGGTTTGCTCAGCCATACTAAAGAATAAGCTGGCCAACAAATTAAAAGATCCAGGGAGTTTTACGATTCCCTGTTTAATTAGTAGCCTAGATGTTAATAATGCTTTGGCTGATTTAGGGGCTAGTATAAATGTCACACCTTACAAAATGTTTAAACAACTAGGTCTTGGGAAACCCAAACAAACTAGGATGAGTATTCAATTAGCTGATAAAATAATCAGATTTCCTAGGGGGATTATTGAAGATGTACTTGTTAAAATTGACAAATTTATATTCCAGTTGATTTCATTGTTCTAAACATAGAAGAGGATAGTAACATTCCTTTAATTTTAAGGAGGCCCTTTTTAGCAACCGCTAGAACAATAATTGATGTTGGCACAGGTGAACTCACACTTCGTGTGTGAGACGAAACAATCACCCTTCAAGTTCGTAACTCGAGTAACACATCAAAAATTGAAGGTGGTTGTATAAATCATTCTAATAAAGTTGGCCATGTGGAGCAACCTACTTTGTAGGAAATAAGTTCGAAGAACCTACACGAGCCATGTTCAAGAAACAACAAAGGACCTATTTATGAAGAACGAAGGCTACAAATCGAGGAACTAGATGAATGGCAGACATAGAAACTGAGAACACTCGATAAACCGAAACTGAGCCAAGACGAGCTCAATACATCACCAAATCAACTTAAGGTTGGAGACAAAGTACTACTAGATGCAGCAGATCCTCGCATTACCACTTCTGAACCTAATGAAGAAATTCCTCTTATGGTACCCAGTATTTTCCCATATGGTACAGTCGAGGTAATTCACCCCAAATTTGAAACTTTTAAGGTAAACAATACTCGTATTAAACCTTATATTGATAAAGTTAATAGCAGGGATGAGGAGTGTAAACTCCTCGAGCCACCATAATTATACACTAGAGAGGTAAGTCGAGCTTAGACTATAAATAAGTGCTTCTCGGGAGGCAACCCGAGCACTAATAGTAATGATTTATTTAAATTCTAGTTTTTTACATCTAACCTACTAACTGAGTCTTGAAACACAGGGTTTTTCCATCCACACAGCCAGGCACACAGGCGTGCCTTAGGCCATGCTCACACCATAGGAGGAGACACGGCCGTGCGATACGACCGTATGAAAACAGGGCAAAAATTTTTCCCAACACGAGATGCGATAAGTTACCACGGCCGTGTGATAAGGCCGTAAACAAAACTGCAAAACAACACGGGATTACGACATCCCTGTGTTTTGCAACCGTGGGCGAACCTGTCAATTGAGCATAGGCGTTCGACACGCCCGTGCCCAGCCTCGTGGTTGACATTGTCAAACTAACATGGGCGTGGGCTATCATACACGGGCGTGAGAGAAGCGAATGAAGTAAGACACGGTCGTATGCACCCACACGCCCAAGGAACACGGGGGTGGGGCGAATGTCAGACGCGCCTAAATTTAAAAATCGCGAAACACAGGGGTAAAAAATAGGGCACACGGGCATGCCCCACGGCCGTGTACCCTAAAATCTATATAAACCCCTCACTATTCATCATCTCCCTCCCCAAAAATCCCTAACCCTACCCGCTGTAACTCCACCCGCCCTACCTGCCATGCCTGTGCACCGCCTACAACATTGTTTCCGATGACCCAAGCTTATCCCTTTTGCGTTTGTTTACTCTTTTCTCTCTATTTTCTTTAAATATTTTGCCTATTTCATGATTTCTTTTACCCATTTGACTATCTTAAGTGAATATTCATAGTAGAATAATAATACTCATACTTGTCATTAAAGAATATTGCCTTTTTTTCCATTTTTCTCGTTTCCATGGATTTTATGCTTATCCACATGCATTCATACATTAGATATTCCCATCATATTATTCTCATAGTCCTATTTTAATAACTTGATATATTTGCTTTAGTTATTTTAGTTTTGTTCTGTTTATCTAATACGCGAGTCTCAAGAAATATTCCTATTTAGTTTTGTGTTTCCATGCTATTTTTGGGCCGTATTGGTTGAACTTCGACTTTGCAATGTAGGTATACAATGTCATCCTCACGTGGTAAGAAAACCGCTATCCCCGCCTCGAAGAAAAGGAAAGGAGTAACATCATCCTCGGGTCCTACCTCGGAAGTTAGGCACCCTTTCTTAGAGTTCCCCTTGAGACCCCAAGAAGAGCTTTTTCAGATATTATGGGCCTGACCCTTAGGTGTGGGCCGCTACATTGATTGGGCCGCACTTGAACAAATTTAAATGGCTGACGTAGTCTGAGCCCTCTTGACGACTTAACCGTGGGGGTTCTTCTTTGAGATCATCGACCCGACATACCTCGAGCTCACGATGAAACTATGCTCGACCTTTCCTCTCCAAGTCATCATGACAAACTTCGACGATCCTGGAACGGTCTAGTTCTGCCCTGGTGGTCTAGTGCGCCAGCTAAGTGTAGCAGAGTTTGGGATTGCACTAGGGCTGTACACGAAGGAGTTCATGGACAACAATGAACTCGAAACCCTCTACTGCTACATCCACTACTCTCCCTCAAAGTGTTGGAAGGACCTCACCCCTGCCTCGGCCTCCTATGGTCCTAGCAGCTCTAAGGCATCGGCCCTCGCCCCATCCCTGCGACACCTACACGCCATCTTGGCCCACACTCTGATGGGACGACGAGAGAGCACCGGCGTCGTCAACACTCACGACGCCTATTTCCTATGGAGCATAGCGAACGAGCACGTTTTCAACCTTGCCTACTTCATCGCCCTCGCCATCAGACGGAGCGACATAAGAGATGGGTCATCTCTATCGGGCCCTATGTGACTCGATTGGCTCGGCACTTTGGGCTCCTCAACACAGCAGCACAATCATCCTCCCTCACTCTCATCGGCCAGATGTCTCCACAAGGCATCTCGACCATGCTAAACATGAAGATGATCAAGAAACGACATGGCACCTACCCTCCTCAGTAATGCCTCATCCAATCCACCGAGGAGGAGGACCTAGAGGGCATTACTGATGATGTCCCTCCACGTCATGAGGACCCACCGTCTCAGCCACCACCCACCCATCGTCCAGTTTATGCGGTGGCTTCATACTCTAACATCTCTGAGCGCATTACTCGATTTGAGAAGTAGTGTTCTCAGTGTTTTAATCACATTGATGCTACACTTCATTAGATTTGTCAGCACCTTCACATCTCATCGACACCACCACCACCTCGTGAACCATCTGGCGATGACGATGTTTCAAAACTTTTTATTTATTATTTTTATTTTCACTTTTATCTTTATTTATCTTATTTAAGTACTTTTTTATTTCATTTTCCTTTATTATTATTTTAATTTTAGTTTTTATAATTTTTATTGAATAATTTATAGTTTTGGCTATTTTGTTACGAGTAATTATGCTTCTTTATATTTCCTAAAAAGTTCCTGATTCTATCACAGTTATAAAGAGCTCTAAAGTTTATCATCGCATAGGAACTAAAAACTCCACTGGAAAAGGTTCTCCACGACTGCCATGTCCTGCTCGACCACGACCATAGCTACCACCAGATATAATATTCTTTTGGCGCAGGACTTATGGACTAATGAATCTCTACCACCACCGGAGTATCCTCCTCCACTCTCATCATTGCCTTGGCTGATTATTCTCCATAACTCCAAATCAAAGAGTTCATTCATCATTCAGGAAGTTTCACTTCTCTCCCTATCTTATAATTAATTATCTATATTTTTCAATATATCTATCTTTGTACATTGAGGGCAATGTACATCTTAAGTGTGGAGGGGTCTTTCATATCATCATTAGAAATCCCTGAATTTTGTCTTATTCTCACGTGAATCACTCATATCGCTATTAGAATGAATTTTAATTAATTTATGATTTTTATTGATATGTCCTGAATTAAAACATAGGCATTTATGCATTGATTGTTTAAACTTTAAGACATTAGGGAATCAAGCATGATAAGTTGATTTTTGAAGAATTATAAACTTTTAGGTTGTTTCCCTAAGTTTAGGTATTATTGTGAGTTGAAATTCACAAGTTTAAACATCAAAAAGCCATAATTTTTGTGAGGTCTTAAGCCTTTAGAGCATATTTTATTTCTTTCATGCTCACTTTTATTATGAGTGCGTCAGTATCGATTTGTTATTCTAGAGCTTGCTTGATTACGCATGTCAAGACCACACCATTGGATTTGATATGTCAAGATGATAAAGGCACTTAGGTTTAACCTACTCACTCCACAAAAGCCTACCTTCATAATTAACCTTTAGTGAACCCCTTTGAGCCTAACAAATCATTAATTGATTTACCTTCAATATTAACCCATAACCCATTATTGTTGAAATCCCCTAATTTGATCACTATTATTGTCAAGATTTGATTTGAACTAATTGCTTAGCTATGTTTTGCTCTTCTATATATTTGACTTGTTCTTAAAAAAAATTCAACACATATTAGTAGTAATTCCTTATTTTTGAGCTTGAGTGTTAATTCCATATTCTAAGAAGAAGCTCACTTGTATTCAACTGATGACTGGTTATTTTTCTAGCTAGGTAATTTTTCAATTCAATCTCGATTCTAACCTTTTCTTTCAGCTTGTGACCACACCCCCTAACCAAAGCCACATTTCAACCCTCTAAAAGACCTTTTTGATTGATGTATCAGCTCAATTTATAGTGGTGGAGATTAAATTTTCAAGCAAGCCTATGGCAATAACTTTTCATATTGACTAATGAGTGCTTTAATTGATGTCCTTAAACACCTTGAGTGATTTGAGTGAATCTTTAGTGAGGTGTTAAACTTTGTGATATTTTGATCAAAGGTAATCACTTACATAAGGGGAGACACCTATGTTTTCGTGATAAAATGCTCAACTTGGAATGTTTGAAACTTTGATGTACTTTTAGTCGAATTTTCAATGTATGAATACTTATGGATTATTTTGAGATATTATTGATAAGGATTATAAATTGAGAAGAATTTATTTTGGTTGTGAGTTGAGGATTTTGCTTGAGGACAAGCAAACACTTAAGTGTGGGGGTATTTGATAAACCGTAATTTAAACATGTTTTTATCCCATGCTTAGCACATTTATGGATGGTTTCTCCTTAGATTTGGTGAATTAGATGCTCCTAATTCTTTAATTTCATGTTTTATACTTAGGTGAGCATAGGAGAGTAAAAAGAGCGAGAAACAGGCCGAAAATAGATAAAATGGACCCACATGGGAAATCAACATGGGCATGTGACATGGCCGTGTCCCTTTGGCAGGATCGAAGCACGACTTACACAGGTAGACTACATGCCCATGCCGATTCAGCAGCCTTGACTACGGGCTGGAGTAATCGCACACGGGCATGTCACACGGGCATGTCCCTGTCGAGCCCAAGTATAACCCTATTCAGAAAAGGCCAATTTTGAGAGCTCTTAGGCACTCCAAAGCCTATTTAAACACCTGATGAGGCACTTAGGTAGGAAGACGCAGAGGAGGAGGCAAGGAATTACTCAAGGGAAGCCGATTGATCTATCTCAAAAGTCGGATTCATCATCAAGATTGAAGATCTCCCCTCAATTTCCATTCATGGGTTTTGGGTTTTCTTTATGTTTTGTATGCATTATTTTTCTGCGATGTTTTCTTCTATAATTATGAACTAAACCCTCTAAATACCTAAGGGGAATGAAACTTAAGACAAATCTTGTTATTATTATCTGAATTGTATGATAAATATTTGACTTGTTCTTAATTATGTGTTCTTAATTCTTGTTTTAATATTCCAAGATATTGATTCAAGTTAATGCTCTTAATCAAAGGAGGAATAGACCCTGTCTAAGAGTAAATTTTGCATAATTAAGCAGAGTTGATTGTATGCCTAGAGATAGGCTGATAAGATTTTGCCGAATTAGGGTGAAACCTAATAAGGGGATCTATAGATCGAGTTAATGGAACACTAGGTGTTAATTAGAAAGAGATTTCAATTAATCAACCTAGGGTTAGACGTTATTAGTCTTGAGAGAGATAATAATATAACTTAGGGATTTCTACAGATCAAGTCAAATGAATAAATCGTCTGATTCAGAGTCAAATAACAAGTGAAGTCTAGGTGGATTTTTCCTTGGGTATTGTCTTAATCAATCGAATTTTCCTAAAAGCTTTTCCCCAATTTCTCTCTGTGCACTCTTAGTTTAGTTAATTAGTTTAGATAAACAAATCCTTTAATTTTTAGGCTAGATAATAAAAATAAAGTAATTACTAGTACTCTTGGCTCCTTTGGGTTCGACAATCCAGTCTTGCTAAAGCTATACTACTGTTCGATAGGTACACTTACCTTCATCGTGATAATAGTTAGTTTCAAGAACGATTAATTATAAATATTTAAAACCTGTCACGAATATCACGTATCAGTTCCACATTTTTACAATTTAGCCCTTATCACATAAAAATACAAATTACACAATTTCTTTCTAAATTCATGAGTGCCGAATTTCTATAGGGTCCTTAGCAGCCCTAAACTTCCATTTATTTCACATTTCAACCCCTCAATTTATAATTTTCACAATTTAATCCTATTTAGGCTTTTTCATCAAAAATCACTTTACAAAACATGAAAATCTATCAAAAAATTCATTTTTCATCATCAAACATTTAAAAGCTCAAGCATTCATCAATTGTATTTCGAAAATTCATCAATACTTTCAAAAATTAAAGTATGGGCTAGCTAGAACACGAAGCAACGATCACAAAAACATAGAAATCATCAAAAACCTAGCTTGAAACATACCTCAATCATGAACAACAAGGGCCGAACCCTAAAATGCTTTCAAAGCTTTATTTTCTTTTGTTATTCGATTGTAAAATAAAGAAGATGACAACCAAATTTCAATTTTTTTTGTTTTATTATACTTAATGATCGCAGTGATTCGTAACAAGTAATAAATATTTATAATGAAGATCAAACCTAGACTAACTATTATCACGACGAAAAGGCAAGCGCACCTATCGAACAATAGTATAGTAATGGCAAATCAGGATATCGTACCCAAGGGAACCAAAAGTACTAGTAATAACTATCTTTTTATTATCTAGCCTAAGAATAAATGTGACACCCCTAATTTGACCCTAGTCAGAAAGCGGTTTCGGGACCGCTAAACCGAGTAACCAAATTATTTGAACATGATATTTATTGTCTAAAATAAATGTGTGAAAATTTTAAGCTTCGATTTAGTAAATTTCATGTGAATTTAGTCAATAGGACTTATGTGTGACATTTTTGAAATGTGATAGATCAAAACATAAGGACCTATTAGTGCATGTTGAAAAAGGGGGGACTTGCATGTCAATTTCCCCCCCATCTAGTAGTGGACGGCCATGACATTAGGATGGACAAAGGGTGATGGGCAAAACATGTCATAGACATGTTGTGTTGGTGCATCATGGGAGGAAACAATAAAATAAAGAGCATGGGCAATAAAATATTAGCGTTAGTAGGATGAGAAACAAAAAAAAAAGAAAGTATATGTGTGATTGTCCCCCCCTTGCCGTGAGTTGAAGGAAAGAAAAACAAAAAAAAAGTGTTCATCCTTTGGTTCATCCTTGGCCGAAAATTTTAAGGAGGAAGGAAGAAGAAAGGTTGAAGAGGTTCGGCCATGCATGTAACTGGGCTAAGGTATGTTTGATGATGTTCCATGAGATGCATGCATGTTTTAGTTGTTAGCTTGAGTTCTACCTAGCCCATGGTCTAAATCTTGCTATGTGATGGAAATGACACTCGGCCATGGATGCATCATTCTTGCTTGGTGTTGATGTTGTGTTGGTGAGATATCAAGTTATTTTTGTGACCAAGTTGAGATTTGAATTTTTGGAATGAGTAAGGCTTTCGGTTATGTTGTTTTGTATGAGTAATGGATTGTTGAGTTCATGCTATTATGAATAAAATTGATTAAGAGAGGCTTGAGATAATTAAATATGCATGTTGGTGGTAAGATGAGCATTCGGTTTTTATCATGGAAGCATAGGAAGCTTGTTAAAGTTGAATTTTAGAAAAGTTAAATGTGTGTGTGCTTGTGCTAGTGCCGAATGTGCCTAGGGTGATTTAGCATTGAGTTTGGTGTTATATGAATTGAGTTTTATGGTTTTGGATTTTTAAGTGTTGTTAAATACTTTGAATAATATATATGTGTGGCTTTGAAATGTGAAACTCGGCCAAGTGGTTATAAGCATGATTTTAGAGATTCAATGATATTCGGCCGATTTGAATAATTCATGGCACCCCAAGCAAATTAGTTTTAGATGTTAATAAATATTGAAATTATTTAAAAGCATATTACCGAATGTGATTTTAGTCAATGATTCGGTTATGAGTGCTGATTTGTTTTATAATTAGCCGAATGTGTATATGTATACTATGAGGTGGTTTAGCTTAAAGAAAATTAAGGTGCTCGGAAGGTGATTGTCGTGGATAGTTTAAGTAATGAAATTTAATTTCTGTTATGTAAAGTGATGACATTGCTGTTTGCAAATTTGAAGTTAAAAATTGTTGATTGAGCATCAAGAGCTTATGGAAACAAAGTCGGATCGTGGAAAAAGGGAAATTGGTCGAATAGTCGGAATTGACGTACATTAGCGATCGAGGTAAGTTTTAAGTATTAAAGCCTATAATGTGATTGAGTATGATATGTTAAGCACATATTAAAAGAATCATAACTCTATTGTAAATTTTTATGCATATAGCCTAATGGCTATTATGAAGTATAGGTAAGTTATTGATATGATATGTTGCCAAATGAATATGATATTATGAAGTGCTAAAAGGATATGTCAGAAGAGTAAAATTGCAATAAACCTGCTCAGGACAGCAGCAGTAACATGAATTTAGAAAATCACCATAAATTGTTGGAGTTGAATGGGAGGCTGAATAAATTATGAAATTAAATCTTAATGAGTCTAGTTTCTTATAAAAGAAACCGTGTAAGAAAATTTATTTCCGATAATGAGATATTTAAAGTTGTGTGAGACAGTGCAGAATGACACTGTAATCCTCTGTTCCGTTTTTAGAAAATCATTATAAATTTTACAAAAATGGTTATAAGATAAAATTTATATGCTTAGACTCCTTAATGAGTCTAGTTTCAAATGAAATCAAATACAACACATTTTGAATTCTGTAAAATGAGAAATCTGATTCGTAGTGAAGAGTGGTCAGATTAGTCAAACAGTGAAACAGGGGAAACTTTAAGAAAAATCTGGTATTGATTGGCCAAACCTAAAATTCTGGAAATTTTATGGATGGAAGATATACAAGTCTATATTCAGGAAAAATTAACGGAAAGTGATTTGGAGTTTTGTAGCTCCAGTTATAAATGATTTAGTGACTATTGCTCAGGAAAAACAGCTTGTGCTGAATTTGAGATTGTGTTGTAAACCTTGATAAACTTGTTCTAGTTGCTCATAAGCTATTGATTAAACCCATACGTGAATTCTAAATTGTGATATTGGAAAATGATAGATGTAGATTCAGCCAAGACAGTGTATATATGTGATAAGGCCTAATAGCCGATGTGATGAATGTGAAAGTGTATATATGTGATAAGGCCTAATGGCCGATGTGATGAATGTGAAAGTGTATATATATGTGATAAGGCCTAATGGCCGATGTGATGAATGTGAAAGTGTATATGTGTGATAAGGCCTAATGGCCGATGTGATGAATGTGAAAGTGTATATATGTGATAAGGCCTAATGGCCGATGTGATGAATGTGAAAGTGTATATATGTGATAAGGCCTAATGGCCGATGTGATGAATGTGAAAGTGTATATATATGTGATAAGGCCTAATGGCCGATGTGATGAATGTGAAAGTGTATATATGTGATAAGGCCTAATGGCCGATGTGATGAATGTGAAAGTGTATATATATGTGATAAGGCCTAATGGCCGATGTGATGAATGTGAAAGTGTATATATGTGATAAGGCCTAATGGCCGATGTGATGAATGTGAAAGTGTATATATGTGATAAGGCCTAATGGCCGATGTGATGAATGTGAAAGTGTATATATGTGATAAGGCCTAATGGCCGATGTGATGAATGTGAAAGTGTATATATGTGACAGGGCTGAGTGGCCAACGTGATGGACGTGAAAGTGCATAAATGTGATAAGTCCCGAAGGGTATTTGTGTCAGTACTATATCCGGGTTAAAACCCCGCAGGCTTTATGCGAGAATATTATCACTGATTAATGTCCGTAAGCTTCGTGCTCGTACTATATCCGAGCTCTAAAGACCCGATGACTACGTGTGGGAATTTTGTCCGGGTAAGACCCGATAACTTCGTGTGGAGATTATGTCTGGGTAAGACTTCGTAATAAGAATTGCTTATAAATATATTCAATGCGAAAGGTTAAACAGGTATGTACTCCAAGTTTATATGTGAGCTTGATTTGCACTAAATCATAAGGTAGTTATGTGATGCATACGAGAGCAATCTATGAGACTATTCCTATGATTATGTGACATCGGATCAGTGTGAGAGGTGATGTGAAATCATACGATATATCTATGTCACATGAGCTCACTTTTATGTGAAAGTTTATCTGCCTATTGTATATGATGAGATGTGCATATTCGGTAAAGGGATGGTATGCCCGAAGGAAGAGTGAAATAAAAATACGAACAACTATGTTATAATTTGATTGTTATCTGTTGACACTGCTTAAAACTTACTAAGCATTGTAATGCTTACTCCGTTTACTCTGTTTCCTCTGTTTTATAGATCTCATTGCGAAGCTACAGGCTCGGGGATCGTCAGCAACTAGTCACACTATCACTATCCACTGTTTGGTACTGCTATGTTTTGGATTATCTTATGGCATGTATAAAATAGACTAGTGGCGGAAGAATATTTTGGTTAATGTATATAGCCATGCAAAAATGGCTTATATATGTTTGAGCATAATGTTATAATCATTTGGTATGGAATGGTTAGTCACTATCATAATTTGTGCTATTTATGCTAAAAGGGCTAGTTGAATCATGGAAACTATGAAATAGGTAAAGTCTACCTTAAAGGCAGATGCTGGCAGCAGCAGTGATGTAGATTTGGAAAATCACTAAAAATAGTAGGATTGGAATTAAATAATGAATAAATTATGTAAACGAACCTTGATGAATCTATTTTCATAGGAAAGTAATGAAACGATCATATGGACAGTATGTTAAGAGATATTCAGGTTCTCGTGAGACAGGGCCAGAACGGTTTCTGGATTCCCTGTTCCGACTTTGGAAATTCATTATAAATTAACCAGAGATAATTAGGAGTCATTCCATATATTTATAGATTCCTCTCTGAGTCTAGTTTCTATAGAAACAAACGGCATCAGTATTGAAGCTCTGTGCAGGGAGATATCCAAGTTGTAATGCGTAAAGATCAGTGTAGTCGATCCCTGTAACATGGGAGACTTTGACTAATAAACTGTACTAATTGGCCTAACCAAAAATTCTAGAAAAAAATATGTAGATGGGAATATGAGTCTAGTTTCAGGTAAAAATTACGAAACTGATTTTCGAGTTGTGAAACTCAAGATATGATTTTTAAGGTGACAGTGTCGCAGTTAGCCAACTGCCTGGAAAATTTTAAAATGGACTGCGATAGTAAGCGAATTTAGTTTGTGAACCCCTCGTGTCCGACTCCGGCAACGGTCTCGGGTACGGGGTGTTACAATAAAAGGGTTTGTTTTAATTAACTAATTATTTAAACTAAGAACGTACAGAGAAAAGAATTGGGGAATTGCTTTTGGGAAAATCGATTGACTTGAGATAATACCTAAGGAAAAATCCACCTAGACTTTACTTGTTATTCTGGCTCCGAATCGGACGATTTATTCATTCAACTTGTTCCATAGAGATCCCTAAGTTATGTTATTATCCCTATTCAAGACTAATAACGTCTAATCCCTAGATTGAATAACCGAGACTTTTCACTAATTAATGCTCTAGGGTTGCATTAACTCGATCTATGGATCCCTTTATTAGGTTTCACCCTAATCTGGCAAAATCTTGTCACCCTATTTCTAGGCGCGCAATCCACTCCGTTTAATTATGGCAAATGTACTCTTAGACAGGGTCTATTCCTCTTCTAAATAAGAGCGTGTCTTGAATCAATATCCTGGGATATCAAAACAAGAATTAAGAACAAGTTAAATATTTATCACACGATTCAGAAAATAATAACAAGATTCGTCTTAGGTTTCATTCCCCTTAGGTATTTAGGGGATTTAGTTCATAACTAAATAAGAAAACATCTCAGAAGAATAAAGAATACAAAACATAAAGAAAACCCAAAACTCCTTAAGGGAAATTGAGGAGAGATCTTCAGTCTTGATGATGAATCCGGCTTCTGAGATGGATCAATCGGCTTCCTTAGGGTAATTCCTTACCCCTCTTCTCTGTCTCCCCTTTTCTCCTCCTCTAGTGCGTATTTATAGGCTTTGGAATGCCTAAAAACCCTCAAAATTGGCCTTTTTCCGAATTGGACTCAACTTGGGCTCGACAGGGACACGCCCATGTGACACGCCCGTGTTCAATTACTTCAGGCCGTGTTCAAGCCTGCCAAATTGACACGGCCGTGTGGTCTACCCGGGTGAGAAGGTCCAGGCCGTGTTGATTTCGTACTTTGGCCCCTTTTCTCCGTTTTTGGCCCATTTCTCATTCCTTTCACTCTCCTATGCTCTCCTAAGTATAAAATATGAAATTAAAGCATTAGGAGTATCGAATTCACTAATTCTAATGAGAAATCATTCATAAAATGCATTAAACATGGGGTAAAAATATGTATAATTTACGGTTTATCACTTAATACATAGTTTACCATTTTACCCTTATTTATTAAACAATTTAATCATCAAATATAAGGCCATTAATGTCCATGAACCTTATCAATGGCATACTAACATCGTAAGGACCTTTGGTTTAATAAACCATAGAAAATAGACACTCTTAACTTTTACATTTTACGCGATTTAATCTTTTTTCTCAAATTGAGCTATTAAATGATAAAATTAGCTCACGAAATTGTCACACATATATAATCACATGTTGTAAACACATAAAATAATATTAAAATAATGTTCTAACCTCGAATTTGTGGTTCCAAAACCACTATTCTGATTTAGCTAAAATCAGGCTGTTACAACTCTCCCCTCCTTAGGGATTTTCATCCCCAAAAATCTTACCAGTGAATAGGTTTGGATATTGCTTTCTCATAGCATTCTCAGGTTCCTATGTAGCTTTTTCAACCCCGTGTCGATGCCATAAGACTTTCACTAATGCGATTTTCTTATTTCCCAACTCTTTGATCTCACGAGCCAAAATTTGGATCGGTTCTTCATTGTACGATAAATCTGGCTGAATTTCAACTTCAGTCGGGGAAATGACAAGTGAAGGATCAGATTTGTATCGTCATAGCATCGATACATGGAATACATTATGAATCTTTTCTAACTCAGACAGCAATGCTAGCCGATATGCCACTGGCCCAATTCGTTCAGTAATCTCATACAGTTCGATGAATCACGGGCTCAACTTTCCTTTTCTACCAAATCTGAGTATTTTCTTCCATGGTGAAACTTTCAGAAACACTCTATCTCTGATCTGAAACTCGATATCTTTCCGTTTCAAATCTGCGTACGATTTCTGTCGATCTGGCACTGCTTTCAAACTATCACAAATTACTTTCACTTTTTCTTCTGTTTCTCTGATTAGATCAATTCCGTGAATCTTATTCTCGCTTAGCTTAGTCCAGTACAATGGTGTTTGCCATTTACGACCATATAGAGCTTTGTACGGTGCTATTTTAATACTCGAATGAAAGCTATAATTATAAGCAACTTCAATCAATGGGAAATATTTTTCCCACGTACCTTCGAGCTCAAGAATGCAACAACGTAACATATCCTTGAGTTTCTGAATAACTCACTCAGATTGACCATCCATTTGCAGGTGAAACGAGGTACTGAAATGTAGCTTTGTACCCAGTGCATCATACAGTTTCTTCCAAAACCGCGATGTAAACCTCAGATCTCTATCCGAAACAATGGAAATAGGTACCTTGTGCAATCTCACAACCTCGGAGATATATAACTCAGCTAACTTATCAAGCGTGAGATCTGTACGTATAGGGATAAAATGAACTGATTTCGTCAATCTGTCTACAACAACCCAAATCTCATCTTTTTTTCTTGGAGATAAAGACAAACTCGATACAAAATCCATAGTCACTCTATCCCATTTCCACTCGGGAATCATGATTGGCTGCAATAAACCTGACGACACTTGATGCTCAGCTTTGGCTTGTTGACAAATCAAACATTTCGAAACAAATTCTAAAACATCCCGTTTAATACCATGCCACCAACAAAATTGTTTCAAATCATTATACATTTTCGTGCTTCCCAGGTGTACTGATAGGCCATGTAACACATTAACTTGATACACCAAAATTAACAAGTGTCACACAGCCATGTGACAACCCGTGTCCCAGGCCGTGAGCTCCATAATTTGGCCCTAAAAACAAGCCATTTCAAGGCCAAAACACACCTAATCAACCATCTAATTTGTGCATACATTCAAAGGACCTAAACACCTTTCAAACACTTATAGGCATACAATTTCAAACATCCTATTTCATTTAACCAATATGCCATTCAAAAGGCATCACAATTATACCAAAACATCATTAACCAACACAAAGTAATATAGCCACAATTCAAGCACAAAACCTAGTTCCTTTAACTACCAATTAACATCACTTAAAACCATTCACAAATCATCACAACAAACCAAAAAAAATCATGTTTTACAAGTACCTAAAAGTGGCCAAAATGAATTAACTTGTCAAAGCACTAAAGTCCATTAACAAAACATAAATTCCAAAAGCATATACATACCAAATTGACCATTAATACATTCAAGTACTATCATTATAAAATTTCATATACATGCCATTTATAACCTTCGCCAAAATAACTCAAAACTACTGAAATGTTTGTTGGATAGTGTGATAGATCTCCAACAAACTTTCAACTGATCAAGCTTCTGATAATCTACGAAACAAAGGAAAGTAACTATATAAGCAACTAGTGCTTAGAAAGCTCGTCTAAACTTAAACATAACTTACTATTCTTAAGCATGAGTTATAAAATAAGCATAACATCATTACCAAGACCATATGCTTAGTAAAATCCTATATAGGTACCATCAAACTCATAAGTTAGTAAGTTCATACATGATACATATATAATCAACCATACCATAAGTAGATTTACATGTGCACATCACTTATCACATTAACTTTTTCATAAGATCATGAACCAATATCCAATTGTATACATACCTTGCCTTTAACCTTTGCTTACCCGTTGAACCATCTAGAATTACATTGGATACTCGAGAATGCTCACACATAGTGTGCCTTTCCATATAACCGTAACCTTTCCTTTTCAATAATGCTCACACGAATTATGGGTCGGAATGGCAACTACATGATGCTGTAACACGAGCTGTGAAGAATCCACAACAAATGCAGGACCTTAGCCATCGGTAGGACATTCAAGACCAGCACCCAAAACATGAAATCCCTAATGACATGTCATTCGTATCCTAAGAATTCTTAAGGTTCAAATGAGACTATTTATCCGTCACTCAAAGCATCGATATATGTATATTCAAGTTCATTTATAACTAACACGATATAGCAGATAATTAATTTAACTATCATTAATACAATTGTAATCCATACAAACTTACCTCGATAATTATAGTCGTAGAAGTAGAATAGGAGACTAATCCAAAGATTTCACATTTCCTCGATTTAAATCTGGTTGTGGTTTATCTTGATCTAAATTGATAATTACATTCAATTAAGCAATTTAATTAACCTCAAGCATTCAATTCAATCCATAATTCACATTTTCATAAAATTACGAATTTACCTTTCCTATTTTAACTTTTTCACAAATTAGTCCTTAAGCTCAAAACTTGTAAAAATACCATTTTTACCCTCCACACATGCTAGCCAACATTCTTATGGACCCATACCAACCCATTTAAACCACCATTTCATAATGTTACCATGAAATTTTACTATTTTCATGAATAAGTCCTTAAACCCTAAATTCACTAAAACTCCTTTAACAAAACATGTTTGTTTAACAACCAAGAGTAATAATCTATGAATTGACATAAAAAATATTCAAAAACAATCATGGAAAGTCCCTCAACCTTTAAATTTTTTGCAAACTAACCCTTGGGCTAAATAGATTAAGCTAAAATGAGCTCAAAAACATAAAATTTACTAAAATCGAGGCTCAAATACATACCATGCATGAAGAACTCAAAATCAAAACTTCCTCCCCCTTCAATGGCTATTTTTGGTTTTAGATGAAGAAGAAAACAAAGATGATATCTTTCTTTCATCTATTATTTACTTAATTATTTTTTTATTTACTAAATTACTACTTTGGCATTAAAATTTCATTTAAAATACCATAGTACCTTTCCATAAACATCCACTAATTTTAAATGTGGTATATTTACCACTAAAGTCCATTTATTTACCTTTTTAAAGCTATTTGCTCCATTTAACTAATAGAATTCAATTTTTACACTTTTACGATTTAGTCCTTTTTACCTAATTAACTATTTAAAATTTAAAATTTCTTAACGAAACTTTAATATGACCCTAATATAATCCCATAAAATTTAAATAAATATTAAAATATTTATTCACTCGTCAGAATCATGGTTCCAAAACCATTGTTTTTGACACTAGTGAAAACGGGCTATTATAACTGTTGAGTGCACATTACTTGAACCTTAAACACTTTGAGTGCTTTGAGTTAACCTTAGTGAGGGTGTTCATTCTTGTTGAGTTGAATTTCAAGTAATTATTGAGATAGCGGAAACGCCTATGTTTTTGTGCTTTAAAAGTTTTTGCTTGGATTGCTTGGGTTCTTTAGTGTCATTTTAGTTTAAATTTTCAATGCATGATTATCTGTAAATTATCTTAGGACATTATTGGTGAAAAAAATAAATTGAGGGAAGTTAACTTGAATGTGGGTTGAGAATTTTTCTTGAGGACAAACGAACTCTTAAGTGTGAGAATTTTGATAAGTGCTAAAAGTAACATGTTTTAACTTCACTCTTAATGTGTTTTTAGGTGATTATTCGATGTTAATTGTGAATTTTATGCTCCTAATTCTTTAAATTCATGTTTTAATACTCAATAAAGTACTTGGGAGCAAAAGGAGTGAAAAACAAATGAAATCTGAATCGTCGAAACAAGCTACAAAAGCCATACGAGTTGAACAATTCCACATGGCCAGACCACATGACTGTGTGACCTACATGAGCGTGTGATAGGTTGTGTTGATTTCATGGAATTGCACACTGAACTACAGAAAATCATGATTTTTAGGTTTTTTAAGCATTTTAAAACATATATACGAAAAAAAAAAGATAGGAGGGAGCTGTCATAGAATATTCAAGAAAACAACTCGAAAAACACCATTGAAACTTACTTTAAAATAGATTTCTGTGAAAATTGAATATTCCCAGTTGGTTTATTAAGAAGTTATCATGAGTTTCTTTATTTCTTTCAGTTTTACTGTGTCTTGGATGTTTTTATTCTCAAGCATAAACCAATTTTCTAAATACTTTGGAGAGATGAACCCTATGGTGGATTCTATCATTTGATTTTTATTTTATGCAATAAATACTGAGGTTCTTATTCTTGATTATTTATGTTTAATTCTTGGTTTGATATTTCTAGATTATTGATCCATGTTCGATGTGTTTAAATTGAAGGTTGAATAGACCCTATTGAAGACTAGATCTTGCATAATTGAGTGGTGTTGCATGCAATCCTAGAAATAAGATGACATAAATCTACCATATTAGAGCCAAATCAAGCTGGGAATGGCAAGGGTCCATCTATCCTAAAACACATGTGTGAATTTGGTTTAAGGTTTATTGCTATAAATATTACAAACCAGGTCAGTTTTATTTTTTGTTGTGCAAGAAAAACATTTTCAAACCAGATTTTTTTTCCAACATGTGGCTGGTGTTGCGACCTTGGTAGGCCACAGTTGCAACCTTAGGAGTTGGTGGCGCGACTTCAAAGACAGTCTACTTAGAGGTGTAATTTGGTGAAGTTTAACTCCTCGGTTGATGGCAAAGGCATTGGTGTCGCAACTTTGGTTCTAGTTTAGGCTCTTTTCCTCATTTTCGTATCAACAAAGTGCTTGAAACAAGCTTAACTCAAAGATTAAGTTCAAAATGGCATAAACTTATCATTTTATTCCTAAAAGTATAAAATGCAATAAAAACTAAAATTAAGCATAAAATCTAATAATTATGGAAAAGTAATAAAATACAATATAAAGTACTTGAAAATAAGCTTGTTAAGTGTTTAAATAGCTTAATTTAACGTATATAAATACGTAAAATAATTCTCCAAGATAACAATCCCTTTGACACATGATTTCTTCCTAGATTTTCGTTCGACCAATATCCAAGGTCTGAATTTTTCAAACGACGCCATGTGATCCATCTACCTTGTTGGATTTGAGTTTTTCATCGACCCTCACCATTAGCCCTACTTTATTCAATGGGAAAACATCTTTAGTTTAACCAAAACAGCCACAAAAGAAACATACATTTGGTATACTTTGGATTCTACCATCAATAAAGATATTGGATATTAATGGCTTGTTCAAATCAACATTTAACGCCATATGAGCAAACTTGCCTTTAGTACCATTTTCCATATTGTAATCAATTTTGATAACATGTCCAATAGTGCTTCCAATGGCCTTAAGCAAATTATGTTTATATATAAATCACAATAAACCTAGTAGACGAATTTGAACATTAACTTGACTAGGATAATCCCGCGAGGTGCTAAACTTCATTGACCACAGTTAAATAGTGAGATGCTTGCAAAATATTATCCACGACCCTTCAGATAATACTTTCGTATAATCATCCATGGATTTGAATTTAACGAGATAATAGTAATTTTCAATATCCATTAATTGGATACTACCCTATGTTTTCCATAAAGCTTGGAGTTTACTATAAAGGCTATCAAATCCGAGCTTTCTTTCTAGAAACTTAATAATGGCAACTCTAGCCATGCGTTCCTCCATGATTTGGTGAACCCTAATCAAGAAACTTATAGATGGAACCCTATTGATTTCATTCACTAGCACATCACCAGCTTTAAGTATCACATCATCCTCTTCCTCCGTTTATGACACATCTGCACTAGACTTATCTCAATTGAATGTTTATAGATTGTAATTTAAATGTTATGTTATTAAACTTTATTTAATTTGTTATAACTCATACTTAATGTTTTCTACCATATTTAATAAAATACAAATATTAGTATAATAAAATATATTATTGAGAGGGAATGAAAAATTCACAACATATTTGGAATTTGACTTAAATGAAAATTTGGCCCTCAAACTATAACACTTTTTTTTTGGTCAAAAATGGTACCTAAAGTATAATTCTATTACATAAGTTACCTTAGTTGTTACTTCAATTTAAAAAAATTCTCATAGTCAATTACATTGTGACATGTGACACTCTTTTACTAAAATAAAAGTTAAAAGAAAATATAAAAATTAATTATATATTTATAATTAGATTAAAGAAAATTGTTATTTTATTTTATTTTCATATTCTTCTTTCCCTTTCTTTCTTCCTATTCTCTTCTCCAATAAAATCTACAATTTTTTTATTCTAAAATTCCTTACTTTCCTTAAAAAAATCCATTATATCTCAAATACCAATTTATAATTTTGAAATTATTGCAGCACTCTTGGTGTTTGTTTATGGTGTGTGTTGAGTTATTGTAATTATGGTGCGTTGATATAATGTGTTTTCTTGTTGGTTGTAATATTTTTTGGGATGTTTGATTTAAGGAATATAAGATTACGTATTTTATTAGGATTACGAGAATGTAAGATAATAAGTGATAGGTTACATTATCTTGTTTGGTTCATTTGGTTAGAATGCAATATCATGTGTTTAGTTGATGAAATGTAAGATTAACTACAAGCGTATTTTACTAAATTGTCATTGATGATAATTTTTTTAACAACCTTATTTCCTTTAGTATTTTTTAGTCTTAATTTCTATAAAATTATAATAAATTGTTACAATTCTCACTTTTTATTACAACTTACATATTAATAAGTAAAAATGTGATGTTGAAATAAATTTATAAATCATACTTATAATAATTCATGAAAATTGATTGTACCACCAACCATAATTATACTTATAAACATGATTAATATACTAATAAATAAATTATTAGAGTAAGTGTAATAATTATAATTTTAATGTATGACTTCTTCTTTTTCACTGTTAAGAAAAAAAAGATACTATTTTTTTAATTAGTCTTAAATTTTATTTGAGAAAAAAAACCTAAATTGATTAAAATAATAAAAACAAATGGCAAATTGATCTAAAAATTTAAGATTATGCATTTAATCTAAGATAACTTAATAAATGAGTTGTAATGAAATTACACCCTATATTAAAGTGTCTTAACACTATTTAGGAATATAAAGTTACAGGGTGACCAAAATGTTAAGAATACAAACAATATAATCTTATTCTAAAATATAATATTATGAGTAATAATATAAAATTCAATCAACCAAATGTTCCCTAAATATTAAAAAATATCTTATCGAGGAAAAAGAAACAGCCTAGGAATTTTGGGTTTTGAATGAGAAAAAGTTATTGTAGGGAGAAAATGAAATTAAATAAAACGTTAAGTGAAAAATATTTATATTTTTAGTTTTAAATTTCTTTTAATTCAAATTAGTTTTAAAATTTTAAGTTAAGTGCCCGACTAGCTTGCCATATCAACATTAATGTGGTTTAATAAGTTCCATTTGTTGCATTTTAATTGGTTGAACTTGTTAGCATGTTTTTTTTAATGGAGTACATGCGGGGTAAATTATGTAAAAGAATCATATGTTAGGTACTATTTTTTTTTTTATAAAAACAACTTACTATAAATACTTGGTTTTGGCTATTGCTTCAGGAAATTGTGTTATCAAGCTCGAAAAAAGTAGCAACGTTGTTTCAATTAAAATCTCTTCCAAAAGAATAATATTTTTTTAAAATAGTTATTGTTCAAAACAATTGTTATTTAAGAATAGCTACCTCTGGAACAATTATATTCAAAATAGAGCTTTAGTTTAGAATAATTGACATCCAGTGTACCTGTCATATGAAAACAACTAAAGTTCAAAACAACTATTATTTAGAATAATGGTGTTTCAAGAACAACTATGTTTAGAATAGCTTTTATTTGGAACAACTTCTATTTAAAACAATTGTATTTGTCCAAAAGAGTCATTATTCAAAACAAGTTCTACTGAGAAAAATATCATCATGGAACAACTCTTGTTTGATACTTCTATGTTGAGAACAATACACATTTTGAACAAGTCAAAATAACTCTTATTCAAGAACAATCTTCATCTTGCACTTCAAGAGATGTTTCGTAGAAGACATTTCACATGATATTACTTCATCGAAATAGAAGAAGTGGGCGTAACTCCAAAATATGACAAAGTTTTTGGGTTATTTTCACTATTGAAATATTCCAGAAAGCTTGATTTGGTGGATAAAATATAGAGGTAGTTAAGAAGTTTTCTTCTTAACATTTTCTTGTAACATTGTGTATTTCTCCCTTTTCTAAAAACATAGTGAACTATTGTTTACTTGTTTGCAATGCTACCTCTCTCTATCGAAGAACCCTCTAAAGTATCTAGGTGAAAAAAGAGCTATAATTTTGGGGTTAATTTTACATTTAAGCTTTTGAAATTTCATTAAGAAAAAAAAAGATAAGAAGTTCAGGAGTAAAAGACAATAAATAGAAAACATGAAGCTAAGACAAAGTAAAAAAGGGAAGAAAATGAATGTAAGTTTTAAAAAATCACGTCTATTTAAAGTTATATTTCTAATATTTTTTTTAAATTAGGTTAAAATTAGGTTTATAAATAGAAAACATAGAAAAATTATATTAAAATATATAGAGAAAGGAAGTTAACAAAGGGAGAAGCAGAAGAGAATAAAAAAAAAGGAAAGTTAAAAAAAATATAAAAGAAAAAATTAAATTGTTCAAAAAGAAAAAAAATATGGAGACCAATTGTATAATTTAACCTAAACTTTTTGCTTGAAATGATGATTTAACATGCCACGTCAGCAAATTACTATTAGCGACAATTAACAGCTCAATGACAAAATGTTACAACACGTTAATATAAGTGACTAAAATGTAACATTTTAAACATAAGTGATTAAAATATAAATTGAGATAAACAAAAGTGACCATTTTAGTAGTTTTCCCTTATAATATTTATAAGTTTATATCAATTTTAATATTTTTATAATTTTTTATAAAAAATAAAAAGTATTAGATTAAATTCGAAACAACTATGTGTCGCCTTTTAATTGATCCGTTAATTTATTTTAACAATTAAAGTGATGGGAAAATGATTGTTTGACATAGAGATATCACATCATTTGTATATCTTTTCTAATAGTTTAACGTCACATTAGTATTTTCATACTAAAAAAATTAAATTCAAATGAGAAAAATAGAGGAAAAAGCAGAAGAAAATAAAAAATAAAAAAAAAACATAAAAGAAAAAATTAAATTACTTAAAAAGAAAAAATATGAGGATTAATTGTATAATTTAACCTAAAATTTTTATTTGAATTAATTATTTAACGTATTACGTCATCTTATCGTTACATCGTTAAAGACAATTAACGAATTAATAACTAAAATGTTACAACATATTAACGTAAGTGACTAAAATATAATATTTCAAACATATGTAACTAAAATATAACCTGAGTTAAATAAAATGGACTAATTTTATAATTTATCCTTACTATATTTATAAACAAAAATTGTTAAAAACTTAATTGATTATTTTAATTAAATATTAATTTAATTAGTTTTTTATTTTTACATATAAGCTAATAAAAAACCAACTGTTTTTCTTCAAAAATTCCAATTTCATTTTCCAAAACCTAAGAACCCTAAATCTTATTTCCTTCTCTCTAAGAAGACAGACGATAACAATTCTTCGGTTTTCTTTCCCCGAGAGAAAATATATCGAAAACGAAATTCAAAATCAAATTATCTGATCTCCAAAGCGCTGCGTCATGTTTCCTAATCCCCAACGCTTGACGGATCGAAGTTAACCGATCAGGCCGGTTTACTTATTTGTTTATCTTACGACTGTTCTGCCAGTTGTGAAGGGAAGGGGGGTTGATAAGGTGATCGGACGGTGGAAGAGAAGAGAGGATGCCATCACAGGGAGACCTAGAACGTCAGATCGAGCAGCTGATGGAGTGTAAGCCGCTGTCTGAGGCGGAGGTGAAGGCGTTGTGCGAGCAGGCACGAGCAGTGCTGGTGGAAGAATGGAACGTGCAGCCGGTGAAGTGTCCTGTTACAGTTTGTGGAGATATTCACGGACAATTTTATGATCTAATAGAGCTGTTTCGAATAGGAGGCAATGCGCCGGATACTAATTATCTCTTCATGGGAGATTATGTAGGTCAGTCTGTTAATTTTCTTCTTCATTTGCTTTGCTTTACTTTTCTTTTTCTTTTTTTTTTTGTGCTTCTGTATTATTCTAAAATTTGATGTGATTGATTTAAGAGTAACTTCTTTTTATTTATTTATTTATTTATTTTTTAGCTTTAGAACTCGATGAAGTTCGGTTTTTGTTTGTTTGTTTATTAAGTTAAATAAATTTTTAAGTTCCGTTTATCAGACGAATCAAACATGAACATGCATGTTCGGTTCATCGTCCTCAGTTCATTTATGACAAGCTCGTTTACCTTAATATAGTTTAAAATTAATGAACAAAAAAAGTTTTAAGATTTGATTCTTGGTTGATTTATCATTTATCTGTGATTTTATTTTAGTTATTTAAAATATAGTTATTAATATTTTTATTTGATTATTTTGTCTAAAAAAGGAAATATATTTGTTTGTGATTTGTTTGTTATGGCTCTCAAACATATTTGATTATATGTTCATGAGGTTGCTGGTTTAATGTTCTTGAACATGTTTAATTAATTTAAATGAACATGAACATACAAAATTTAAAATGAATGAACACAAACAATATTTTAAAATTCTTAATGAACACGAACCAAATAGGAACAAGCCTTAAAATGCTTAAAACAAACAAACAAACATTAATAAGGATTGTTTGTTCAAGCTCAGTTCATGTACAACCTTACTTTAAGAAAGAAAAAAAAATTGTGAATAATTTGTAGGTGAATTTGTTATTTTTCTTAATATTTCGTGTTTTTATGTGAATCTTTTTGTTTGGATTAATTGATGGAATGTTATAATATCCAATATTAGGTAGGTATTTTTCCTTGCTTGGCTTAGAAAACTAAGAGCCACTAGTTGGCTTAGTGGTTGTCTTCATGTGTTGTTAAACTGGGAAATTATTATATTCAAATTACATCGACTCAATTGGTATGATTTGTAAATGTTACTAAGGCTTTTATGTTTAGTATTGCTCTTAGGATGCCTAAATAGCTGAAAATTTCGGGAGGGACTGGCATTTGAGCTTTGCTCAACTTGTTCTAAACTGTTGACAACTGTGCTCTACCAGTTCCTTATCTTTGAGGGACAGGATTTGTATTCTTTCAAATTCTTGAGACCAAATTCTTGTTCGGCTGAGTTCGGACATGTGCAACTTATCAGGGGATTTTGCTGTGACTTAGAAATACTAGCTTTTATGTGTGTCAATTATTATTTGCATAAAGTTGTGGCTACTTAGTCTAAACTTTTAGATGATTGAGAGGAGTGAGATTTGGGTAGAAGTAAGTTCAATTTAAAGTGCTTCCAATTAATCAAATAATATTGCAGCTGTTTGCAAATTGACATCTATGAATGGAATGGGATTTTCTTTTAACTTTAGCTGCATATGTGCAGATCGCGGGTACTACTCAGTCGAGACCGTTACACTTTTAGTGGCCCTCAAAGTCCGATATAGAGATAGAATAACAATTCTTAGAGGAAATCATGAGAGCCGGCAAATAACACAAGTGTAAGATCTTGCACCCACCTTTGCCTTTTCTAATGATATCATAGGCTTGTAGCATACACTAATGAATAAAAAACCTTCAAGTTTTGCTTAGGAAGGATGAAAACGGATAAGAACTAAGAATGAAATATTGTTAATCCAATGGCTAAGATAAAAAAAAGTAGCAAAGTGGTTACGAAATTAAATTTTGGATTAATAAAACAACATTTAAGTTTTGCTTGGTAGGAAGTATGAAAATGGAAGAAAAACTGTTACTGTTAGCATGAACCAGCCAAGCTTGCACTTCTGATGTCAAACCAATCTCAGCTCCTATTCCCTTTTTAGTATGCTTTTCACTTCTTAAGTTTCTTCCCTGGCTCACTCTTCTCAGTATGCTTCACTTTTTAGTTTCTTTATTTCCAATAGAAGAAAACAGAACAGCATGGTCATTTGGATGCTGCATTTATCTTACCAATTTGCTGGTTCTGGTTATAACATATATGATCCTTCTCGAGTATTGCACCTTTATAAAGAGACAAGATTGGTAAGTTTTGTGCTCAATATTCCTGCCGAATGTCTAGTACTACAATATAAAATTAATTTACATGAATTTGAGCTGACGTAAAACTGATTAGGATTGTGATTGTTCAACTTTCTAATGTTAAAATTTCACTAATTAAAGCCTTGAAAAAGCCTGAGGCTGACATGCCATGGCTGAAGCAATGCATCTATGATAGAGATAAGGATGTCAAAGTTGATATCCAGTAGTTACAAACATCATGGCATCTCATGCAATGGTAAACTGCATTTGTATTTGATTTTTATTAGAGTTTTGAAAAACCCTTGGAGTACATTTATTAGTGTTCAGAACTTGCTCTCATTGTATTAGGTGGTGGTATATGGGGTTGCTATGTTATTGTTTTTCTGAAGGTTTTATTTTCTGTCCTTTTCAGGTATGGTTTTTATGATGAATGCTTGAGAAAATATGGAAATGCCAACGTGTGGAAGTATTTTACTGACCTGTTTGATTATTTACCGCTCACAGCTCTTATTGAGAGTCAGGTTTGCTTTAACTTCTAGCAGACTATTTATTTTGATTAATATCATGACAGCTCTGATAGCCACAGAACTTTTACATCTCAGATCTTTTGTTTGCATGGAGGACTTTCCCCATCTTTGGACACATTAGACAATATTCGAGCATTGGACCGCATACAGGAGGTATGTATAGAAATGATTCTCTCAGCTTTTCCTAATCACTTGTATTCATCTCTGCGGGGAGTACTGGTAATTTGCCATGTACTTATTATAATCTTAAGCATTCAAGTAAAATTATGAAAACTTCTATAAATACTTGAATTATAAATGCTAGGATGGCCCAGAAAACGGCCCAAAAGTTGGATCCTAGTATTAAAATATATCGTCTCCTTTGGTCCCATGGCTGTAACTAAAATTTTGTAGTTAAACTTAGCTCTGATTAGTGATGCAATATTTTGAAGTCTTATGTTTTTCTTTTCTTAATCTATTTTTCTTTTTGTTCATAATTATGGTATTGTGTGGATTAATTCATGGTTAGGTTCCTCATGAAGGACCAATGTGTGATCTCTTGTGGTCTGATCCTGATGACCGCTGTGGATGGGGGATCTCTCCTCGTGGAGCTGGCTATACATTTGGACAAGATATTGCGACTCAGTTCAACCATACAAATGGTCTCACTCTGATTTCAAGAGCCCATCAGCTTGTCATGGAAGGATACAATTGGTGTCAGGTGTGTGAAAACCCGAAAAGAATCAGTTTAGCCTGGTTTTGGAACGTGTAGCTTGGGAATCAAGGAGAAGGATTGCAATTGCTGGGGGGTTTGAATCCCAGGCCTGCTAAATGCTAGGTCTTAAGTATAGTGAAATGAATCAATTGAGCTGAACTTCGAATTTTGTTAATATTTATATACACACATATATTGATTATTCGTTATATGCTCTTCAGGACAAGAATGTGGTGACCGTCTTCAGTGCTCCAAACTATTGCTACCGATGTGGAAACATGGCTGCAATTTTAGAGATCGGGGAGAATATGGACCAGAATTTTCTTCAGTTCGATCCAGCACCCCGGCAAGTTGAACCCGACGCCACACGCAAGACACCTGATTACTTTTTGTAATTTATACATGCGTATATTTCTGCTACCAGTTTCTAGCACCTGCTCACTGCTGTATCACTGTAGATGTGTCGTGGAAGTGAAAACCTTTCCTAGTTTTCAGTTGAGGTTCATCGACATTGTCATTCTTTGAATAGGAGTTCATCCAGCTGCAGCGGGTGCTTTGTTAATGTGCACTAGAAGCTCATAGTAGTAACTTTGTATATTTCTCGAATGGCAATAACCTGTATTACATTGTTCTGTTATTTTGCACTTGATCTCAACAGGCTATACGTCTTGTTCTGACTCTGAACTGTGGACGCATTCTAACTACCCGAATCCAGTTACCGTTTTCTGTGTAAGTTTGTAGATCTGATAATCCATCTATTTATTTATATCCGGTTACCCTTTTTAGTCTAAGTTCGTAGATTTGATAATTCATGTGTTTATGTCATCCATATATTTTGTTTTTCCATGTCGCAACTAGGTTTAAGGTATATGTATCGATTTATATTGCCATAAATATAATTTGTATTATATGAATTTTTAAAACATTCATATTATTTATATCACTAGAAGGATAAAAATATGAATTTTCTTTCCATAGGTGTGTTTGGTTTGGTTATTGGTAAGAAAGATGGAAAAAAGGAAAAAAGAAAGTCATTGTTTGGTAGAGTTGAAAAAATGAAATGAAAGAAAATTAAACATTTGAAAAAATGTATAATTAAAATAAACATTGTTCTTATTTTCTCTTGTCTCATTCTAATATCTCATTCTAATATGGAAGGATTGATTGATTTTTATGCATTAGAATGGAAAATAATTATCTTTTCTATTCTTTTTCTTTACTAAACACACTTAAATTTTATTTTATTTTCACTTTTTCGCTTTCTTTTTATCCTTCCACTCAGTAAAATCACACCTTTGGCATTACATTTTTCATTTTTCAGTTTGTTCTTCAGCATTTATATATTAAATTGATTATAAATTTTGAAGTTCAAACTTTAGAAGTTTTGATGGAAGAATTGATTTTATGAAATCTGATGGCTTAAAATACTTTTATTTTGAGTTTGCCTTATTCAGCATTCATCTTATGATATGATAATGGAATAAGGAAGTTAATCCATAGCATTTGAGCATCTCAAAAGTTTCAAACATTGTCCAAAAATGTATTTCAATAGCGAGCTTCCAGCTCACGCTGGGCATAAAACATGCTGACGTATTGAGAAAATAAAAGATTAAAATATGCAACGGGATTTTGTATTTTTCAGAAATTCAAATTTCTTGTATTTTTATTTATATAAATTTAGTTTCTACTTTAAAAACTGTGTATTTTAAAATAATAATAAAAAATACTCTTTAGCAATATAATGATGTAATGATTCTAATTTTAACTCAGATTTAAAATTTGATATCTAAAAAATAAAAAAATTAAGCTCCGTTTATTTAACAGTAAAATATTTTTCGGAAAATAATTTCTGGAAAATGATTTACTTTTCTGGAAAATAATTTGCTTTTCTGGTGTTTTGGATGAATCTGTGTAAAATATTTTTTGTTGTTTGACAAATTTCCTAAAAATATTTCATAAAAACTGTATTAAATTAAACAAATATATATATTTAAGAATTTATATATATATTAATCCATTAATTGAATAGTAGAAAGATTTGTTTTTATCTAATCCACTATAAATGGATTATAATTTCTAAAAAAAACATTTAAAAAAAAACTCAAATTAAACAACTTTCCCTCACTACAACTATAATTATTTTGGATAATTCTAATCAAAAGTTCAACTATAAACTTCCATTTAAAAATCCCTCAACTACAAAGCATGATATGGCTGTGAAAAACCACTATTAGCTGCATTAACATTTAACATTTGAATGATGTTAGTCCATCTAAACAATTATGACATTTGACGTATATACATTCCCTTCATTGCTGCCTATATTTAAGAAATTAGAATGATGTTACAACAAAGATCAGCGACTAACTGACCCATTACTTGATACAAAATCAGGTTTCTCATTTTGTCTTATAACAAAATGGTCAACCACCCTGACTATATTCACTGGATCCTGCTGCTCTGCTGCTGCACTTCATTTGCTAGGGTATTTCTCTATGGCTCAACTGTTGTGGCTGCTTCTGCTCCATATCCCAATCAGGATCCAACATCCATTCCCTTGGAACCTGCATCTCAAAGGGATTAATGTATACATTCAAACCATGAAGAAAAGGATCGTGGCCAGTGAATCACTCTAGGTTTCTTACCTTATCGACTGCAAGAGTGAAAACTTCAAGATTACCATCACGATTGATGTGGAATCGTGTGAATGACTTGTAATTAGCAATTCTGAGATAAGAGAATGCCTCGTCAAAGTGTAGATGAAACCAGTTAATGCAGATATACAAGTAGCTTCCGAACACCAAAGAAACCACAGGGTTGGAGAAAACCCAGAAGTAAAGGAAGACTGAAGCATAATATATGACAGCACCCCCTCGAGACAGCGCTTGTATTCCATTCTTGCAAATATTGCTTCGGGTGACAGCCATAACTTGGTAATGCTTATGGCAATTCATCAATAGAGTTCAACTGGGACAAGGTATCTGTATTTCTTAAAGGAGACGTTTCTTACCTGTGGAACATCAAATGCGGACATGAAATACTTGATACATGCTGGATAGAGGCCAAATATCCATTGCTCCATACGAGCACGAAGACCACTAGGATCTGGAAAATGCTCACTTTCGATTGAACGGTACCATTGATACAAAGAGTGATAACCTGAACACAGTAATAAGTTATCATTTCCACTAAAAGGACCACATCAAGGCAGTCATCCCCAGAGTTATTTTTAGGTGTACTATTTTTTGTTGGGATATTGGATTTGCTTTTACCAGAAAACATAAGCTAATACATAAAGATTCAAAATATAGATACCACAGGAAAGTAAAAATCTAAAATTCGGCTGCATATTATTGAAATTTTGAACCTTGCTCAAAAACATTAAAGATGACAAGAAAATAATAGTCTAAGTATCCACTTTTTATGGAGTTTTGAACAAATTCAATTTGCTTTATGCATATTATAATGTAAAACATTAAACATGAGGTGATCACAACAACAATATTAATGACAGCTTTGCAGAGAAGATAATTACAATCTCACCTGAAGTTGCTAGTAGTTTATGTCGTATGAATATCTCCAGACCTAGTTCCATGAGCAGCATAAGCTAAAGAACTCTGTTCATAATTTGATATAAAACATTCATTTCAAAACTCAAAAGCTTACTGTGAACTGTAATCAATCGTCTAAGAACATTAAGAACATCATAAATAAGAACCTTAGGATTTAAAGGGTCAGCTGATCCTGAATAAAAAATTACTCCTTTTATCATCTCTTTCAACCCCTCTCTTCTCTAAAAATGCTCAATCACTGAATGCTAGCATCTACTAATTCTTGACGAAGGCTACTATTTGCCTGAATAATTCTTTTCAACCTCTCAGTAATGTCATTTTCATTGCTGCAACATGGAAAGAGGAGAATTGTAAAAATTATTATACTTTTATAACCTCTACTACTAACAACTAGTAGAGATAAACCTGATATCCACTAAACAAAAAGGAGAATGCATAGTATAAAATAGAGTGAGATATTTTTTATTGGAACATCTGTGACCTATCCACAGGGACTGAAGGTCGGATAGCTGTAGGTGGCACAGCAATATTCGTAATAATGAACTTCTCAGGTCTATCAGAAAGATAAAGCAATTCACAGTCCTGTGGACAATGAAATACAGAACATCTCGTGTTATTGAAAAAGCCGAGTGAAGAAAATTTATAAAAGAATAGAAAAGAAAATTTTCTTTATCTATTTATTTGTTTGTTTAACATGATTGCTCCAATATGTGATAAGTGCAATGGAAAAAAGAAGGCATACGATTTACCACATCAGTAAATTCTCCGAACCCCAGAGCCTTAGCTTGTCCACCACCATCGATCTCAATCTCCGAAGCTTTGTTCCAACCCAAATACGTGCCGTTGGCAGTTGACTCGATGAATGCGTTGGAAGAAGAAGAAACGAAGAAAAAAGAAGAAGCAAAGGAATTAGACGACGGTCTAAAAAAGGGATTGTTTTGGAAGCTCTGAGGGAGTTTAAGAAAAAGGGTTCTTGCGAATCAAGTTGGACATGGCTGTGCTGATGTTCTTTTTGTGATGATGGACGGAAAATGGAGAGTGTTGAAGGAAGCAGCTTTCATGGCAGAAACTTCGAGATGAGGATTTAAAACAGGGAGAGGTTCATGTAATGGCTTCGGTTCTCCCTCGACCAAACTGATTTGTAACCCAAGAGGAAGGGGAAGAGGAAGGGGAAAGGGAAGAAGAAGCGTCAATTTTCGGAAAATTTCGGAAAATGTCTTACCGATTTCAAAAGGGTAAGACATTTTCCTTAAACAAAGCCCTCCTTATCCCGTGTTTCATATTTACCCTGGAAAATGATTTTCAACCAACCAAATATTAGAAAAGCCTGAAAAGTTTTTACGGAAAAGCTTTTACAGGTTACCAAAAGGACTAAATATTGTAAATAAGAGAGTGCTGATTAAATTTTAAATTCATAAAAAATGCAGTGTATATTTAACTAAAATATAACTTTTGACTCTTGAAACTGACTGGCATTGTTATTGTGATAAAATATTGTAAATATCTAACAACTCGTTTTTCAGTAGTGTCGGAAATAGTAGTTTTAGGATTACAATTTCGGTAAGTAAAATATTATTTTAATGTTTATGGGATTATATTAAGGTCATATAAAAATTTTGTTAAGAATTTTTTAGGTTTAATTGGTTAATTAGGTAAAAATGACTAAATCGTAAAAAGCATAAAAGTTGAGTTTTATTAGTTAAAGGGATCAGATAGCTTTGAAATCTTAAACTAAAAGACTTGAATGGTAAATAAATCATTTACGGTGTTAGTAGATGTGTATGGACAAGGTTTTGATGAAATTTTAATGGTTTTAAAAGGTTAATTTAGTAAATTGACAATTAAGTTAAAATGTTAAGTAAATTAAAAGGTAATAAGATATCATCTTCTTGTTTTCTTCATGTCAAAATCGATTTAACCATTAAATGAGAAAGGTAGGTTTCGGCCAAGCTTAATTTCTTGTGTGTAAGTGATTTCGAGTCCCATTTTTTATAATTTTTATATTTTTGAGATTGTTGCAACTAGGTCCAGCTAGCCCGTACCTTCGTTTTTGAATTTTTTAAAAAATTTAGAAGTTTCCATTGATGAATATTGAATCTTTTTAATGATAGCTATGTGTTTGAAGCTTTGATTGTGGTATTTGGTTGTTTTGTAAGGTGATTTTTGTTAGATTTTGATTTAAGGATTGAATTGGTAGCATGTCAAAATTTCGAGGTTTGATAGTGAATTTGATGTATAATATGGACAGTTGAAGGGGCTGTTATATTTGGTTGTAATTTGATTTTCTAAAAATGATTAATTTGATGATTTTTAGGTTAAAGGACTAAATTGCAAAAGCTATAAAAATTTAGGGACAAAATGCATATGAATGAATGGTTTATAATATGTTTAGTTTAATTGAATGTTATGATGTTGTAAGATTTTCGGTTGATTGATAATACTCCGTAACCCTAATCCGGCGACATACGAGTTAGGGGTGTTATATTTAATCAAATTGCTTTTTTTAGGGCCTCGAAGGCTTGATTTAGGGACAAAATGCCTATGAATGAATGGTTTATAATATGTTTAGTTTAATTGAATGTTATGATGTTGTATAATTTCTAATTGATCAGCAATACTCTATAACCCTAATCCAACGACAGATACGGGTTAAGAGTGTTACATTTAGTGATATAAGAGCTACGGTTTAATCGATTCTAGGATTAATGTAGACCGTATCGGAGTAGAGTTTAGTATATACATGTCACAAATACCCTGTGATAGTGTGATGTTTTTGATCCGCTCTAATATTGTATTTTCTTATTGATTCAAGATGTCGACTAAGTCGAACCGGGCCGTAGTTAACGAAGCTGAAAGTAATGTTCAAGCTTCGAATCCTGAAGCAAGTAATAGTGGATCAATTCCACAGTCCTTTGGTGATGAAATGAAAAATGTGGTTCTTGGAATGATAAGCCAGTGATTCAATGAATTCAAGCAAGCAAATCTTGTAATTCCGCCACCTTCACCCCTTATGGTGCCTCCTTAGGTACCTATGGGTCCTCAAAATCCTATACCTGTGACAGTTACTCGAGTATCTGTAGATAAAATCCAAAAATAGAGAGCGAAGGAATTTAGAGGCAATGTTGATGATGATCCTACAAAAGCCGAGTACTGATTAATAAATATGAAAGAGTCTTCACAGAATTGTTGTACACTCCTAAAGATTGTTTGAGATGTGTTGTATCGTTGTTAAAAGATGAAGCATACTTATAGTTGGGCACTTTGAGCATGATGACTACAAATGATCGCATTTTAATTGAGACTTCATTCAGATGGAATTCAAGAAGAAGTATGTAAGTCAATTGTTTATTGACAAGAAAATGAAAGAACTTCTTAAATTAAAATAGGGAAATCGGTCTATAGCTGAGTATGAACGAGAATTTGTGCAGTTAAACAAGTATGTATGTAATATAATGTAAATGAAGAGGAAATGTGTATTAGATTTGAAGGTAGGTTGAATGATGATATTCGTATGTCTGTGGCAGCATTAAAGTTATGAGAATTTGTAAAACTTTCTGAACGAGCCCAGAAAATTGAAGAAATTTGTAAAAGTAAATGATAGTCAGATTTGAAATTTTGAGATTTTAACAAAAGAGGGTTGTGCTCAAACATATCCATCGAAGAAATTTAAAAATAAGACAAGTCAATTTGCTACCCCTTCAGAGTTTACTGGCAGAGATAAACCGAGGCAAAGTAATTTTAAGTTTGTTAATTCTCCAGCAGCTAGTGTCGGAAGTGTAAGGAATGTTGAGAAAACTATTCCTGTAATGCCCCTTACCTGAGACCGTCGCCGGAGTCGAACACGAGGTGTTAATAGACTTAATTCATTACTTAAACAGCTCAAACAATTTATTTTTAAAATTTTCAGTCAAGCTAACAATCTGCGTCATAGTCTCTTAAAAATTCATATCTCGAGTTACGAAACTCGAAATCCAATTCCGTAAATTTTACCTGAAACTAGACTCATATATATATTTACTAATTTTTTTATAGAATTTTTGGTCAAGAAAATTAGTACATTTTATTAGTTAAAGTCTCCCCTATTTTAGAGTTTGACTTCTATAACCTCTGTGTATTACGAATCAAATATCTCCCTGTACAGAGTTTCAATGACTATACCGTTTGCTTCTAATAAAACTAGACTCAATAAGGAATCTGTAAATATACATTATGACTTCTAATTATCTTTTAACAATTTATGGTGAATTTCCAAAGTCAGAACAGGGAATCTAGAAATTGCTCTGGCCCTGTTTCACAAAAATTTAAACATCTCATAAAATATAACTCATATACCTGTTTTGTTCCATCCATATGAAAATAGACTCATAATTATTCAATTCCATATATTATTCATCATCTAATTGTATCTTTACTATTTTTAGTGATTTTTCAAACTCACGTCACTGCTGCTGTCTGAATCTATTTTATGGTAAATTTTACCTATTTCATGGTTTCCATGGATTAGCTAGCAATTTAGCATACATAACACCAAATATGATCATGATTAGCCATTGGAATGGCTAATCATTACCAAGCATTTCCATACCACTCAATAACCATATCATAAGACCATATACACAAAATGATTATAATGCTATACATGCCATACTCAAAATATACAAGCCATTATGCCAAGATGGTATACGGATAGTGTGAGCGTGCCTCCGACCGTTTCCGATTTCTGAGCTGGCTTGTCAACACTACAAGGAATGAAAAGGAGGGAGTAAGCATAAATGCTAAGTAAGTTCACATGCAAATAGCAAGTAACATAACTATATAAGCAAACATAAAACATCATTTGCATAATCATCACCGAGACATTCATATCACATTTTCATTTATCATCTTACCATATTGTTGTTATATCGAGTTTTCAACCCGAGGGTTAAGTACATACCTGTTCAAAGTATTCATTTCACAACACTTACCAATACGTCCCTTTCATCTCGAGTATTCCTCCGCTTGAGTAAAATTTTACCCGTTGAACACATCGGAATATAATTCAAATACATGGAAAGTTTGCACATAAGTGCCACATATGTAGCCAAGCTACTATGTAACCCGCCCATAAGCGAACTCGGACTCAACTCAACGAGCTCGGGCGCTCCCATCCATAAGTGAACTCGGACTCAACTCAACGAGTTCGGATGCCTAGTTACATCTCACGAACTCGGACTCAACTCAACGAGTTCGGACATTCGCATCCATAAGTGAACTCGGACTCAACTCAACGAGTTCGGATGCTCAACCATCCTAGTGACATGTCACTTGTATCCTAATCTGTTCCTAAGGTTCAAACGGGCGTTTTTCTCGATCACACATCTTTGCCATCTTCCACGGAATATCGAAATTGATACTTCGGTGATAGTTCATACTTATCAAGTAATTCACATAATTACATATTATTCAACAATAACCACAAAGCATAATATTTCATGATAATAATCAGCATCATATCATATAAACAACATTAAATTGCTTAAAATGACAATTATGTTACTACATTTACACATGAACTTACCTCGTATGCGAAAATGGCTACTTTTACCATTTCGTCCACAACTTGGTCTTTTCCCCATTTTAGCCCGAATTTTAGTTTTCCTTGCTCTATCATTTAAAATATAGTCTAATTAGGACTCACATTATTCAAATTGACCCAAAATCATATTTTGGAAAAATTACAGTTTTGCCCTTAAACTTTTGCATATTTACACTTTTTTCCCAAAGCTCGTAAATTAAACTTCAGCCTATTTTCTTATGTTTTATGACATGCTGATCATTTTTCCCTTCTATGGCAACATCAAATTCTCACTCTAACATGTACTTATGACTATTAGGTATTTTTGCCAATTAAGCCCTTTTGCTAGTTTTCGCTTAAAACCGAGTAGCACAAGTTGTCTAACATAATTTAAAACCTCATATTCTATCATAAAACACCAAAATACACAAATTTCACCTATGGGTATTTTTCCAAATATAAACCCTAGGTTAAATTATTGCTAGCATAAGCTTAATCGAGCTACCGGGACTCCAAAAACGTAAAGAACTTGAAAAACGGGGCTAGAATGGACTTACAATCGATCTTGGAAGCTTGAAAAACCCTAGCCATGGTTTCTCTTTGCTATATTCGGCCATGGGGTTGAAGATGAGCAAAATTGGCTTTTAATTTTGTATTTTAATTCATTTTACCCTTAAATGACCAAAATGCCCTTACTACTAAACTTTCCAAAAATTCCATCCATGTCCAATTTTTGTTCATAGACTTAGAAATTGGTAAAATTTCTATTTAAGACCTCCTAATTAATATTTCAAAACAATTTCATACTAGAAACTTCTAGACTGCAAGTTTTACAAATTATTCGATTTAGTCCCTAATTTCAATTTAAGCACTTTATGCATAAAATTTCTTCACGAAATTTTCACACAATCATGAAATAATATCATAGACCTCAAAATAATCATAAAATAATTATTTCTATCTCGGATTTTATAGTCACGAAACCACTATTCCGACTAGGCCCAAAATCAGGATATTACAATTCCTATTTGTGATGATTGCAACAAAAGGCATTTCGGTGAGTGTCGGTCGAAGTCGTGATTTGTGATTGTTCGAAAAGACAAAATAATTTTGACAATCAAACAAACAAGCCTGAAGTAACCTCACAAAGAAATAGACGATCTGGAAACACTAGAAACACTACTTCTGGTCGAGGGAAGAATAGCAAGATGAATAAATGATCTGAAGCGAGAACACCAGCTAGAGCTTATGCAATCAGAGCTCATAAGGAAGCTACGGCCCCAGACATTATTGCGAGTATTTTTTTTCTCTTTGATATTAATATAAATGAATTGATTGATCTTGGATCAACTCACTCGTATATATGCACTACATTGGTAGACAAAAAGAATGTTTGTTGAGTTCACTGAATATGTTGTTAAAGTAACAAATCCACTAGGTCAGTATGTTTTGGTTAATTAGATATGTAAATCGTGTGCACTGAAAGTTAGGGGTTACGATTTTTTTACTAGTTTGATGTTGTTACGTTTTGATAATTTTGATCTCATTCTGGGGATGGATTGATTGTATGAGCATGATGCAATAGTGAGTTGCCGAAGAAAACAAGTTAGTTTGAAGCATCCAAATGGTGAATTTATTTGTGTTAGAGCAGATGAGGCTGATTGTATTACAAAGGAGTTTCAGCACTGTCAGCTCTGAAATTGATTAAAAAGGGATGTGAAGCTTATTTAGTTTACATTTTTTATTCGAAAGTGGCTGAATAAAAAATCGAACAAGTGATGATAGTCAAAGAATATGTAGATGTTTTTCCTGAAGAATTGTCTGGGTTGTCGCCGACTCGGGAAGTAGAATTTGTGATCGAACTGAAGCTTGGAACGGCTTCAATTTTGATAACACCATATAGAATGGGCCATACAGAATTGAAATAAATTAAAAGTACAGTTGCAAGAGTTATTGGATCGCAGATTTATTCGATTGAGTCTGTCACCTTGGGGTCCTCCAGTTTTGTTCGTGAAGAAGAAAGATGGGTCAATGAGACTATGTATAGATTACCGACAGCTGAATAGAGTCACCATCAAGAATCAATACCCATTACCTCGTATTTGTTCGATTAGTTAAAATGAGCTATAGTGCTTTTAAAGATCGACTTGAGATTCGGACATTATCAGCTGCGAATTAAAAGAGCAAGATGTACCAAAAATTGCATTCCGAACTAGATACAATCACTATGAATTTTTGGTGATGCCATTTGGTTTGACCAATGCTCCTACGACATTCATGGACTTGATGAATCGGGTATTTAGCCATATTTAGATCGGTTTGTTTTGATATTCATTGATGACATACTGATTTATTCACTGAATGAGTTAGATCATGCCGAACATTTAAGAGTTGTGATACAAACTTTGTGTGAAAAATAACTGTATGCGAAATGTAGTAAATGTTAATTCTAACTACGAAAAGTTGATTTTCTAGGACATGTTATATCTGCTGATGGAATCAGAGTTGATCTGAATAAAGTATCTGCGATTGTTGATTGGAAAATTCCGAAGAATGTTTCTGACGTTCAAAGTTTCTTGGGATTAGCTGGATACTATCAGCAATTTGTTAAAAACTTCTCAATATTGCTTCACTTATGATCAAGTTACTACAGAAAAATGTCAAATTTGTTTGGTCTAATAAATGTCAACAGAGTTTTAATCAACTAGAAAACATGTAAACAGAAGTTCCAGTATTAACTTAGCCTGAATCTGGAACGACATATGTTGTTTACAATGATGCGTCTCTTAATGGTTTAGATTGTTTGTTAATACAGTCAGAGAAAGTGGTAGCTTATGCTTCTCAACAATTAAAACCGCATGAAAAGATCTTGAGCTGGCCGCGATTTTCTTCACTTTGAAGATATGGAGGCATTATTTATATGGCGAGAAATGTCACATGTATATTGATCACAAAAGCTTAAAATATTTAGTGACCCAGAAGAAACTAAATCTGAGACAGCGACGTTGGTTAGAGCTACTGAAAAATCATGATTTGGTTATTGATTATCATCTGAGAAAGGCTAATGTAATTGCGGATGCACTCAGTAAAAAGTCATCAGTGTTTGTACTTTGAGCGTTGAACACTCATTTGCCTTTGAATGTCGATGGTTCTGTATTGACGGAATTGATGACTAAAACCTTGTTTCTACAACGAATTCAGGAGTTGCAAAATGACGATTCGAAATGGATAATAAAATGAAACTTGGTTCAAGATAATTTAACTACTGAATATAGAATTGGTGATGATGGTACATTACATTACTGCGATAGAATTTGTGTTCTGAATAATTAAATTTGAAAAGTGACATTATATCAGAAGCTCACAGTAGTACATATTCTATTCATCCTGGCAGCACGAAGATGTATTGTGATTTGAAATAGATGTACTGGTGGCCGGGTATGGAACGTGAGATTTGTGAGTTCGTAGCTAAATGTTTGATTTGTTAGTAGGTAAAAGCAGAACATCAGGTGTCGTCAGGATTATTATAGCATGTTTTGATTCCTAAGTAGAAATGGAAGCGAGTCAAGATGGATTTCATATTTGGTTTGCCTATAACTTTGAAAAAAAGATTCGATTTGGGTGATTATTGACAGATTGACTAAGTCGGCCCACTTTATTCCAGTCAAAACAGATTACTCACTTAAGAGGCTAGCGGAATTATATGTGTTAAAGACTATGAGATTGCACGGAGTTCTGACATATATTATTTCTGTTCGTGATCTGCGGTTTACATCGAGATTTTGGTGTAAACTTCACGAGGCTTTAGGCACTAAACTCAATTTCTGTACAACGTTTCATCCTCAAATGGACGGACAATTAGAACGAGTGATTCAGATTGTAGAAGACATGCTACGATGTTGTATTCTCGAGTTCGAGGGTAGTGTTCGCTTATAATAACAGTTATTAATGTAGTATTAAAATGACACCGTTTGAAGCTTTATACGGAAGAAAATATAAAACGTCGTTGTATTAGTCTGAGCTGATCGAATCCAAAATGGTAGGGAATGATTTGATTAGAAAAACTGAAGATAAAGTTTGAATTATTCGAGATTGTTTGAAAGTTGCGTCTGATCGTCATAAGTCGTACGTAGATTTGAAAAGATAAGATATAGAATTTGTTATTAGCGATCGGGTATTTTTAAAAGTTTCTCCATGGAATAAAGTGTTACGATTCGACAAGAAAGGAAAGTTGAGCCTGATATTTATCAGGACGTATGAGATTATCGAAAGAATCGGTCCTGTAGCTTACAGATTAGCTTCACCCCCTGAACTCGAGAAAATTCATAACGTGTTCTACGTTTCAATGCTAAAACAGTACAAATTTGATCCTTCACACATGATTCATCATAATGAAATTGAATTACAGCCAAATTTGACGTATTTTGAAGAACCAATGAAAATTTTGGCTCGAAAAGTCAAAGAACTTCGGAATAAACGAGTACCGTTGGTGAAAGTCTTGTGGGATCGGCATGGTATTGAGGAGGCTACCTGGGAAATTGAGGAATCGATGAAATTACAATTTCCAAATCTAATCCCGAGTAACAATTTCGAGCACAAAATTTCCTAAGAGGGAGAAAGTTGTAATAGCCCGTTTTTGGTGGTGTCAGAAACAATGGTTTCAGAACCACAATTCTGGCGAGTAAAATATTATTTTAATATTTATAGGATTATATTAAAGTCGTATAAAAAATTCATTAAGAATTTTTTAGGTTTAATTGGTTAATTAGGTAAAAATGACTAAATCATAAATAGTATAAAAGTTGAGTTCTATTAATTAAAGGGATCAAATAGCTTTGAAATTTTAAACTAATGGTAAATAGACCATTTAAGGTGTTAGTGGATTGTATGGACAAGGTTTGATGAAATTTTAGTGGTTTTAAAAGGTTAATTTGGTAAATTGACAATTAAGTTAAAATGTTAAGTTAATTAAAAGATAATAAGATATCATCTTCTTGTTTTCTTCATGTCAAAACTGATTTAGCCATTAAATGAGAAAGCTAGGTTCAACCAAGCTTAATTTCTTGCATGTAAGTGATTCTGAGTCCCGTTTTTAATAATTTTTATATTTTTGAGATTGTTGCAACTAGGTCCAGCTAGCCCGTACCTTCGTTTTTGAATCTGTTAAAAGATTTAGAAGTTGCCATTGATGAATCTTGAATGTTTTTTATGATAGCTATGTGTTTGAAGCTTTGATTGTGGTATTTGGTTGTTTTGTGGAGTGATTTTTGTTAAATTTTAATTTAAGGATTGAATTGTTAAAATGCTAAAATGTCAAAATGTCAAGGTTTAATAGTGAATTTGATGTATAATATGGACTATTAAAGGGCTTAATATATTCAGCTATGATATGATTCTTAGAAAATGGTTAATTTGATGATTTTTGGGTTAGGGAACTAGATTGCAAAAGTTACAAAAATTTAGAAACAAAATGCATATGAATGAATGGTTTATAATATGTTTATTTTAACTTAATGTTATGATGTTGTATGATTTTCGATTGATCGATAATACTCCGTAACCTAAATCGGCAACGAATACAGGCTAGAAGTGTAACATTTAGTCGAATTGCTTCTAAACTATTTTTAAGACTTCGAAGGCTCGATTTAAGGATAAAATGCATATGAATGAACGGTTTATAATATGTTTAGTTTAATTGAATGTTATGATGTTGTATGATTTACGGTTGATCGATAATACTCTATAACCCTAATCCGGCAATAGATAAGGGTTAAAGGTATTACAAAATAATTAAAAAATATATATATAAAGTCTAAAACAATAGCGAAGCATTCGAAAGTCAGAAATATTTTTATTTGATTTGTCAAACCATTATTTTAAAAAAGAAGAAGAAGAAAGAATTATAATGCATTGACAAAGCTTGTATTGAAATATAGATATCCATTATGATTTCAAAATTGGTGCTAACAACAATAAAACGAGCTAAGAATTGACATTTTGAAGCAAAGATAGAACTGTTATCCGAATTCTTTATGTGTACCACACCATGGAATCTGAAATTCCGAATAAAGAAAAACCAATGGTTGAAAAAACTAAACCCAAGATCAAGCCGATTACACCTCTGGTCTTGGAGATTTTAAAAACATTAATTACTAAGCAATCAGAAAAATATAAAGGGCCAAAACATGAAGTAAAACATTCTGTTAAAAATTATAATTTCAATGAAGCTTTTTAACTTGTTCTAGATGCTTCACCATATATGGTTGAACAACTGGACCAACCGATTCCATATTTCAGTTAAATCGGGTAGCCCATTTTTACAATCTATATCCAATATCCAAATCTCGTGTCTAAGAAACAAACAGCAGAGAAATAACAAACTCATTGAACAAAGCAGAACAGACATGTAGGAACTCGGTGTGAAAGGAACTTTTTGTTGTCCATGTGTGTACATATCCTCAATTATTTTTTAACAACTTTTCATGTATTTCGAGGATGTAATCATAGTGTACTATATCAATGTTTGAATATGTGTCGGGAATCCGGATATAGCTGTCAGAATGAAGAACTCGTGTAACATAGTTTAACATTGTTTACCAACTACAGAGCCAATTACAGAGTGCTGGAAAATCGATTACGTTCTAAGAAAATTACTTTCAACAAGTTTTACTGCAACATGAAGAAAAATTAAAAAATATACAAAGAAGGAAGAGCAGCTAAAGCATTTACCTTTAGATGTAGTTTTATACTAAATTACTCCAAAGCCTCAACAATCAACAAAGTCGGTTTCATATGAAAGGGCTTATTAATCAAAACCTAGAGTTTGGTTGGATCCTCCCTGCTGAAACTCCAGGCATGGTAATGGCCCGCTTTCTTCTCAAGAATACAACCGAACCACTAATGAGCAGTAACCCAAAAATAATTCCCTGCACAGATTAGTTCCAAGTAAATGCATCGTAGCTGACATATAATCATCCAAGTACAAGATCTTTCATCTCCGGTTACCAACTCTAATTGTCTAAGAGTCTTGGTTGATAATGTGATGCTAAGCACCCTATTGGCATGTGCATAGTCACCAAGAGAAAAGTCTGGCTCCACAGTTCTATAACTTCTAAACCATAAATCAGTCACAAAAAATATTAACTAAGATTTAACTTGACCAAGCTTTTGGTTATGTGCATTTGTCAGTGCAAGAGTCAATTGATCCATGATTTTGTATTCTCAAGGACACTTGGTCAACAATATGATGCTATACACCCTAATGGTATGCACATAGATTTGCCAAGTGAAATACCAGGCTCCACTGTTTATGACTTCTAAATTAGACATCGGTCACAACAAATATAACTAGGATATAACTTGACTAAGTTTTTGGTTTTTCTTTCTCCATGTACGAGCTGATCAATCCATGATTTTATATCACCATTGATTGGTCGAAAATGTTACGTACCCTATTGGTATGCATATATAGTCACCAAGAGAAATGCCAAAATTAGACAGCAGTCACAGCAATATAACTAGGGTTTTAACTTAACCAAAGTATGATTACATGCCCCCCACAAGTTGTCCATTAATACAAGGCCATCAGCTGTAATGAAAAAGAAGCCGAAGTGCGATCAATCTACTATGAACTTTTAAAATTCAAAGTAGGAAAAAAAAATAGTAAAGTTCAGCTTTTCTTCTGATTATGAGCTAGGCTTTTATGGTAGGGCAAAAGCAAAAAGAACATGACTAGAATATTAAGCAAAGGAAAATACAGCAGGATTCTGGTCTAAACACAGAAAACCAATTTAATTATAAAATGTAATGGCTAAAACAGCCAATCAATTGGCATTTGCTGGCTATATAACTCAGTCTTGAGCATTAGTGTTGGATGCCTGTATGTGTCCAACACGAGAGTGTTCTATTCTTTTTTAAGTTTTTCCATATATTTGGTAGATCATGTCCCTATTCTCATGTCCAAATGTGTATTGGACATGACTATCGCATATGAATACTAAGAAAAATAAAGTGTCAAAGCTAAATAGACTGCTGTTATACAAAATCAATTGAAAGATAGTGAAGATCAAAGGCACATACCTCAAAACCGAGTACTGATAACTTCTCCTCGTTAACTGCAGGTATACAGCTCCTATAGGTGATATAAGCTCGTGACCCACTCTCCGATGTCGATGAATCATCAAGTAAGCTTCTTCGTTGTCTTAAATTCTCATTGATAACTGAGATTTCAAGATTAGACCTACCCTTTTCTGTTTTTTGTTTATTTTCGGCCTTTGAACCATCATCAGTTTCTACACATTTGAAAGGGATACGATAGCCAGTCTCACTACATCGATATTTTTGGTCACTCTGAAGAACAAGTAGCATTCTGATTAAAACCGCAAACAATTTACAGAAATGAAAATATAAAATAAAATATTTATGCCTTCCAAACAAAAAAAAAGCAAATGCAAGCAAAATATAAGCCAATGTTAATCTCATTTTAATGGCTATAATCCCTAGAGATGACCATGTAATTGAAATATATCAGCTATTTCAGATTTGAAATGGTAATAACAAGAAAAGTTGAAAAAGATCATTGATTCCTAGCAAGTAAGCTTAGTATTAGACATGAAACCCGCACACCATTAAAAAAAACTAAAACATGATCATGAAAAAATATAATACGAGCAGTCGCAAGCAACATGAATACACAAATGTCTCATTATATATAATAAGAATTATTAACATGTCAAAATTTTACATAAATATAAGATTTATTAAACATGACATGAACACGATCCGGATCCACAAATTGCTGGGTCTAGTAGCAAGCACATCAACTTAACAACAAAACCTTTGGCATGCCAGATCTAATTCATCTGTTCACATTAACGTAAAGGAAAAGAATGTTTACATAAAAAATGGTTAAGTGTATTACTTTTTTCACTGATAACAGTATCTTAAATGGGAGATTAGAAATTTTCTCAGAAAATTAGATTCCATTTCCAGTAAATTAAGAAAGGCGGCACCCAGAAAATTTAACTGAAATTCATATATTTTGTCATATATGAATACTAAGGCTAAAATCTACAGCTTTATAAATCGAAGATAAGGAACTCAACAATTTAATTAACAAATTGAATAACAAAAAGAGATCAAATAAAATAGGAAGAAAAAGAACCTTCTCAGAGTAAAGGCAAGGAACACAAGGTCCAGAGGGAGAGCAATCGAAAGTATTGTTAGGTTCTTTCGAAATTTCTTTGAAGCTCATCAAAACTCTGTGCCCGATTCTTTCACTGCAATAAAATTTTTTAAAAAAATTAGGGTTTAAAGCTTAAATAATTAAATTAAAATTCTATATTCGCATGAAAAAAAAAAGAGATAAAAGAGCAAAGAAAATAAGGCAATTACTGTTGGTCATGAATTGAAGAAGCTAAGGCAGAGAGGGGAAGGAGGAAAGGCAAGGAAAAGAAGAACAAAACAACTGATGAATTCCAAGATCTCATTCCTTTCTGTGTTCTTTTCTTTTTCAGTTCGATCGTAATTTTTTTTTTCTGTTAAAGATTCTTCTTTTTCAAATTTATACATCTATTTATGTATGTTTAACTAGTTTCACTCTCACCGCAGAATTTTCTGTTCTTTTCGTCCAATTATGATGCAAAACTTTTATATTGACAAATGCACGTAAAAAAAAAAAGTAATTAAGCATTTGCTTTAGGTTAATTTTTTATGGGAATAAGTTAATTTTTTTATTATTTTACCGGAAAAGTTTGAATTCCGTGAAAGTGCATCCACGTCAGCGCAAAGTCAGAGTATGTGTCAACAAAACGCGTCTTGAAGGAGCGTTTTGCTCTTTTTTTAGGGTTAAGGTTTTTTGTGCTTGATTTAAGGTTCTAGGGTTAGGGTTTTAAGAGTTTAGATTTTTATTGTGTTTAGGATTTTAGGGTTAATTAAATTAAGATTTAGGGTTAATTAATTAAATTAACTATTAATTTAAAAAAATCAATTAAATCAGGGTTTAAGGTTTTTAGGATTAATTAATTAAATTAGGGTTTAATGTTAGGGTTTTAGGGTTTTATTGTGTTATGCTTTTAGAGTTAATTAAATTAGGGTTTAAGGTTAATTAATTAAATTAACTATTAATTTTAAAAAATTAATTAAATTAGAATTTAGAGTTTTTAGGGTTAATTAATTAAATTAAGATGAACTGTCAGCAAAATTATTGAAAAAAGCTTCCACGTGGACGTTCTTTTGCTACAGTAGTATCTAAAAAATAATTTTAAGAAAACGTTTCTGAACAAATAGTATCCTAAACGCTTTTAAGCAGGACGTACTATCAACAAAATTACTGAAAAAAGCTCCTACGTGGACACTCTTTTGCTACATTAGTATTTGAAAAAATAATTTTGAGAAGACGTTTCTGAACAAATAGTGTCCAAAACGCTTCAAGCATGATGCACTATCAGCAAAATTACTGAAAAAAGCTCCCACATGGACGCTTTTTTGCTACAGTAGTATCTGAAAAAATAATTTTGAGAAGATGTTTCTAAACAAATAGAGTCCAAAACGCTTCAAGCAGGATGCACTCTCAGCAAAATTACTGAAAAAAGCTCCCACGTGGATGCTCTTATGCTACAGTAATATCTGAAAAATAATTTTGAGAAAACGTTTCTGAACAAATAGTGTCCAAAACGCTTCAAGCAGGATGCACTGTCAGCAGAATTACTGAAAAAAGCTCCCACGTGGATGTTTTTTTGATACAGTAGTTCCTATTTGGCCATAAACTATAAACAAGTCAAATTTCATTCTCAGGTTGCATAAGTTACAGCAAGAGAAATTGAGGCTAAAGTAGAATAGAAACTGAAGATGAGTGAACGTATTAGTGCTGTTATTTACTATGATTGTGAGGTCCGTGACACGGAGAACGGCATTATTTTTTTATCAAAGAGCACAACGCGGCTAGTTTTTAACGATAACATAGATTTGACAGAACTTCGTAAAAAAATTAGGTGTAAAATCTTCGGAACGACGCCAATGAAATTTTTTTCTATTAAATATCGATTTTGTGTTTCGGTGGATCCCGTGAGATATGACTCATTCGACATTAAAGGTCTTCGTAGCTTGAAGGCAATGGTGCTGACTCATATTACTAATGAATCACCCTATCTTGAGTTATATGTACAATTTTCATCACCAAATGATGCATTCGTGACTTCAACATCTACTGCTGTTTAAGAAGAATACATGACCCATGCCCGACACTTCGTTAGTGGGTAGTAAAACATGAAAGCACCCGTGTTTGGTAGCAGTATGGAATACACAACCCCTGCACGACACTCCGTTGGTGGATGGGACATACACCTCGGTGGGTTGATGTTTGATACTGGAAATACGTACTGGGGAATGACATCAACTTCTAATTGTTGGCAATCCACATCTGATTGGAGATGTTATGAAATGTCCACAAGAAGGGATGATGTACTCTCTACGACATCCATCGGTGAGGGGGTCTCGTTCGTTGTAGATGATAGTGGGTTGGACCGGCCTCAATGGTGCAGAAGTTGTATTATTTTTTGAACCAGAGCCTGTTTCAACCATACCTGAAGATGTTGAAGGGGTTCAGATGAAGAAGAAGAAGATTTACTGTAATATCCCGAATTAGGGCCTAATCGAAATAGTGGTTTCGTGACCACAAATTCGAGATAGAAATAATTATTTTATAATTATTTTGATGATTATGATATGATTGCATGATTGTGTGAAAATTTCGTGATGAAATTCTATGCCTAAAGTGCTTATATTGAAAGTAGGGACTAAATCGAATAAGTTGCAAAACTTGCATTCTAGAAGTTTTTTGTATGAAATTGTTTTGGAATATTAATGAGGAGGTCTTAAATAGCAATTTGACCAATTTTAAGTTCATGGACAAAATTAGGACATGGAAGGAATTTTTGGAAAGTTTAGTAGTAAGGGTATTTTGGTCATTTAGTTATTAAAATGAATTAAAAACAAAATTAAAAGCCAATTTTTGTCCATCTTCTTCATTAGGCCGAAATTTCAAGGGTTCTCCATAGCTAGGGTTTGTTTCAAGCTTCCAAGCTTCATAGTAAGTGATTCCAAGCCCCGTTTTTAATGTTCTTTACGTTTTTGGAATCCCGGTAGCTCGATTAAGCTTATGTTAGCAATAATTCAACCTAGGGTTTATATTTGGAAAAATACCCATAGGTGAAATTTGTGTATTTTGATGTTTTATGATAGAATATGGGGTTTTAAATTATGTTAGACAACTTGTACTACTCGATTTTAAGCAAAAACGAGTAAAAGGGCTTAATCGGTAAAAATACCTAATAGTCACAAGTACATGTTAGAGTGAGAATTTGATGTTGCCATAGAAGAGAAAAGTGATAAGCATGTTGTAAAACATAAGAATAAGGAATAAAGTTTAATCCCGAGCCTAGGGGCAAAAATGTAAATATGCAAAAGTTTAGGGGCAAAATTGTAATTTTGCCAAAATTTGAGTTAAGGATTAATTTGATAATGTGAGTATTAAATGAGCTAAATGTGTTATTTTAGATCAAGAAAGACGTGGAATCGACCTCAATCGAGGAAAAGAAAAGATTGTGGACTAAATTGCAAAATCTTTATATTTTGGTACCAAGGTAAGTTCATGTGTAAATGTAGTAACATAATTGTCATTTTAACCAGTTTAATGTTGTTTATATGATATGATGCTGATTATTATCATGAAATATTATGCTTTGTGGTTATTGTTGAATAATATGTAATTATGTGAATTACTTGATGAGTATGAACTATCATCGAAGTACCAATTTCGATATTCCGTGGAAGACGGCAAAGATGTGTGATCGACGAAAACGCCCGTTTGAACCTTAGGAATAGATTAGGATACAAGTGACATGTCACTAGGATGGTTGAGCATCCGAACTCGTTGAGTTGAGTCCGAGTTCACTTATGGATGCGAATGTCCGAACTCGTTGAGTTGAGTCCGAGTTCGTGAAATGTAACTAGGCATCCGAACTCGTTGAGTTGAGTCCGAGTTCACTTATGGATGCGAACGCCCGAGCTCGTTGAGTTGAGTCCCTACTTTCAATATTGCTAACGCCCGTTTGAACCTTAGGAATAGATTAGGATACAAGTGACATGTTGTAACACCCCGTACCCAAGTCCGTCGCCGGAGTCGGACACGAGGGGTTTGCAGACTTTAATCACGTCTTTGCACAATCCATTTTAAAATTTTCCAGGCAAGCTGGCTAACTGCGTCACTGTCACCTTAAAAATCATATCTTGAGTTTCACAACTCGAAAATCAGTTTTGTGATTTTTCCCTGAAACTAGACTCATATGCCCATCTACATATTTTTTTCTAGAATTTTTGGTCGGGCCAATTAGTACAGTTTATTAGTCAAAGTCTCCCATGTTACAGGGATCGACTACACTGACCTTTTCGCATTACGACTTGGATATCTCCCTGCACAGAGCTTCAATACGGATGCCGTTTGTTTCTATAGAAACTAGATTCAGAGAGTAATCTATAAATATATGGAATGACTCCTAATTATCTCTGGTTAATTTATAATGAATTTCCAAATTCGGAACAGGGAATCCAGAAACCGTTCTGGCCCTGTCTCACGAGAACCTGAATATCTCCTAACATACTGTCCATATGATCGTTTCGTTACTTTCCTATGAAAATAGATTCATCAAGGTTCGTTTACATAATTTATTCACTATTTAATTCCCTTCCTACTATTTTTAGTGATTTTCCAAATCTACATCACTGCTGCTGTCTGCATCTGCCTTTAAGGTAGACTTTACCTATTTCATAGTTTCCATGATTCAACTAGCCCTTTTAGCATAAATAGCACAAATTATGATAGTGATTAACCATTCCCATGGCCAATCCTTGTTAAGCATATCCACACCTCTCAATAACCATATCCATACCAAATGATTATAACATTATACTCAAACATATATAAGCCATTTTCGCATGGCTATCCCAAAATTATACAAGTCCAAAGGGTCCATGACCCACAACAAAAAGGGTAGTCCTATACATGCCATTTCGAAGTTCAACCAAAATTGTACCAAAAGGGGGCTTTGATAGTGTGAGCGACTTCGACTTCAAAATCCCGAGTCCGATAGCTGAAGAACCAAAATCTATAAAACAGAGAATCAAAGAGACGGAGTAAGCAATTTATGCTTAGTAAGTTTTGAGCAAGGGATTCCAGCACAACAAAAGTATAGCATTCATATAGCTAAACGGATAATTTCATATGCACAAATTTTCAATATCATACTTACTTCACATTACCAACCCTTTTATTCATACACAAAGATCAACTTAGCCAAAGGCCGATAGCTCATTTATCAACTGAGCGAATACTTATTTGTAAGGGCTCAACTAATTCAAAGCACATACGAAACATACCTCAATGTTGGGATGTTACAAGCATATTAACTGAAATTTTTACAGCAAGATCATTCATTCCCAAATCACGTACCTTCGGAATTTAACCGGATATAGCTACTCGTTCAAATGCCTTCGGGACATAGCCCGGTTATAGTAACTCGCACAAATGCCTTCGGATCTTAGTCCGGTTATAGTAACTCGCACAAATGCCTTCAGATCTTAGTCTGGTTATAGTAACTCGTACAAATGCCCTCGGGACTTAACCCGGATTTAGTAACTCGCACCAATGCCTTCGGATCTTAGTCCGGATATGGTCACTTAGCACAAAGCCTTCGGGACTTAGCCCGGACATCATTCGAATAACCATGCACATTTAACAATAAATCATGTCACATTCATATTTCATTTTCATTACCAAAGCTCAAACACAAGACACTTATCACATTTACAATTTCGGCTCAATGGCCACATATATGAGCATGATTTTGATTTACTTAAGACATAATCTAATCGAATCATAATTTAAGTCCCATTACTCGAAAACTTACCTCGGATGTTGTCGAACGATTCCGATGGCTATTCGACCACTTTTTCCTTCCCTTTATCGGATTTAGTTCCCCTTTGCTCTTGAGCTTAATTAAACAAATAAATTGATTTAATCATTTGAGCATCGAAAAGAGGAACACAAGGCACTTAGTCCATATTTATACATTAGACATTAAAGTCACATATGTATGGAATCATGAATCAAACTCAACATTTTAGCTAATTTTCCCCCTTGGCCGAATTTTCTAAGCCAAGACAAAAGCATCAATATGCTTGCCTCTAACCGAATACATGCAACACCAATCTTCTTCCTATGGCCGAATATGCATGTCTATGTTGAGGCCGATTATATACTTAATACCACACATAAATGGCATACATTTTACTAACTAATGCATTACATATTATAACTCAATACGCATCCATCATTTACTCCATAACTAAACCACCACCATATATAAACATATACCTTGGGATGATATATATATATGTACCATACCAATACATCATGTGCAAATATATATATATATGCAAGAGCCGAATCACAAGGCTGTTTATAGCCATCTCATATATTTTCATCCCATACCCAAATGCACAAGTACATTATAATAGCTTCCAACTTAATTCATCGTAAATTTCCCTTTATTTTTTTTTTCATGGCCGAATGCTTCTTCTACACCATTTACCTTCACAAAGCATGAATTTCATCATCCAACTTACAAGCTTACAATCTCATGAAGTTTAACCTCATAGTACCTATCAAACTCTCACTCATTAGCTTCTATCATAAACCTCCAACAACACCAAATAAACATATACTTCGTGGGTCTATGGTAGAACCAAGAATGGAACTCATAGATATCAAGATGTAAGCAACTACCATTATTCATCTAAGTTTAGCATGAAACACAATCATCACCCTTATTAATCTTTTATAGCCGAAAACCATACTCACTCCCAAAATCAAAATTTCAACATGGTTTACAAAAATCACTTGATAACTCACTCGATATCAACTAAAATTTCAAAAGCTAGTACAAACTTCCTTACCTTAATAGTGACCTAAGATGACCGATTGCTTCACTCCCTTCTTCTTCCTTTCAATTCGGCCAAGAAAAACCAAAGAACACAACTTGTTTTTCTTTCTTCCTTAGAACATTCGGCCAAGGGAAATGAAGAAAGATGGACACTTTTTTTTTGTTTTTTTTTTCTTTCTAGTTTCGGCAAAATGGGGGGGGAACAACCACACACTTTTTTTTTTGTTTTCATCATACTCCCTTTCATTATTTTATGCCCATGCTCCTTATTTTATCATACTTCCCATGAAACACTAACTCAACATGTTTATGACATGTTCTTGCCCATCACACTTGGTCTACCATGCTTATCATGGCCGGCCACTACTAATTAGGGGGGAAATTGACATGCAAGTTCCCCCTTTTTATTTCATGCACTAATAGATCCTTATGCTTTGACCTATCACATTTTAAAATTTTCTCACATAAGTCCTATTTACTAAAATTCACCTACAATTAAACAAAATTCAAACACGAAATTTTCACACATGCACATGTACATATAATGAGTATCAATTATGACAGTTAATTATTTTTATGACTCGGTTTAGCGGTCCCGAAACCACTTCCCGACTAGGGTCAATTTTGGGCTGTCACAACTCTCCCCCACTTAAGAAATTTTCGTCCCCGAAAATCTTACCGGTAAATAGGTTTGGGTATCGTTCTTTCATCGAGCTCTCGGTTTCCCAAGTAGCTTCCTCGATCCCGTGTTTGAGCCATAACACCTTTACTAGCGGAACCCTTTTGTTTCGCAACTCCTTCACTTCATGAGCTAGGATACGCATCGGTTCTTCTTCATAACTCATATCGGCTTGAATTTCAACCTCTGATGGGCTAATTATGTGCGATGGATCAGATCTATAGCGTCGAAGCATCGAAACATGAAAGACGTCGTGGATCTTTTCAAGTTCAGGGGGCAAAATCAATCGATACGCAACTGGACCAACTCGTTCGGAGATTTCGTACGGCCCAATGAATCTCGGACTCAACTTGCCCTTACGGCCAAATCTGAGTACCTTTTTCCAAGGCGAAACTTTAAGAAACACTTTATCTCCCACCTGATATTCAATGTCTTTTCGTTTCAAATCCGCATACGATTTCTGACGATCTGTGGCTGCCTTCAGACTTTCACGGATTACCTTTACTTTCTGTTCGGCATCTTTAATCAAATCAACTCCGAAAATTTTACTTTCACCGAGCTCAGTCCAAAACAATGGTGTACGGCATTTACGACCGTACAAAGCCTCGTAAGGCGCCATCTTAATACTTGATTGAAAACTATTGTTGTAAGCGAATTCAATCAAAGGTAAATACCGTTCCCATGAACCACTAAACTCGAGGATGCAACATCTCAACATATCCTCAAGTATCTGAATTATCCGCTCGGATTGACCATCGATTTGTGGATGAAAAGCGGTGCTAAAATGCAACTTGGTACCCAAAGCTTCTTGCAATTTCTTCCAAAATCGCGAGGTGAATCTCGGATCTCTATCCGACACGATAGAAATAGGTACCCCGTGTAATCTCACAATCTGAGAAACATACAATTCGGCTAGTTTATCCAATGAAAAATCCGTACGCACGGGGATAAAGTGAGCCGACTTAGTCAGTCTATCGACAACAACCCAAATCGCATCTTTCTTACTTGCTGACAATGGCAGTCCGGACACAAAGTCCATTGTGACTTGACCCCATTTCCACTCGGGTATCATGATCGGCTGAAGTAATCCTGAAGGCACTTGATGTTCCGCTTTCACTTGTTGACATATTAAACATCTCGAAACAAAGTCGGAGATGTCTCGTTTCATACCATGCCACCAAAACCGACGTTTCAAATTGTTGTACATTTTCGTACTCCCCGGGTGAATTGACATTCGGCTACAATGGGCTTCGTTTGAGGATAGTTTTGCAAACTTTGAGAAATAAGCAGCTGTATGCTAAGTTTAGTAAAAGTGAATTTTGGCTTCGAGAAGTTGGATTTTTGGGTCATATTGTTTCAGGTGATGGTATACGGGTTGATCCTAGTAAAATTTCAGCCATTGTTGATTGGAAACCACCGAAAAACGTAACCAAAGTTAGAAGTTTCTTGGGGCTAGCTGGGTATTATCGGTGATTTGTAAATAGATTTTCTATAATTGCTGCTCCTATAACTAGATTACTCCGAAAGGATGCTAAATTTGAATGGACGGAAGAATGTCAACAGAGTTTTGAAGAATTGAAAAAGTTATTAATAGAGGCACCAGTGTTAGTACAGCCCGAATCAGGTAAAGAATTTGTGGTGTATAGTGATACTTCTCTAAATGGTTTGGGGTGTGTGCTCATGCAAGAAGGAAAAGTGGTGGGATATGCTTTGAGGCAGTTAAAACCTCATGAGAGGAATTATCCTACTCACGATTTGGAATTGGCTGCGGTGGTGTTTGCTTTGAAAATTTGGCGACATTATTTGTATGGTGAAAAGTGCCGGGTATATACCGACCATAAAAGTCTTAAGTACTTGATGTCACAAAAAGACTTGAATTTAAGACAGCAAAGATGGTTGGAATTATTGAAAGATTACGAGCTTGTTATTGATTATCATCCGGGAAAAGAGAATATGGTTGCTGATGCTTTGAGCAGAAAGTTATTGTTTGCTTTGAGAGTTATGAACACTCAGTTGAAAGTGTCAGATGATGGTTCAATTCTAGCAGAGTTAAGAGCAATACCGATGTTTTTACAAGAGATTATTGAAGCTCAGAAAAATGATCAAGATTTGCTAGCCAAGAGAAAATAGTGTGAAGTTGATACGGGATCAGATTTCAGAATCGGTTCTGATGGTTGTTTGATGTTTAAAAATCAGATTTGTGTACCGAAAAATGATGAGTTGATTCAAAAGATTTTGCATGAAGCACATAATAGTTGTTTAGCGGTTCATCCGGGCAGTACGAAGATGTATAATGACTTGAAGAAAATGTACTAGTGGAGTGGAATGAAAAGAGATATTTTCGAGTTTGTATCAAAGTGCTTAGTTTGTCAACAAGTGAAAGCTGAATACCAAGTGCCTTCGGGATTACTTCAGCCTATTATGGTTCCTGAATGGAAATGGGATCGGATTACTATGGATTTTGTTTCAGGATTGCCATTGACTCCAAGAAAGAAAGATGCCATCTGGGTAATAGTTGACAAATTAACTAAGTCGGCTCATTTTATCCCGGTACGTACGGATTATTCTCTTAACAAGTTGGCTGAACTGTATATTAGAGAAATTGTTAGATTACACGGAATACCATTGTCGATTATTTCAGATAGAGATCCAAGGTTTACCTCGCGGTTTTGGCAAAAGTTGCAAGACGCGTTAGGTACAAAGTTAAATTTCAGTACTGCTTTTCATCCACAAATTGATGGACAATCAGAGAGAGTAATTCAGATTCTTGAAGATATGCTTAGATGTTGTGTATTGGAATTTCAAGGAAGTTGAGAAAGATATTTGCCGCTGGTAGAATTTACTTACAACAATAGTTATCAGACGAGCTTGAAAATGGCACCTTATGAAGCATTATATGGTCGTAAGTGCCGAACACCATTGTATTGGACTGAACTCAAGGAAAATCAGATTTATGGAGTTGATCTAATAAAAGAAACTAAAGAAAAAGTGAAAGTAATTCGAGATTGTTTGAAAGCTGCTTCAGATAGACAGAAATCTTATGCAGATCTAAAACGAAAGGACATTGAATTTCAAGTTGGTGATAAAGTATTTTTAAAGGTGTCTCCGTAGAAGAAAGTCCTTAGATTTGGACAGAAGGGCAAATTAAGTCCGCGTTTTATTGAGCCGTATGAAGTAATTGAAAAAGTTGGACCGGTAGCATATCGGCTAGCATTACCACCTGAATTAGAGAAGATTCATGATGTGTTCCACGTATCTATGTTACGTCGGTATCGTTCGGATCCTTCAAATGTAGTTTCACCGACAGAAATTGAACTACAACCAGATATGACCTACGAAAAAGAACCGATTAAGATTTTAGCTCGAGAGGTCAAACAACTAAGGAATAAAAATGTTGCACTTGTGAAGGTGTTGTGGGAAAGGCATGGAGTAGAAGAAGCTACATGGGAATCCAAAGAAACTATGAGAAATCAATACCCATATCTGTTTACAGGTAAGATTTTCGAGGACGAAAATCCTTAAAGGGGGGAGAGTTGTAATATCCCGAATTAGGGCCTAATCGAAATAGTGGTTTCGTGACCACAAATTCGAGATAGAAATAATTATTTTATAATTATTTTGATGATTATGATATGATTGCATGATTGTGTGAAAATTTCGTGATGAAATTCTATGCCTAAAGTGCTTATATTGAAAGTAGGGACTAAATCGAATAAGTTGCAAAACTTGCATTCTAGAAGTTTTTTGTATGAAATTGTTTTGGAATATTAATGAGGAGGTCTTAAATAGCAATTTGACCAATTTTAAGTTCATGGACAAAATTAGGACATGGAAGGAATTTTTGGAAAGTTTAGTAGTAAGGGTATTTTGGTCATTTAGTTATTAAAATGAATTAAAAACAAAATTAAAAGCCAATTTTTGTCCATCTTCTTCATTAGGCCGAAATTTCAAGGGTTCTCCATAGCTAGGGTTTGTTTCAAGCTTCCAAGCTTCATAGTAAGTGATTCCAAGCCCCGTTTTTAATGTTCTTTACGTTTTTGGAATCCCGGTAGCTCGATTAAGCTTATGTTAGCAATAATTCAACCTAGGGTTTATATTTGGAAAAATACCCATAGGTGAAATTTGTGTATTTTGATGTTTTATGATAGAATATGGGGTTTTAAATTATGTTAGACAACTTGTACTACTCGATTTTAAGCAAAAACGAGTAAAAGGGCTTAATCGGTAAAAATACCTAATAGTCACAAGTACATGTTAGAGTGAGAATTTGATGTTGCCATAGAAGAGAAAAGTGATAAGCATGTTGTAAAACATAAGAATAAGGAATAAAGTTTAATCCCGAGCCTAGGGGCAAAAATGTAAATATGCAAAAGTTTAGGGGCAAAATTGTAATTTTGCCAAAATTTGAGTTAAGGATTAATTTGATGATGTGAGTATTAAATGAGAGAAAAGTGTTATTTTAGATCAAGAAAGACGTGGAATCGACCTCAATCGAGGAAAAGAAAAGATTGTGGACTAAATTGCAAAATCTTTATATTTTGGTACCAAGGTAAGTTCATGTGTAAATGTAGTAACATAATTGTCATTTTAACCAGTTTAATGTTGTTTATATGATATGATGCTGATTATTATCATGAAATATTATGCTTTGTGGTTATTGTTGAATAATATGTAATTATGTGAATTACTTGATGAGTATGAACTATCATCGAAGTACCAATTTCGATATTCCGTGGAAGACGGCAAAGATGTGTGATCGACGAAAACGCCCGTTTGAACCTTAGGAATAGATTAGGATACAAGTGACATGTCACTAGGATGGTTGAGCATCCGAACTCGTTGAGTTGAGTCCGAGTTCACTTATGGATGCGAATGTCCGAACTCGTTGAGTTGAGTCCGAGTTCGTGAAATGTAACTAGGCATCCGAACTCGTTGAGTTGAGTCCGAGTTCACTTATGGATGCGAACGCCCGAGCTCGTTGAGTTGAGTCCGAGTTCACTTATGGGCGGGTTACATGGTAGCTTGATTACAAATGAGGCTCTTATATGCAAATTATCCATGTATCCGAATTATATTCCGATGTGTTCAACGGGTAAAGTTTTACTCAAATGGAGGAATACTCGAGATGAAAAGAGACGTATTGGTAAGTGATGAGAAATGGATATTTTGGGCAGGTATGTATTTAACCCTCGGGTTGAGTGTTGATTACAACCACGATAAGGTAATAAGATGATGGAAAATGATTAAAAAATGTGATAAGTGTGTTGATGATATATGCTAATGTTGATTAGTTTGATTGTTTGTTATGTTATTTATTATTTACATATGAAATTAGTAAGCATTTATGCTTACTCCCTCCTTCTTACTCATTGTAGTTTTGGACAAGCCAGTTCAGGAGTCGGGATAGGTTGAAGGCTCAGTCACACTATCAGGAAGATTTTTGGTAAATGGCTTGTAAATTTAAGTATGGCATATATAGCAATATACTTATTTTGTGTAAATGATCTTATGATATGGTGACAGAATGGTTGAGAAAATATTTGATAATGATAAATTATGAAAATGGTAAGTTTAGATTATGTTTGATGTTAAGGAAAATTATTAAGATACTTAGTGCATAAAAACTCATAAGAGGGATGAAATTTGCCATAAACAGAATACTGCAGCAACACTGACTCGAGTTTGAAAATTTACTAAAAATCATAGCAATTGAATTTGGTGATGGAATACATATCAAATTTAATCTTATTATGTCTAGTGTCACATGAAACAAATGAAACAGGTAAAGGAATTATATGTCAGAAGATATTTGAATTTTAGTGAAACAGGTTCATAGCAGTTTCTGAATCCCCTGTTCCTACTTTAGAAATTCACCATAAATTGTAAAGATATAATTAGGTGGTGTATTTTATATCCTCAGAATCCTTATTGAGTATAGTTTTAGGAGAAACAAACCTCATAGTCATATAAATTTTTTACAGAGAGAAATATTGTTCGTAGTAAACAGAGGTCAGACCAGTCAAGTCCTGAAATAGGGGTAACTTTAACTAATAAACTGTACTAATTGGCCCAACTAAAAATTTTATAAAAAAATTAGTAGATAGGTATATGAGTCTAGATTTAGGGAAAATTTACGGATCTCGATTTTGAGTTTCCTAACTCGAGATATGATTTTTATTGTGACTGTGACGCAAGTAGCTTAAAAGCTATGAATGTAGAAACAAATAATCCAAAGTTCTAAAAATGTTAAATTAAGCTTAGTAACACCTCATACTCGACTCCGGCGACGGTCTCGGGCGTGGGGGCGTTACATTTACGATTCAAGGCATACTCGCCTCCAACCCATTTGCATAATATCGATCTATCTTAAGATGATGCGTTGGAGTTTCCAGATCTACCACACAGAAGGCGTGACCGTACAAGTTCGTCATTGAATTCGGTTGAATTGGAAGTTGGTAGGGAGTTTTCCAATAAGGATAGTTTTCTCGGTGCATTGAAACAACATAGCATCATAAACGGGGTTAACTACAACGTGGTTAAATCCAAATCTGATAAGTTTGAGGCCAAGTGTGCAGTGCAAGACAGTACATGTTCATGGACAATCATGGCCTCGTTAAAGAAAATGACAGGCTTGTGGGAGATAAAAAAGTACAAAGGTCTACATACATGTGTTGGCAGTACAGTATCAATAAGTGTTTAGGGTTTTTGAATAATACTGTTATTACGTAATGTTGCATTATTTAACTTACTTCGTTGACAAGTGTTTCACAAGATCATCCTAATATGGATTCAGATATGTTAGCTAGCTTAATACTACTGACGGTGAAGGCAGATCCCAAGACTTCAGTGCTGGTCTTAATTGCGAATATTCGTAGCCAATTAAGGTACACGCCCTTTTACCACAAGGTTTGGATAGCTAAGCAGAAGGCATTAGAAAAGATGCATGGTAAGTGGGACGCTTCATATAATGAAGTGTAGCAGTAGTGTCAGGTGCTAGAGAGATATGTCCCAAGTTGCATAACAGACCATAAAACGGCACCTGCATACTACAACGACCGATTGCTCCATGGATGCCAAGTGTTCAAGCGTTTGTTCTGGAGCTTTAAGCAATGCCGGAACACATTTCTATACTGCAAGCCATTGGTACAAATTGACGGTACCTTTATGTATGGTAGATATACCCATCGGCCACTGCTAGCTGTGGCATAGGATGGCAGTGGGAGAATACTTCCAATTACATTTGCAATAACACCGGGGGAGCCAGCTGATGACTGAGATTCTTTCTTTCTAGGTTAAGGAGGCATGTCTATCCCTAACGTAATATTTGTGGTATATTGAATCGGGACACTGGAATACTAGCTGCAATTGAGTGACAGGGAAGCCAATGGCATCGCACACACCATCGGTATTGCCTAAGGCACGTTGCATCTAACTACTACAGGAAATATTAATCTACAACTGAACGACGGAAAGTGACCAACATGGGTATTTAATCTCTATTAATATAATTTCGTTTGTAATATTCAATTTATTCTGAATGGAAGAGTAGTATGTAATTTTCGCTATCAACTTATATTGGCAGGGTATGAGATAAGTAGGGACCATTTTCATGAGATGTTGGCAGTTTTGCGTTCAGTTAATGAAGAAGGCGCAGACTACCTCTGTAACATACCTATCAAACAATGGACACAAGCATACGACAACGACCTACGATATGGTCATATGACATCAAACCTGGATGAATTCATAAATTCTATTCTAAAAGGAACGCGTCCTTTGCCAATAACATAGGTTGTGCAAGAGACATATTTTTGTTTAGCAGCACTATTTTCAAAGCAAGCTGTGAGTTATAAAGGCAAAATGCAGGGAGGCCATGTATGGTGCGGGAAGGTATTGTAAGAAATTAACAAGGCGAAGGCACGGGCCAACACTATGCACACAGTATGTCACGATTGTGACAACCTATGGTTTCGTGTGACAAAGTTTGACAGACCGAACCAAGGTATTATTGGCGGACAATATTGTGTACACTTGAAAAATAGGACCTGTAATTGTGGGACATTTGACGCACTACGTTATCCATGCGCTCATGTAATTGCAGCTTATTAGAATCTCCGTCTAGATCCCATGAGCTATGTCGACGAAGTGTACAAAATAGAATACATGTACAAACATGTGGAGACACGTACTTCCACCGGTCCCAGATGAATGTAAGTGGTCGTCTATATTGTTTGCTCTGTTTAAGCTATTACTAGATAGAGAATTGCGTCGCAAACCAAAAGGTCGAACTTGTTCTACTAGAATACGTAACAATATGGATATCCGAGAAACAACGAACCAACAGAAGTTGTGCGGATGGTGTAGGAACAGAGGCCATACAACTAGATCATGTCCAAATCGGAATAGCTGATAGTTGTTGTAATAAAATTATGTTACATTATTTATATTTTATTAAAAATATAAAAAAATATTAAAAATATTGCCTTATTCAAAAGAACATTTATTTTATTAAAATTATAAAAAGTAAATTACAATTAAAATGTTAAAAACAACTTTTATTTTATTAAATGAAACAATATAAAAAACTTTATACAAATATATTAAAAAAATCAATGTTGGTGTCGGTCGAAATCAGTGCTCCATGGGGGTCGTTGTCGGTTACGTGTTGGATTCCTCATTGGTTCAGCTTTCGGCTGGGGTTGTGGTTGCTCTGGCGGGGATTGTGGTTCCTCCGGTACGGGATTTGGTTGTGGGTGTTAGAAGGATGGCCCACCTTGATAGAATAATAAATGCGGATGTGTTTACATCACCCATGGCAGAGTTGTTTGAATCCCATAAGGCGATGGGGATTGGTAAAAATAATGGCTCCCCAACGGCACCTCGTGCCATCCCTCATGCAACGACGACCTATTGATCGGCGGTTGACTCAGAGTAATCGAGAACGAAGATGAACCGGGCCATACATTCCAACCTACCATAGGACTGGAAAAATGAAACATATAAGGGTTAGGATACATATAAGAGCTAGGATACGCACCTAGCATAATCTGAAAAGGCTGTGATATGGGTGTCGTCAGTTGAAGTGTTGGACCCGATGACTATGTGGACGCTGTTGATGGGCCCAGTGATTGTGTGGGCACTGTTGATGGGCCCGCGTCGTCATCCCTTCTTCTTGGATTTAAAGGGCCCTGCCGTTCCCTTTGGACATGAATTTACCCTCGCCTCTCCTCTTCCGACAGTAAATATGGCTTGCCATGGATCCTAAACCATGGCATGTATTCTGGCACGCACGATAACTCAGGAACGATGATTGGTTCCTGAGAGGTATATAATCATACTGATTTTCCCACATTTCGATATATTCTGACCAATATCTCGACCAATCCGTATTTAATAGCCGTAAGTCGACTTTGTACTCATCATCGAGCACCTTAGGTTTTATGGGAATTGGTTATCGAAATCCAAATTGCCGCAATACTCTATCTGAATGGTGCATCTCCACTATAGCATAGTTGACTAATGGGACCTTCACATGCCAAATGTTTGGATTTTGAAAAAATTCATCCAAAATTATCGCCCAAATTGTCGGATCCTCTTATGGTGTCCATTGAAACTATATGAACATGATAAAAATATTAGTTATATACATAATACTAAATACTAAATACTAAATACGACTATTTTATTATGTATATATATTTTATTTAATGCATACTTGTGCTTCCGACCGTTGGTCTAATAAAAGCTGTATATCTTCAAGAGAGGTGGGTATTCCAACATAACTCGCCGAATGGTTCCACCTAATAAATAAATTTTTAGCATACAATTATATTATATATCTACGTAATAATTGTAAAATCTAATATAAAATTTACCTCGTTATCAGTGGGAATGTATATAAGTGGTTCACTCGAAGACGTAAAAATAGAAAATGAAACCATGCTCATGATTGTAGTAGTGATAGACAACCTCCGATTTTGGCTTTATTCAGTCGCATCGCCCCACACATCTCTCGGTACAATGTTGCTAACACGACAGACCCCCCAACTAAATTCACCAGTTGCTCTAAAATCAACGAGTTTCAGCAGCCATCTCAGATGTACTTGGCTTCGTGACAATTCCGGCATCAAATAACCTCTAATCATCTCAAGAATGAATGCCCGAGCATATTGTGTTCTTTCTAGTTCAGTTGAATCATTATTCGACTCCAGGAATGTGTCTCGTACCAGCCCATCTCGATCCGACCTTCATTAATTTTATCCGAAATAGCACCCAAAAGCTCGTAGCATACGGCTCCCCAATCAGCATATTGAGCAGACCCGGTGACTGCGTACCTATCTATCGGCAATCCCAATTACAATTGCACGTCTTCCAGAGTGATAGTACACTCCTCGCATGGAAGATGGAAAGTGTGCGTCTCGGGTCTCCACCTCTCTATCAACGCACTGATTAGTTTCGGGTCCAACTTGCATCCCCGGCCTATCGTGGCCACGTGCCAAAAACCCGCGTCTCGTAGGTAATTCTCTATCAACAGCAATGGAGGACCGGACATATTACGGATATAGCATTGCAACACTCGATCTACAGACTGTTATAAAAAATTATAAAATAAAAATTAATTAAAATTGTATAAATGAAAAAATATTCAATAATATTGAAAAAATAATTAAAATTATGACTTACCATTGTCATTTCATCAACGAAGATGTGTTTATTATCGAGACGAATTAATTCTTCGGCCATTGCTAACACAATCAAATATTTTTTAATTTAAAAAAACTAATTCAAAAAAAATTAAATAGAGCTTTTTTGCAAAAATTAAAGAGAGCTTTGAGAAAATATGAGAGAAATTTGAGAGAATTTGGAGAGAATTTAGAAAGAATTATGAGAGGACTTTTGTGTGAAAAAAATGAAAGGAGGGCCTTTTATAGTTTTTTTTTTGACCATTGGAGGTCAAATAGTCAAGTGACCGTTCCTGGGGGAGCGTTTTGATGCGTTTTGCCCATGTCAGCACAAAACGAGCCCTCAAGGAAGCGCTTTGTGCTGACGTGGATAAAACGCTCCCCCAGGGACGTGTTTTGCTGACACATCCCCTGACTTCGCGCTGACGTGGACATGCTTTCGGGGAATTCGGACCTTTCCGGTAAATAATAAAAAAATTAACCCATTTCCGTAAATAATTTTGGAAATAAGCGTTTTTTAGTAAATTACCCCCTTTCCTTTTTTTTTTCTTTTTCACTTTTAAAATTTAAAATACATAAAAAAATCTTAACACTTCTCTATACATATAAAAAAAAGTAATTAAGCTCCTATTTTTTTTACTTAATTGGGTACTTAAACTTTTAAAATAAGTAAAAAATGCCCTCAAATTTAAAAAAAAAATAATTAAACCCATGCTCTTATTAAAAATTAAAAAAAATTATAAAAAACAATAAAATTTAGAAAAATTATTAAATTTTAATAAAAATATAAAAAATATAAAATTTATTAAAAATTAGAATTTTTTATAAAAATCTTAAAAAAATAAAAAATTGTAAAATTTTATAAAAATTATAAAAAAATAATGATCTCTAGTTTTTTCAATTAAAGTCATCACGTGTCGCAATATAGCGTGACATGTGATGAAAAATGATAAAAAAATAAAAATCAATAAAAGTTATAGAAAAATTATAAAATACTTCTTTTGTTACGATAATTTTTATAATTTTTTTATGAGATTTATATTTCTTTACATTTTGTATAATTTTCTTATGACTTTATAAAGTTTTATAATTTTTTATATTTCTATATATTTTATAATTGTTTTACAATTTTTATAAAATTTTACGATTTTTATATTTTTTTTCTAATTTTTAATAAATTTTTAATGTTTGAATTTTTTATTAAAATTTAATAATATTTATAGCTTTTATTGATTTTGATTTTTATACTTTTTTTCTTCTAATTTTTAATAAAAGCAGTGGCTTAATAGCTTTTTTTAAGGTTTAAGGGTCTTTTTAATGCATTTTGAAAGTTGAAGTACCTAATTGAGTGCAAAAAAAAGGGCTTAATTGCTTTGTTTTTAAAAAAGTTTTGAGGGCTTTTTTGATGTATTTTGAAAGTTTAAGTACCTAAATGAGTGAAAAAAAAGGAAAAGAAGCAAGCGCTTAATTGCTTTTTTTTTGAAAAAGTTTGAGTTTTACTCCCTTAAGCCTTAATAAATTTATAAAAAATTATATAATAATTAAATGTGTTTTTGACAATGAAGCCTTAGATATTAGTTAGGGTTAAATATAAAATTAGTACTCAAATTTGTCCATTTTTTTAGATTGGTATTCGAACTTTTTTTTTGTCTATTATATTGGTACCTGAGCTTAACGCCGTTATTTTTTTACTAACATAGAAGCATTGTTCATTCGGGTGCCGTCATGTGTCATCCTCCCAGACACGTGACTTGATCCCTTTAATTTTTTTTTCTTTTCATTTTCCTTTAAATATTATTTTTTTGGCTTTTCTGCTTTCACCATCGCCTTCTACCTTTTTTGTTCATCCTTTTGTTTTTTCCGTTCACCATCTCTTTCGTTTTCTCTTTCACCTCTTTGGTTCTTTTTTTATCTCTTTCGTTTTATTTGTTCATAACATTGTCAAAGGAGAAAACAAGTGAAAGTGTCTTCTTTAAGCAATAGAAAATCAAGTGCTCAAAAAAGGATTTTGTACGACCATTACGGTTTAAAAGCTCCAATTTGCAACGCAAATACTCCACGAAACAAAGAGAAAAAATTCTTTAGGTGTGCAAACTTCAAAGAGGTAAAAGTTTGATTTTTAATTATTGGGTTGAAGGAAATTAGTGTCCGTGTTTTGGTCTGCCATTATTGGGTCTGTGAAAAACAAATGATTTTGTGATTTTAGTTGAAGATTTTGTGTACTAACATTTGTAGCAATTTAGGTTGAAGAAATATTTTGATTTCTTTGTTTTATGTGAGAAACGAAGATTGAGGGTACTGAATTTTTCCAGGGGGTTGAAGGTAATAGTAAGGGCACAGATTCAATTGTAGAAGAACTATGATGCACAATTGATGAAATAATGCTTCAAAATAAGATGTTATTGACACTAAATAGGAGATCAAGACTTGAGAACAATGAGCTTAATATTAAGGAAATGCAAAGAATGCGATTGAAAGTAACTCGTCTGAGAGAGAATATCACATTGTACAAGGATGAAATGTCAAAGAATAACAAAGTAATAGTTGTATATAAAATGTTAATTGTATCATAGATGGTGTTTTTTAGTTATCTTGCTTATGGATGGTGAATTGTTGTCCATATATTTGTTGCATTAGTTGTTAAGAATGAAAGAATAAACTGAATGGAAAATCTTTTTTTTTTTGTACCATTTAGAATAATATTAATAAAATATTGTACCATAAAATTATCAATAGTATGTTAATAAAATAGAATCCATATTTCATCCAACCTAACAAAATTATATTCACATCAACAAAACATGTTTGCTTAGGATTCTAGACTTAACATCAACATCAAAATTCTTGACTCAATATCTCCATGGCTTAGGATTTTGCTTGGGTGGATCTTTGAACTTAGATTTTTTTTTTGTGTTCCTATTTTCCTGAGTGCCACCCACAGTTTGAATGTTGTTACTTCCCTTCCATTTATTGGTGCACTTGGTTGGGGATTTATCCTCTCATACCAAGCTACAATGCAATGACACGTAATAAACAAACATGTCCTCAAAATAAAATAAACATAACAACAACTACTATACAATCTATACAATTCAACAATTGGTAACTTACGTTAAAAATTTACATTCTTGACCTCTCATCGGTGTATAACCCAGTCCCTTGCACAACTTGTTTTCCCCTACTAAGAAGTCTTGTAAGTATTTGTTGTGTTGAAGCAATTGGCATTGTGGGAGGAGTTGGTTATCTTGAAGGAGTCAGTGGTGGTTGCAGTAGATGTTGTAGCATTAGTTCTAACATGGAAAAGTCTTGAAAAAGATTACCACAGAAGATGCAGTTGTAGCATGATTACGGGTTGAACGAGATGTTACTGCTGGTTTTGGTACAGATAAAGGTGATGTTGTTGGAGCCAATGGTGATGATGCTGATGCATCGGATACAATTTTTTGAGTAGGAGCTGATGGAGTAGGAGCTTGTGGAGGTGTACTCTGCAAAATTCACATGTTAGGAGTTCTCAAATTAACCAAAAATTGTATTAAAATTTTTAGTCATGGAAACACTTACAATAGATGAAGTTTGACAGCTTCTGGAGTTGTGTCCAACCATAAAACACTAGTGGCATTTTATCTTTCTCCCTTTTTTAGATAGTTTACTCCCACTCCTTTCTCCCTCTTCTCTTCCTTTGTTCTTTTTTGGTCTCCCAGGCATTTTCCTTGGGATGGCGGGTCAATTGGTCTCATATCAGTTTTTACACCAAAATTTTTCACTAGGGACTATAGGAAATAAAAAGACATACAACTTTTCAAACATATCTTTTTTAAACATCGTATAGACAAAATCAGAATTATAAGCTTTTTTTCCATAAATAGTTGTAACAACATGTGGACATGGGATGCCAATAAGGTCCCATCTCCTACAACTACATGACTACTCACTTAAGTTGGCAACTACAACATCACTAAAATTTTCCACTTCAAACCCTTTTGCTCCATTCCATTTAACATGACAGTATGAACTCATTTGGATACTCTTGTGTAACTTAGCATATATCTTAGGAAAAAATTGTTTATTCCAATTTTTACATTTAGCCAAATTGTTTACAATCCTCCCCATTACATATTGCCTAATTTCTTCTAACATGAAAATGATAAACATTGGCCTAGCTCCTACAATTGCTGCATTAAAGGACTCAGCAAAATTGTTATCAGTTGTATCACATACAGACCTACCAAAAAAATGTGTTTGACCATTGTTTAGGATCAGTCCTAAGTAGACTTACCTTGGCATTATGTTTAATACGATCAATCTTATTCATGTTATCTTCAAATTCAATAGCTATGTATGATTTGCATGCTTCCCAAAATGCTTGTTGCAAGTCTTCTCGTGGGTTTTCTTTCCTCTAGTTGGCATATAAATGCCTTGCATAGACTTTGTGCTCCACCCTTGGAAACAACTTAGTTATCTCCTTTATCAATCCCTAAATACAAATAAAAAAATGGTATTAGATGGATTGTTTAATAAATTAGGCATACTAGGAAATCGACACACTTATGAAAAGGTCATTGAACGAGTACTAAGTATATGCTTTCGTAATGGTATGTCGTTAGGGAGAGCTAACTCATGATATTATAGTGGAATGACTTCGTGACTAAATGAGTTTATAATTAATAGGTGAAAAGCTAAAACTTAATTATAAATCATTTGAGTCTGATTTGCATTTGTTCAATCGGTCCCTCCATTAGCTTGTTGAAACCATAAATGAATTGCTTGTTGGAATTGAGATGAACAAAATTGATAGAAATAGAGAAATGGGAAACATTCAAGAATGATTACGGTTTTCTCCGAAATAGAGAAATGAAATCATTTGGAAATGAATTAAGGTTTCTTAAAATGGAAATGGAAATAGAAATAAAAATGAGAAATGATACATTTGTAAATATACATGGATTACTTAAAAATGATCGAAAGAATGATTTTATGTTTTTAAGCTGTTTTAAAGTATGAAAATGAAAATAAACCATTCAGTCATAGTGAACATGTTGAGTGGTGAAATATTAAACATATTTTTCTCAAAATTTTACCAAGGGTAAAATCGTCATACTTTTACTATGGGTAAATAGGGATGAGAAAATTATTTAATATAAATACTGAAGTTTGTTTTGAGTAATTGAAAAACAAATATTGGGTTGGATCGAATTATAAAGTATTGGGTCAAAAGCCCGAAAAGTATTTGTAATCAAACTTGATATGGAAAAGACCCAAAAAGCCCCTCATGTAATAAAGGGAGACGAAAAACCCTAGTGCATTTAACTAGGGTTGCCATATGCTTCTACAACTCAACAAGGGTTCTGCCTTCTCTTCTTATAAATAGATGGAACTGATAGGGCATTATAGAACAACTTTAAGAGATTGTTACTCTGCTGAAAAATAAAGAGAATTTATTCTCTACTATTGAATATATTTTTTCCAGAATAATAATTCTACCGATTTCTCTTAAAGGAGAGAGAATTTTCATTTTCACCCTAAAAAGAAAAGAAAACTTTTTCTAGTTTTGTGTTTTGATTCAATTGTTTCGAGCCCACACTCGAGTAGTTTGTGGTACAAGAATAGCATAGAAGATTGTTTGGTTGAAAGCTGAAAAAAAACCTAGAATCCGCTTATCTGAAAACATAGGTACGGTTTCAGTTTAAGGTTTATTGCTATAAATATTACAAACTGGGTCGATTTTCTAAATTTAAATTTTCTTCTTCCCTTTCCCTAGTGGTAGGCAAGAACATCATATCATCAACAACATCAGGTTCTTCTACCTCATGTTCAACATATGTTGGAAAAAATTCGATTTGAAAATAGTTTTCTTGCAGAGCAGAAAATAAAAAATTTGAAAATCGACCCGGTTTTTGATATTTATAACAATAAACCTTAAACCAAATTTGCACCTCTATTTTTGGATAAATGAATCCTTGATGTTTTCCGACTTTAAACTAAATGATCTTCTCAGCTATTCTCGTACCACGAACTATTTCGAGTGTGGGCTCAAACCAATAGAATTAAAACGCAGAATTAGAAAAAGTTCTCCTTTTAGGGTGAAAACATAAATTTCTCTTTTCTTTAATAGAAACCAGTAAAATTTTTATTCTGAAAAATATTTTTATAAGTTGAAAATAAATTCTCTTTATTTTTTGCTAGAATAACAATCTCTCAAAAGTTTTGTTAGTAGCTTTACCAGTGCCATCTGTTTATAGGAAAAGAAGGTAGAATCCTTGTAGAGTTGTAGAGGTTTATTTTAAATGGAAAAACAACATCCTACTTAAATTAGGAGAGGGGTAAATGATGTATTTCTACTAGGGTTGCCACCCCCTTTATGTTATATAAGGGGTTTTGGGTCTTTCTCACATTGGGTCCAATTACGAGTACTTTTGGGCCTTTTTGACCTAGTACTCTAAAATGTGATCCAACCTGATTCAAATTTTATATTTCCAAAATAAACTTTAATATTTACATATTAAATAATTTTCTCATACCAATTTTACTCTAGTAAAATTTTGACGATTTTACCCCCAGTAAAATTTTGAGAAAATTCGTTCAATATGTCACAACTCAACATGTTCACTATGACTGAATGATTTATTTTCATTTTTGAGCTTCAAAACTATCTAAAAACATAAACTCATTCTCCCATCATCTTTTAAGTAATCTTATATAAGATTGAAGTTTCCATTTTCCATTTTTATTTTTATTTGCATTTTTTGGAAACCTACATTCATTTCCAAATGATTCAGTTTCTCCATTTTAGAGAAAACCATAATCATTCTTAATTGTTTCCCATTTATATTTTTCTATTTATTCTGTTCATTTCTATTCAAACACACAATTCATTTATGGTTTCAACAAGCTAGCGGAGGGACCAATTGGACGTATGTAGTTGAGGCTCAAATGATTTATAATTAAAATTTAGATTTTCACCTATTAATTATAAACTCATTTAGTCATGAAGTCATTCACTATAGTATCATGACTGAACTCTTCTCAACGACATACCATGACGAAAACAACTACTGAATGCTCATCTAATAACCTTGTCATAAGTGTGTTACCCTCATAGGATATCCTTAATCTCTTTGGAATGATATTTGGTCTCCCAAATATGATCCTATTTTATCTCATGGTAACTATTACATCTTCCTTCATGAAGTGTCAATCACTATCAAATAGTGACAAAGCCATCTATCACAAAGACGGATGACTCGTGGCCACGTTTACTTTTCATCAACCATGTAATGCCAATAAGAGGATACCATTTACCCATATTTTTTACTATGAATTCCACTGATGTGAATGACGCTACATAGTCTGTCCAATGCACCAGCTTTCAGTTTTTTATCATTTGAACTCATGCATGCATAGTCTGCCACCCACTCAGGATTTAGGTATGTCACACTATGAACGTTACAAGTGAATAAATCCATAAATAGATTTAGGACCTATCTACTTGGGTCTTGTCGGATATACTGTTAGTCCAGTTAGTCACATCTATGTCTCTTCTGGGAGTCATTTGCTTTGATGCCTAAGACAAGGCATCTCCCCAATTGGACTTGATAGATGACATATTAGGCTTTTAATTGATTTGCTTATTTCAGATTAGACTAAGGACATGTTTAGGTTCGTCTACTAATACAAACAGTCTTTTCGTATCACGATCCGACCATGTAATACAACTTAGTATTAGCTAAACATTACCATTTTGCTTTACGTGTAAAAACCATTTGCGAAAAATTTATACAAAGTATATTAATTTAATTAATGAATTTATTTTATTAACCAATCCACTCAAGAAAATTTCAAGTGTATATTGACAAAAATACTACAATTAGGACACTAGTTCCCAACAACACATACATGTTTGGAGCCTATATCTCTAATATGGTTAATTATTGCTATGAATGATTAATTATCATAGCAAACTTACTAAAATCTAACCTATTTTTATAGTATATAAAGTTCTTTACAACTTTATACCTAGCTTCCACTACCATCTCACACAAAGTATAATAAGACAATAAATCTCAGTCAACATCTCATTCTGACACTTCCCCTCCTACATAGGTTGCACAAGGGTCTGTGACCAAACTTCCACCCAAATGCATATGCACCACACATTTATCTCAAGTCATGATGAAACACTGCATAACAGTCAATTACATTAGAAAATTAGTTATATAATAAAGGGTCTGACACATAACATACATAATATATACACTAAAATATCATAACATACATAATATACACACTAATATATCATAATGTACATGATATTCATACTAATATACCAACTAATATATCAATTGACTAACCTTTCAGGCTCAAACAATTTCACCCTAAAAAAAAAGATTCCCTCCAATATGGAGTTGTCTGCATACACACGAAAGTCAACAAAAAAAATACAATACAATATATAATACAAATACAATTTCTAAACAAAGAAGACACTGAGCACTATTAAAAATTGGTTCAACATTAAACCAACACTAAGAAACATTAGAAATTGTTAACATATGAAATAAATAATTTTTTAAACAAGAAAATTGATGGTCCCAATAACAATAAAAAGTCACTTTCTAAGAATGAGTTAAAATTGAAGAAGGGGAAAAACAAAAGTTTTTTTTTAATTATGAAAAAACACAATAAAAAGCACATCACACGAAAATAAAAAAAAATCCAAACAAAGACTAAAGAAGACTGAAAAATGAATATTGAAAAAACCCAAACTACGGTAATCGATGATGAAACTAGGCTTCTTTCAGTGAAATGATGAACAATATTTTTAGATGGCTAAGATGATGAAAGGTTTTTCCAGAAATATTGAAGGATGGAAACATCACTGGTGAAATGATTCAATGGATAAGATAAGGCCCCAAAACCAACTCATAGTTGTAAACACCCTTACCTCATTATGTAATGAAATTTCAAACCAGCATAATAAAATGGGGAACCTCCCGCGGGGCCAAACGATATCCTTTATACCACAGCGGTTAATATAACAAGGGGAGCCATAACCGATACGGTGGAGCACCTTTTCCAACGTCATAATATCCCCCTACTGCCTGACGAGACCTTTTCCTACTTAAAACAAATCTAAATCTCGCACCCCTGGTATTTCATTGAGGAGACAAGACAAATAGGGACCTCAAAACGCCCTGAGTGGGACGCCCCCTTCGGGCTGAGATGCTTTCCGGACATGCTATTCTTTTTATTTATAGAATACTTCTGCATTCAGATGATGAAAGGTTTCTTTAGCAAGATGGAAACTTTTCATTAATTGGTGGAAAAGATTTTAATGGATTTTGATTGTAATAAATTTAATAATAAATTTAAAAATTTTAAGAAATAATTTTAATCTTTTTTTTAATTAAAGGGGTCCGATCATGTGTCTGGGAGGACAACACGTGACGGCATGCGAATGGCTAGCGTTGCCATATCAGCAAAAATAAGTAATGTCATTAGGCTCGAGTACCAATATAGTGGATACAAAATAAGTTTAGGTACCAATCTGGGACAAAAAAAAACATAAGTACCATTTGGGAAGAGTGGACAAGTTCGAATACCAATTTTATATTTAATCCTTTAATTTAAAGAGTTCAGATGAAATTATGTAATGATATATATTGTATATATAAACTAAAATAAATTAGATCATTAAAACTTTGGGTTTTATATGCATGTGTTTTTTTAGACATAAATAACATTAAAAAAAAGAATTCTACGTCAATTATTTCTTCAAAATGGAAAATGAAAAGGTTAATTCTTTCTGCCCACTATAGGGATGGATGTGTACAAGCCTTATAGTGGGAGGTCAGCAAGGGGAGCTCGTGGTCTCAGTTCTCACATGCCAATGGGTTTTCACATGGGGAGTTTCTCGGTCCCAGTTCACAATTTCAAGGAGGGCACACAAGGGGTTCAGTTTCGCGGTCCTAGTTCGCATATACCCAAGGAGTTCGCATGTGTGGGAGGCGAAATCTAGCAAGCAAACTTGAATAGTAAACGTGTCCAACATGCACAGAGCCTACTAAGAACGTCAATTCCATGAATAGTAACCATGTATACAAATATTCGATTGTCCCATTCAAAGAGACACAACAGAAAATTACTCAATAATTTTGCGGTGAGCGTGAACAAATTCCCAACTAGCATATTTCTTTCAATTTGAGAAATTTTTTTTGAAAAAATTACAATGGCTCACCTAAATGACAATTTCCCCTCCAATCTTTCATTCGAACAAGTTGGAGCCTCGAGTTCTGGTAGTCGACCGGAGAACTTCGGCAGTGTGACTTATGAGGGAGTTTTTGGTTCATTGGACTTAAACATATCTTCTGGTCATGGGCTACCACTTCACTTTAACTAGGAAGCATCACCACAATAGTTTTTTACTCTTCAGGAGTTGATAAAGTTAATGAGAGAACAAGTGGTTGCGCAAGATGCACGGTTCGAGCAATAGTAGACTTTCTAGTAGGAGTTACTAAAGTAGAATGAGGAGTTAAGAAGGAAGGTAAAATTTGAAAATTATAATTTCCACGATAATGTGAATACGCAGGATGAAGGTTTAAGAATGCATGTAAGAGAATGGCAGAATGAGATGGATGAGTTGTGATGAGATGTAAGGGCGTTGCACTTTGAGTCTCGGGACATGGATTGACTTTTCTGTTCTAACAATCCATTAGCCTCAGAGATAGCAATAGTGAACTTGCTGCATGATCTTGACGTCCCAAAGGACATGTTCAAAGGGAGGAGAGACCTACGAGCCCACTTGTTGCAGTACATTGATTATGTGAACGTTCTAGAAGCATCAAATTCTACAAAATGTAAAGCTTTTTCTTCAACACTTAAAGGAAGTGCAAAGGATTGGTACTTGTCCCCTCCTTAAGGCTCAGTCTGAAGTTTCTCCCAGTTGGGCCTGATGTTCATAGGAAGATTCAGGGATCACAGGGTGATTATGAGCACACCTATGGGGTTGATGTCTATGAAACAGAGAGAAGGTGAGTCTCTCTAAGACTACGTGAAACGGTTTCATGCGACAAGTTTGAATACGAAGAACGTAGAAGATTAGTAGGCTATTGACGCTTTCATCATAGGAGTACAGAATGAGCATGTGGAATAATCCTTTACTAACAACATGCTCCAGAGTTTGGCAGACCTGTACAAGTGAGCCTACAAGTTTGTAGAGCCAGAGGAGATTAAAAGGGCATTACATGTCACCTTTCAAAAGAAAGATAGACGGTTCAAGAATCTAGAGTGAGCTCATAGTAGGAAGGGACCCCCTAACCAGTTATTGCGAACATGGGGTGATAGGCAGGAGATAGCACAGACGCAAGGTGATTCTCCTAGGGCTCTATAGAAATCTCTACCAAAACATTTGAGGAAGTACATCCTATAGGACAGGTTTAAAATTTACACTCCTTTAAATGCTACCATACTTATATTCTGAACTAGGTAAAGTGTCTTGGTATCCTGCCCAAACCATCTCCAATGAAGCATAACACAAGAAGGTCAAATTCAAAAGATAAATGTGCCTTCCATGAAGATGTTGGGCACAGGCTGAAGATTGTTTTACTCTAAATGATGCTATCGAAGAGGCAGTACAAAATGGTTAAACCATTGAATTTGTTAATCAAGGTGCTTCCCAGCACGGTTAAAGTTCACGTGGGGATCCTAAAGATAAATAAAACGTCAGGGGCACCATCCATGAGATTGTAGGTACAGATGAAGATTGGGTAGGTTTTAGTACAAAGAGGAAGGCTCACATGATAAGTGTGATATGTATTAGCTCCCCTAAGAGCTCATGTCAGCGGGGAAGATAGAATGTTGAATTTGGTAATGATGATGAAAAATTAGTCTATGACAAAGAAGGAAATGATCCGATGGTTATTTTTGCGATGATCGTAGGTTTTGAGGTTAAATGATACTTATTTACAATGGGAGAACAGTGGAGGTGCTATCTTGGGAAGCGCATTAACAAATAGGGTTGAAAGAGGAAGATTCGTCCAAAGCAAGCCCGTTGTATGGTTTTTCGAACCATCCAGTTGAGGTGAAGGGCCCTATCACTTTGCCAGTTACCTTGGGGGAAGGCAAGCATACGACTACAAGTACATTCTGTTTATTTATTATGGATCATCCCATGTTGTATAATGCCATATTTGGGTGCCCAATAATGAGGATGGAAAAAATAGTAGTTGCAACGTTATGTATGAAAATCAAGTTCCCAACAAGGACAGGGTTTAGGTTCTTACAATTGGATCAATGAACTACAAGGCAATGCCATATGTTATCTGTTAAAAAATTACGAGAGCCCACAACTAGGAGACAGAGTTCGTAGGGGTAGAGTTAGCAAGTCAAGCCTTGAATTTGGACAGCCTATATGTAAGGGATGAAGAGAGAAGTAAAAAGCCTGAAGTAGCAAAACACACCGAGACTTTACAGCTATTTTGTGACAATGAAGAAATGACTGTAAAAATTTCATCAACGTTAGCAACAAAAAAAAATAGCATGTTGGTTCGGTGTATAAAGGTGAACTCAGATGTTTTTGCCTGGTCAGCAGTAGATATGCTAGGGGTAGACCCCCTGGTGATCGTCCACAAGTTAAATGTACTCCCAGAAGCGAAGATGATTAAGCAAAAAAAAAAAGAAAGTTCGCTCCGTAGGTTGTGGAAATCGTGAGGAAGGAGGTACCTAAACTGTTATCAGTGAGTTTTATCAATGAAGTTGAGTATCTAGATTGGTTCTCAAATGTGGTTATAATGAAAAAAGCAAACAGCAAATGGAGAATGTGTATTGATTTCATGAACCTCAACAAGGAATGTCCTAAAGAAAATTTTCCTTTGCCTTCGATTGACCGTTTGATTGATGCCTCTATAGGTCATAGGTTCATGAGCTTCATGGATGCCTTTTCAGGGTACAACCAGATTTTGTTCAAGATGAGCAAGAAAAAACAACTTTCATCATAGAGGAAGGGCTTTTCTGCTATCGAGTCATGCCTTTTGGTCTCAATAACGTGGGAGCAACCTATCAGAGGTTTGTAAATAGAATTTTTAGAGAGTAGATAGGATGTGGACTAGAGATCTATGTGGATGATATGATATTGAAAGGTGGGACTATGGAGGAACATGTGCGGAACTTACCGTAGGTGTTTGCAGTTTTGAGGGCCCATAACATGCAGTTGGGATCCTGAAAAGTGTGCTTTCGATATGTGGGTTGGTAGATTTTTGGGTTTCATGGTCTCAGTGAGGGAAATAGAGGTGAACTCGATGAAGATCCGTGCTATCTTGGAAATGCCTCCTCCATGAACAATCAAGGATATTCAATGCCTCATAGGTAGTGTAGTGGCATTAAATAGGTTCATTTCCAGAATGGCAAATAAATGCCTCCCTTTCTTCAAGGCCTTAAGAACCTCCTTTTCATGGACTAAGAAGTGTCATATAGCCTTTGAGGAACTGAAGGTGTACCATACCTCTCACTATTTTTGAAGTCACCACGTGTGGGAGAAACCCTTTATTTGTATTTGGATACCTCAGAGGAGTCAATTGTAGTAATACTGGTCAGAGCAGAGGATGTTCACCAATTTCCAGTGTACTACATCAGCAAGGTACTCTAGAACGGAGAACTAAAGTACTCAAAAATAGAAAAATGTATCTTTGCTTTGATTGTTGCAGTTTGGAAGCTGTGTCCATACTTCCAGGCCCATTCAGTTGTCGTCATAACTAATTGTCCTATAAAGGAAGTATTAACCAAAGCTGATTCCTCAAGAAGGGGAACAAAATAGAGCATTGATGTAACATCCCTAATCCATATCTGTTGCTGAAATAAGGTTACGAGCATTACTGTAAAAATCGTAACATAAAAATATACATTTCCAAATATTTCATTAAACATAGCGTAATCAATTCATACATATCGTCCCTTATTCGGGCCCTCAAGGCCTTAGAAATAATTCGGGACTAAATCAAAAACATTTGTAACATTGAGGAAAAAGTTAAAAAATTCAAACTGTAGGGGTCACACGGCCGTGTGGCCAGGCTATGTGACTCACACGGATGAGACACACGCCCATGTCTCAGGCCATATAACAATCGAAATAGGGACACACGGTCGTGTCCTAGCCCATGTAACTCTCTGACTTGGGTCACATGGCCTAGCCACACACCCATGTACCAGGCCGTGTAACTTTCGAAATGGCCTTACATACCAGTGTGTCAAGCTATGTGCTAGGCCGTGTAACTTTCAAAATGGCCTCACATACTAGTGTGTCAAGCCATGTGCTAGGCCGTGTAACTACTTGGCTTGCAACCTTTAAAACCTACAGGGGACACACGGCCCTGCCACATAACCGTGTGTCACACACGACTAAGACACACGCCCGTATCTAAGGCCACGTAGACAAGAAATTGGCCAAAATCAAGCCATTTCCTTCACCCACCTCAAGCATGAACCTAAACACGTTTACACATAAGACAAAGGCATCAAAAGCTACCCAAAACATACACGAAAATGACAAATTCACAATACTATTAAACCATACAACCAATATAACTGTAAGGCACCTCAATCACAAACTATCAAACATACCTAAAGATATACATATTTGGCCATACATGAACCATACATAGCTAACTTATTTCAACTCAAAACATACCTTAATTGACCACATTGAAGATACACCATCACATACCAAATTGGTCATTCAAAACATACATTATCTTGACCGTAATAACACCAACCATCAATGCATCAAAATACCTGATGGGCGTCGAAACCACCAAAAATAATTCCTACAAAAATAACTCTAATTAGTAGTAAAGAGTCGTGGTAGGGTCGAGTCCACAAGGATTGGATGTTATTAGCAACTTTTGCTTTTATCTCATGAATAGAACATTCGTCGTGTTGAAAAAAGGTTGTGCCCACGACTCTAAATGAGCCTGTTGAAAAATAAACAGATAGATCAGGGGAGTTTTGAAATGTTTAGAAACTAAATAATTGAAACAACATAAATAAATAACTAAATAAATTATAAATTAAATTGGAAATTATATTTGGATTTTGTAATCAAAGATAATAAGCCTTAGCCCTAGACTCTGTAGATTCCAGTTTAAGAATTGATCCTCAAAAATTAATCTTCTCCTCCAAACGATAAGCTGGCTATAGTAGTTAAGAACGTCCTAACCACCAATTCTTCCTCTCGTAGCTAGTCCCCGTACAACCTGCAAACCAACCCTTACTGATTATCTAACTGAGATACACGTGCTCCTAATTCAAGATTTCGGCAGCCTTGCACTCTGAAGAACCCAACACGAATTAACGGCGTCAACCGCGTGGGTCGTTTAAACCCTATCACTTTTTCCTTGATTTGTTCTCAGAGATCCGAATATAGCACGGTCGACTTGTTTCTTCAACTGTCAGCAAACATGACTCCAACCCAACGTGCACTTTTTGACTTGAAATTGAGTTAACTTTAAGGGATGAGTTGTCAATCCCGATACTTAGGAAAAATATAAATACTGATTGGAAGGATTTTTAGCACAAATACGTATCTCACGATTCCTGACTGGAAAGAACACCGACTTAAAGCTAAGATGGTATTTAGTGTAGCATGAAATTATTCATGCTTTGTAGAATTGAAAGGTGATTTGATGATGGTAGTGAAGAATGGGAAAGAAAAGTACTTGGAAAGAAATTAGACCAACTTGAAAGAATAAAGAAATGGAAACAGAATGCTCACGCCAACTTGAATGAAAAAGAATAATGGCTATTCAATTCCAAATTGAAATCAAATGTAAAATTAAGGGGTGCATTTCCAAAGAACATTAAGGCCCTATTTATATACATAAAAATTGCTATTTTTAGCCTTAACTAATTTAACATAAAATCAAAATAAAATAAAATAAATAAATAAAAATAAAATAAGATTTTTTTCTATTTTTGGCTTTTACAAATTCAAAAATTCTGATGAGTCCTTGGCTTTTCTCCACATTTTTGATTCAACCTCATTTTTATTGATTGTGTTTCAATTTGGTCCTTTTCTGCTTGTTTTTTGTCTCTTAGCGTCCCAATTGCATCCTGACAAGATTAAAACATAAAAATACTAATTTAGTAGGGATCAATTCAGAAATAAACTGAATTAAACACAAAATAACATGCAAATTAATTTGTTATCAAATCCCCCTACTTAGCTCATGCTTGTCCTCAAGCATATTAGTCCTTCAAACACTAGAAATTACTCTACAATTAATTAAAAATTGAGCCTTTTTTCTACACCCATAATCAAAGCAAACAATATAGGCAAAAATAAACAAATGCTCAGAATATATAGTGTAATCAACAAGTGTCATAAAATTGAAATATGTGAACTAAATAATTTCACTAAATTGATTTTGAATCCAAAATTTGCAAGGCATTATTAATTAATTACGCATTAATAGAAATTTTTTTAGACACGATCAAACCTTTTTACACAGACTAGGATGACAACCTAAGCACCCTATCCTAGTTACTCAGTTCAAACAGTCTCTCTCTTTTTTTTTGAAAGCTCGGTTAGCGGAATGTTTGCAAGTTATCGATTTGTCACTCGTACCTTTTTACGCTAGATAAAATGACAACCCAAGCACCCTATCCCCGTTACTCAATTCAATCATGTTTTTGAAACTTTCACTCATAACTTGAGCCTTTATTTATTTATTTATGTACAAGCAAATGTATTTTTTTCAAACGATCAATTTATATGAAAAGTCTAGTTACATATATCAACCTTAAAACACAAATGTCGACTAATCTAGATACTTTGAAAACTTAATTTATAATTTGCCTATTGTCCAAATTGACTAAGTAATGAGATTAGAGGCTCAATGTTGGAATAAACTATCAAATAATTCTAGCATAAAATTGAACATATGCAAAAGAGAGACATACGACCAAAATCATGCATATTTACCATTTACTTACTATTTCAACCCCCCACTTAAACTATGCTTGTCCTCAAGCATGTGTCATATGAAATAAAAGGCAGTAGTCAAAATAACAAGTAAAAAGAAAAGTTAAGAATACTCCCCATATATGTTTTAATGATGTTGTCAGTGTTGGGGGTAACAACTCTACAGGATGTTAAGGATTGTGGAAACTTGGTTTTCCATTGTTCCAAGTCGAGCTTTGATCTGGCTTAAGCGTGCCTCCGTAGATTGAGGTTGCTCCTCTTGCTTTATATTATTGATGTGTGGACGTTGGCGAAAAACCATATTTCTGCAAGTAGTCCGTGTACCTAAAGGAACAAAATAACACGCAGTAGGGGTGCCTGCAAGCAAACCCATAGAATCCAAACAATATTTATCTAGGCTTTTCATACGATATGCACATGTTGAAGATGAGAAATCAATTCCAGAGGGAAAAAGTCGAGAGGTTAAATTCGTAATATATGACCCAAGTATTAGTGGATGATTACATCGAAAAACGACATGAAAATTTGATGCAAATCAATATCCTAAATTAACTTTAAATCCAGAATGCATACACCACAAATAAAATAGTTCAGTCTTAGTTAGAATAGATGACAAGTCATTTTTACTTGAAAAACTAAAGGCTAAAAATCGTTGAATATATCTTAAAGTAGGTTCATACACCAATAAGTCTTTTGTGGTCTTCGAATTATAAAGATGATTAAAATGAGTTAAAACACAATAAACATCCTGAGCATCAAAGTTACTTGGAATATCTAACAGAGCAGTATGATAGAAATCAAATTGAATATTATCAGGGTCGACGAAACCCATGGCAATGTTAAATTCAGAAATTAACATCCGAAAGTCCTTACCAAGAAAATGAAAATAGATAATTCTTTGTGTTTCAACAATTCAAAATGTATTAATATTAAAGCTTAATATAGTGTATAATTCATAAATCAACTCATAATATGCATTACAGGAAATAGTAGCAAATGAATTCTAACCAATAGCATCAAAATAGCCAATCACAATATCTCGAATATTTAACATATCAAGAGTAGAGAGATCGATTTGCTTATAGACAGGGAGCAGACGTTATTGGATGTCATTGTATTTTGTACGATACTCCAAGGTCAAAAAGTCTAGAAACCCTCATAATCGACTTTCAGTAGGAATAGTGTTTGCACAACCTTGTCCATTGCATTGATCATCTCGTGATGGTCGAACATATTTGCTAGGTGAGTCGGGTGGACTTGAATTTCCAGCAGCGTCAGTACTATTGTTTGGGGGTGCCACTAACTTGTGTGTCGATCGTCGACGAGCACGAGTAGTAGACGATCGTGTTCGGCTTTGAGAGACACGCTTGTTCATATTTGAGGGACCTTCGACATTGTCGTTAGAAGTTCCGACTTCCTCTGAGTAACGTGTATAATACGTTAGTAAAGGTAAATCAGGCTGAGGATTAAGAATCGATCTTTTGGGGGTAGAGGGGCTGTTATTCGAGTGTTCTGTTTCTTTCGTAGTCGGACTTCGTCTGCGACGAGTTCTTGTTGGGGCGGCCGTTAGGCTTGGTGGGGGAGGAGAAGGCTTGGAGTCATCGTCGGCTATATTGACAACTGAAGGCGCTAAAAATCAATGTCGACTTTGATTGAGTGAAGCCAGAATATTGTTGGCTGTTTGGTTCCGAGTTCGAACCATGGTTTCCATGTAGGCGTCACGAATAAATGGTTCTGTTTGCTACGGTGGCGGTCGGTGAACAACGATGTCAATGGTGAATGGTGACGGTGTGGTTTGGGCTAATTTTTTTTAAGAGTGATGGTGGGGATTTTGGTTTTGGCATAGGTTAAGATGGTGGAAGGATGGTTTGGGTGTTTGGTGATCGAGAAAAAGAAGAAATGAAGGAGATGGAGGAGAGAGGAGCGGTGACACACGGGTGAGGGCTCTAATGGGCAACGTTGAGGCTATATGGTGGTGATGAGTAAGGTTTTTAGACGGCGAATAGGGGTTTTGGGTGAAGGGGAAAAAGGAAAATAAAAGAAAATAGAGGGTTGGGGGTTGTAGTTCTTCGACGGTGGTGAAAGAAGAGGGGATGGCGACTGGTATGGCAGTGATGGTGCGACAATATGGCTGCAACGATGACTGAAAAAGGGGGTGGTGTTGGAGGTAGCGTGGGTTTGGTTTGGGGTTAGGTTTTCTTTTGTTTTGAAGAAGGTGAAGATGATGAAGTGAAAATGGGTTTAGGGATTTTTTTGGGATTTAGGGGTTTAATTTTTTCTTTTTTTTCTCTTTTTATTTTTTTTTCTCTTTGTGGCTGGGCCTTGTCCATATCCTCTCTTTTTTTTTTCCTTTTTCTTCTCTTAGGTTGGTTGGCCGTTCGGCCCAATTTCTTTCTTTTTTTTTGGTTGGGTTTGTTTGGGTATTGGGCATATTTTCTGTTTATTGTGTTGTTGGGATGGTATTTAGGTGTGGGGTAGGTGGGTTAAATAGGTTGGTTGGTGGGTATTGGATTCGGGTTTTGAGGTTTTATAAAGGTTAGGGATTTTGGGTTTTTTTTATTTGTAGGTAAATAATTGTCACAAATTAGAAGGTTGTGCCCAAGTCACCACCATTATCTGGCTTTGGAAAAAAAAATTCATGACCTCCATTACATTCCTGAAAGCATCAAATTAATTGAATTAAAAATAAATTTATTTATTTACATCCTAAATCTTACTAAATCTCAAAATTAAATAAATAAAAATAAATTTGGGTTTCCTCTCAAAAAGCACTTTTGTATAACATCGTTAGCTCAACGACCTACAAATTTATTTAACCGGCTCTTCGAGGACTAATTCCTCAACTAGGTGGACTTGAAAATTTTCGTAGAAAGGCTTTAATCGATGTCTATTGACCTTGAATATTTTTTTGGATTTTTCGCTTTTAACCTCTACTACACCATGTAGAAACACGTGAGTAACAACAAAAGGCACTAACCACTTAGTCCGAAGCTTACCTGCAAAAATTCTTAATGTAGCGTTATAAAGTAATGCTTTCATTCCTACCATAAATTGTTTACAAGTTTTCTTTTGGTCATGGTATGCTTTGACCTTATCCTTATAAATTTGGGCACTTTCATACGCTTCTCATCGAATTTGCTCAAGTTCCTGAATATGTAACTTACGATGCTTACCTGCATCTTTTTAACTCCATGTTGCATTGCTTGATCGTCCAACATGCTTTATGTTCTAGCTCAACAGGAAGATGACAAGGTTTACCAAAAATTAGTTGATAAGGAGACATACCTACGGGTCCTTTATAAGCTATACGGTACGCCCACAGTGCATCGTTTAGTCGCAAACTGTAGTCTTTTTTTGTCCGGCTTAATGATATTCTCCAAAATCAACTTGATTTCTCGATTCAACACTTCCGTTTGACCGTTTGATTGAGGGTGGTAAGCCGTAGTGACCTTTTGCTCTACCCCGTATTTTTTCAAAAGTGTGTCGATTACCTTATTACAAAAATGCATTCCATGAACACTGATCAATGCTCGCGGTGTGCCAAATCTGGAAAAAAAATATAACTCTTTAAAAAATCACCTACTATTTTGGCATCAGCATGAGGAGTGGCTTTTGCTTCCACCCACTTCGACATATAGCCCACTGCAAGTAAAATATAGATGTTACTGTATGACAAGACAAAAGGTCCCATAAAATCAATGCCCCATATATCAAATATTTCATAGACATGTACAAGGGTTAGAGGCATTTCATTTTTCAGGCTTAAGTTTCCTACCTTTTGACACTTTCCACATGTTTTATAGAAGAAATATGTATCTTGAAAAATATGTGGCCAATATAGTCCATATTCAAGTACTTTATGCGCAGTTCGTTTAGGACCAAAATGTCCACCACATGCATAAGAATGACAAAAAGATAAAATCGACTTTACCTCAGTTTCTGCAACATATCATCGAATTACCTGATTAGAACAATATTTCCAAGGGTAGGGGTCGCCTCAAATATAATATTGCAGTTCAGGCTTGATTTTATCTTTTCATATCACTAGAAGAGACTACACCTGTAGCAAGGTAATTCACCATGTCCGCATACCAAGGAAAAATTGTCTGAGTAGCAAGAAAACTTTCATTCAGAAAATCATCTTTAAATGGTGTGACATTCTTCGATGAAGGTATTCGGATCAGATGGTCAGCTACCAAATTTTTGCATCCTTTTTTATCCCTTATTTCGAGATTGAACTCTTGCAAAAGTAATATCCACCTTATAAGCCTCGATTTTGCTTCCTTTTTCCCCATCAGATATTTAAAAGCTGTATGATCAGAGAAAATAACAATCTTAGTCCTTAATAAATACAAACAAAATTTTTCCAAAGAAAAAACTATAGCTAGAAACTCTTTTTCAGTAGTCGAGTAATTGCTTTGGGCAGCATCCAAAGTCTTAGTCGCATAGGAGATAACATGTGGTTCTTTCTTGATTCTTTACCCAAGGACTGCTCCTACGCTATGGTTACTTGCGTCGCACATTATCTTGAAAGGATAAGTCCAATTTGGTGGTTGAGCATTAGGTGTCGAAATGAGCTTATGTTTGAGCGTGTCAAACTTATCTCTGCATGATTGGTCAAACTCAAACTCCTTGTCCTTCTGTAGTAGATTGCAAAGTCGTTGAGCAATTTTTGAAAAGCCTTTAATGAACTACCTGTAGAAACCTGTATGATCAAGGAAAGAACAAATCTCTTTCATAGTTGTGGGGTATGGCAATGAGTTAATGATTTCGATTTTTGCTTTATCGACAGAAATTCCCTCAGCAGAGATGATATGACCTAGAACTAATCATTTATCTACCATAAAATGACATTTCTCATAATTTAGAACAAGATTAAATTCTAAGCATCTTTCCAAGATTTTTGCAAAATTTGATAAACATACCTCAAAAGACTCACCATACATAGTAAAGTCATCCATGGACACCTTAATTATTTTCTCGACGTAGTCAAAAAATATACTTACTATGCACCTCTGAAATGTGGCTAGTGTGTTGCAAAGTCTGAACGACATCTTTCTGTAAGCGGACATGCCAAATAGACACGTAAACGTCGCCTTCTTTTGATCCTCCAATGCCACTAGAATCTGGAAAAACCCCAAGTAACCATCAAGACAACAATAATGAGACTTCCCAACTAGACGTTCTAACATCTGGTCAATAAAAGGAAGTGGAAAATGATCTTTTTGAGTTGAGGAATTCAACTTCCTGTAATCGATGTAGACTCTTCACCCATTTTGGACCTGAGTAGGAGCCATCTCACCTGCCAAATTCTCGATTACTATTACGCCGGTCTTTTTCGGTACTACATGGACTGGGCTGACCCAATTACTGTAAAAAATGAGATAGATTATCCTAGCATCAAGTAAATTTTGGACTTCTATCCTTTCCACTTCCATCATAGGCGGATTGAGTTGCCTTTGAGCCTCTCTTTTGGGAATAGCATTATCCACCACTTGAATTTTATGCATGCAAGTCGAGGGGCTCAACCCCTTAATGTCGGCTATCGTCCATCCAATTACCTCTTTGTAGTCTCTTAGAACTCGTACCAAGTTTTCCTCTTCTACCTTCGAGAGTTTACTCGAGATTATTTTCTGTAAGGTATTTCCTTTACCGAGAAAAGCATACTTCAAATGGTCTGGAAGTGGTTTGAGTTCTATCTTTGGAGCCTGTAAAATAGATGGTACAAGCTTGGTTTGTGAATGAGATAATTCAAAAATTTTACCTAAATTTTTCTATAATTGCGACGCCTCCATATGAGCACTGTTTCGTGAATAGACTCTTCAAAGTTTATCCACTCCTCTAGTTCCTTCATGGCATCAAAATCTAGACTTCTACAAAGAACAACTCGTAATTCATCCTCGTCATGATATTTTAAATGTAATTCAGTTAAAGGGTCGATTGTATTAGAAACATTAGAAATCATGCTAGGGCGGTTCATGGCCTCATAGACATTGAATTTCACCACTTCCCCATTAAATTCCATAGTGAGTATCCTACTTCGTACATTAATATTTGTTTGTGCGATACTCAAGAATGGCCTCCCGAGAAGTATGTCATATGAATTGGTTGAATTGTCATCCTTCATATCGATAATGTAGAAGTCTGCAGAAAATATTAGCTCATTTACCTTGACAAGAACGTCCTCCAATACTCCTTCCGGAGGCACCACAGATTTATCTATAAGCTGAATAATTTCATCTGTTTCCTTCAAAGGACCCGCGATAAGTAGTTTATAAATTGACAAAGGCATAACATTAATTGATGCACCTAAGTCATACATTGCTTTTTAATACCAACGCCACCTATTTTACAAGATATGAAAAACATACCTTGGTCCATAGATTTGGGTAGTATTTTTCTTTGCAAAATAGAGGAGACATTTTCTTCGACATTTACCTTTTCATTGCCCAGGAGCTTCATTTTACTCGTGCATAATTCTTTTAAGAATTTTATGTATCATGGAATCTGTTTAATCATGTCAAGAAGAGGTATGTTGATTTCTACCTTTCGAAAGGTGTCAAGGATTTCTTTCTTTTCTCACTCCTTTTTGTATTGGACAAGTCTTCCAAGAAACGGAGGTGGTACTGCAAATAATTTTTGTGGTGCCGATTCTACTGGAGCCTTCGTGTCAAGTTTCTCCTTATCTCGACTAGTATCATGGGCGTGACTCATGTCAGGTACTAGATCCAAAACCTTCCCACTCCTCAATGTCATAGCATTTGCATTGTGTCGAGGGTTTGGCTCAGTTTGGGATGGCAGCTTACCTTGGACCTCCAAACGGCTAACCTTGAGCGCGAGTTTGCTCACTTTCTTATCCAATTCTTACAAATGCATGTCCATTTTTTTTTGAAATTTCTCAGTATTATTGGCTAGCCTTTCCATTATGGCTTCCAAAGATGACTTTGGAGGTGGTAACTATTGATCCTGAGGCGGCCTTTATTGGTATGATTGATTGAATCGAGGGTTCGACCTATAACTTAGATTTGGGTGATCTTTCCACCCCACATTATACAAGTTTGAGTAGGGGTCATATTATCTTTGAGGCTGTTTTGGAAAGTTCTCGACAACATTTGCTTATTCTTTCGAATCCTCATGTAAAATCAGACATGAGTCTGTCAGATGGTCTGGCTTAGCGTAAATTCTACACAACCGTGCTAGGCTCATTTTATTTTTAAGTAAAGTTTGAACAACATTAGTTAGCTTATTGATTTTATCTTCTAAAGATAAAGAATTTAACCCATGAACCCGTCTCGTGGGTTCTGTAGCTGATCAGAATTGTTGAGAGTTAGCAGCCATGGTTAAGATCAACTCTCTAGTTCTTTGAGGAGTCATATTGACTAATGCCCCTCCACTTGTAGCATCTATCATTTTCATATCGGTCGAGAGCAAACCCTCATAGAAATACTGCAACAGTGACTGTTCAGTCAATCCATGTTGTGGGCAACTGGCACACAACTTTTTGTATCGCTCCTAGTAATCGTAGAGCGATTTAGTCTCTTTCTGGCGAATTCCTATGATGTCCCTCCTTAGTTTGGTCACTCGAGCTACAGTGAAGAACCTGTAAAGAAACAGACGAGACATGTCAAACCATGTGTTGATAGATCCCGGAGGCAAATAAAATAGCCACTCTCTAGAAGAGTCGGCTAGTGATAAAGGAAAAGCATGAAATCTGATTTGGTCTTTGGTTACTCTTTGAGGTTTCATGCTTGTGCACACCATATGGAATTCCTTGAGGTGGGTGTGTGGATTTTCATTCTATAGTCCATGGAGGGTGAGTAGTAAATGAATCAAACTCGATTTTAACTCGAACGGTGTTCCTCTAGCTGGATAGGTTATACATAAGGGTTTTTGTTCATCCGGTGCCGTTGCGAGTTGGCATATCGTCTATTTGACCATCTTGTTTGGTTCGTCGAACGAGAAAATTTCCTCAGTGTATGATATGGTTTCGAATCTGGGATTTGGCCGTTTACTATGTCGAATGGCTTCTTTTCACAGTTGTTGGGCCAATTTCTCAATTTTTGGTTCAAAATCTAGAGTTCCTGGTCCTGATTTGGTCTTAAGATAAACAAACAATAATTAGAAAAATATCTCCAATCCCCGGAAACGGTGCCAAAATTTGATGGGCGTCGAAACCACCAAAAATAATTCCTACAAAAATAACTCCAAATAGTAGTAAAGAGTGGTAGTAGGGTCGAGTCCACAGGGATTGGATGTTATTAGAAACTTCTACGTTAATCTCATGAATAGAACATTCGTCGTGTTGAAGGTCGTGGCAAAGGTCGTGCCCACGACTCTAAATGGGCCGATTGAAAAATAAACAGATAGGTCAAGGGAGTTTTGAAATGTTTAGAAACTAAATAATTGAAACAACATAAATAAATAACTAAATAAATTAGAAATTAAATTGGAAATTATAGTCGGATTTTGTAATCAAAGATAATAAGCCTTAGCCGTAGACTCGGTAGATTTCGGTTCAAGAATCGATCCTCAAAAATTAATCTTTACCTCCAAATGATAAGCTAGTTATAGCAGTTAAGAACGTCCTAACCACCAATTCTTTCTCTAGTAGTTGGCCCTGGTACGACCTAGAAACCAACCCTTACCGATTATCTAACTGAGATACACGTGTTCCTGATTCAAGATTTCGGCAACCTTGCGCTTTGAAGAACCCAACTCAAATTAATAGCCTCAACCGTGAGGGTCGTTTAAACCCAATCACTTCTTCCTTGATTTGTTCTCAGATATCCGAATATAGCACGACCGATTTGTTTCTCCAATTGTCAGCAAACACGACTCTAACCCAACATGCACTTTTTGACTTGAATCGAGTTAACTTTAAAGGATGAGTTGTCAATCCCAATAATTAGGAAAAATTTGAATACCGATTGGAAGAATTTTTATCATGAATACGTATCTCATGATTCCCGACTGAAAAGAACACCAGCCTAAAGCTAATATGGTATTTAGTGTAGCATGAAATTATTCATGTAACACCCCGAACCCGAGACCGACACCGGAGTCGAACACGAGGTGTTAACAGACTATAAACCCCTTATAAAGATATTTTCCAGACACTGCCTAATCTGCGTACTTGTCGCTTTAAAAATCATATCTTGAGTTTCACAACTCGAAAATCAGTTTCGTAATTTTTCCCTGAAACTAGACTCATGTTCCCATCTACATGTTTTTTTCTAGAATTTTTGGTTGGGCCAATTAGTACAGTTTATTAGTCAAATTCTCCCAAGTTACTGGGGTCGACTACACTAACCTTTGCGCGTTACGACCTGGATATCTCCCTGTACAGAACTTCAATACTGATGCCGTTTGTTTCTATAGAAACTAGACTCAGAGAGGAATCTATACATATATGTTACGACTCCTAATTATCTCTGGTTAATTTATAATGAATTTCCAAAGTCGGAGCAGGAAATCCAGAAACCGTTCTGGCCCTGTCCCACAAGAACCTGATTTTCTCTTAACATACTGTCCATATGATCTTTTTGTTACTTCTATATGAAAACAGACTCATCGAGCTTCGATTACATAATTTATTCATCAATCAATTCCATTCCTACTATTTTTAGTGATTTTTCAATCTCATGTCACTGCTGCTGCCAGCATCTGTTACGAAGGCAACCATGCCCACTTCATGTTTACTCCTTGATCCAACTAATAATTCCTCATGCATATCACAAATTATGATCATGACTAACCATGCCAAGGCTAATCATTGTCAACTTCTCCCTACTACATTATTGCCATATCATAAATTTTAACACCAAAACAATTAACCATGACATATGGCATAAAAAGGTCGAATCATCAAAATTTTCGACCTAACGTTATGAAACCAAACCCAACCGAACATTTATGCCATTTTCGCATGGCTAAAAGTTTACATACCAAAGTTCAAACACAACATAATAGCCTATACATGCCGAAATGTTCACCTAAGCCGACTAAGAAGAAAGTACCAAAACTTGCTATCCGGTGTGATGACTTCGATGACGGCCCGACCACGCAAAAAGGGATGTGTCCAAGAAACCTAGAATAGGTGACAAGGAAACACCGAGTGAGTTGATAACTCAGTAAGTCATAAGCTATGCACTACCATCCATCAATAACATTATCACAAGAGAAAACAAAATGGAACGAGGCTAATTACTCCATCCATTCCGAACCATACTCTAGTTCCTCCAACCTATCGGTTCAATTTCATACCAATTTATGCATTCACAATCCACATACTCATCAATAGGATATTCGAGGCATTCTCATAAATCATTTTATTTTCGTTACAAACATACAACTAAACGGCCTTTCACCCATTCTACGATAAATTTTATGTACGTGACTTCAAGTATATTTGTCACGTAGGTTCAAACTTACCAAGCTCAACACCAAGTATAGACATAGCACCTATTAGCCATGAACTCAAGACACTTACCCGATCCGCTGTCCATGATCGACTCAATAGTGTCGCACACATAGTGTCCGTAATGATTCAAGGATGTATATTAAGTCCGCACACTCAGTGCTATATAGTCAACTCGCACACTTAGTGCTACATAATCAAACTCGCACACTTAGTGCTACATAGTCAATTCGCACACTTAGTGCAACATAGTCAATTCGCACACTTAGTGCAACATAGTCAATTCGCACACTTAGTGCTACATAGTCCAACTCGCACACTTAGTGCTGTACAATTTAAATCCGCACACTTAGCGCCAATCTCATGGTCATAAATGGTTATACCCGCACATTTAGTGCCGAGATTAACAACTCAACACATCTCACCTCTTTTCTTTTCGTTCAACAATTTCATCATCACATACATACATGTATATATATATTTATTCATTCCATTCAGCATCATTACATAGATGTTATAACCATTTGAATTAATACCAAATATATGCTTAATGACTTACCTTAAGTCGGATGGAATGCTTCCCAATCGACTACTCAATATTCTTGGCTTTGCCTTTGCTTGTTTCCCCTCCTTTGGATTCTTGAGCTAGAATAAATAAGTTAATAGTTTAATTTATCTTGCAAGATATTCATAAATATGTAAATTTAATGATTCCACTTCTTCTTGCAGCCCTCCTTGTTCCAAATATCAAAATTTCAACTAATGTTTAGATTACATCTCAAAGCCGAATGCATTATCATTATCAAAATAACATTTGGTCATCATTTTGTCATTCAACACATTTTTTTTTCACTTCATAAACATTTTGACCGTATACTTCTAAACTAGCAAAAGCTCCCCATTTATTCATACTATCTTTTAAATACTATCAAGTTCATATACTTCTAATTTCTTAAGTTCAACATCTTAATGCCCATTATAGCCACTCCCATAATCTAAATTTAAAAATCGGCAACACCCACATTTCAACTATCTTAGCCGAATACTCCTCAACACTTAGACCAAAGTATGCACATTAAACTTAATACAACTTTCATTATACCTTTCACCCTAAAACATAATTTATAAATCTTGCCCTTCCTTCCATGTTTCGGTCAATTATTCAAATTACCTCATATAATTTATAAATCTTGCCCTTCCTTCCATGTTTCGGTCAATTATTCAAATTACCTCATAGCATGAACATTTTTTTTCAACTAATCTAGCATGACTCATTCGGCCTTAACAATGAACCACTTTTCATACAAGGACAAAAATAAATCAAATGAACCTTCCATTTAAACCCCATTCTATCTTCTACTCATTCAATAATACATGTAAACAACTACTAATTCTAGTACTTTGATACACGGTTTAGTGCCCAACCATCATAAAAGTTTGAATCTTTCTTAATATTGTCAAAATACATTCACAAATTAACTTAAACATATAAGAAGATGTAACTAACACTTCAAAACTTACCTCCTACTAGCAAGAAGTAGTGCCGAATTGCCTAAATGAGAATTTTCCTTTTTCTCTTCTTTGGTTTCGGTTTTGGCAAGGTGGAGAAGAATATGAACACTCCTCTCCCCTTTTTCTCTTTCATTCCATTTTATTATAATTATTTTAAGTCATTTGTTAACTAAACAAAACATAATAAATTAGAATAAGTGGAGCACCATCACTCCTTGGCCGGCCACCCATCATCTTTTGGGCAATTTGACATGCAAAACCACTCTTTTTGGTACATGCACTAATAGACCATTTTAAATTAGACTATCATATTTTTACAATGTCTCAAATTGATCCCAATTAATAATTTCTCATGCAATTGGTAAAATTAGGGAGTGAAACTTCCACATACTCATGTTCACACATAATAAGCATAGAATATAGCAAGTAATTATTTTTACGACTCGGTCTTGTGGTCCCGAAACCACTTCCCGACTAGGGTCAATTTTAGGCTGTCACAACTCTCCCCCACTTAAGAAATTTTCGTCCCCGAAAAGCTTACCGGTAAATAGGTTTGGGTATCGTTCTTTCATCGAACTCTCGGTTTCCCAAGTAGCTTCCTCGATCCCGTGTTTGAGCCATAACACCTTTACTAACGGAACCCTTTTGTTCCGCAACTCCTTCACTTCACGAGCTAGGATACACATCGGCTCTTCTTCATAACTCATATCGGCTCGAATTTCAACCTCCGACGGACTAATTATGTGCGAAGGATCAGACCTATAGCGTCGAAGCATCGAAACATGAAAGACATCGTGTATCCTTTCAAGTTCAGGGGGCAAAATCAATCTATATGCAACCGGCCCCACTCGTTCAGAGATTTCGTACGGCCCAATGAATCTCGGGCTCAACTTGCCTTTACGGCCAAACCTAAGTACCTTTTTCCAAGGCGAAACTTTAAGGAACACTTTATCTCCCACCTGATATTCAATGTCCTTCCGTTTCAGATCCGCATACGATTTCTGACGATCTGTGGCTACCTTCAGACTTTCACTGATTACCTTTACCTTCTGTTCGGCATCTTTAATCAAATCAACTCCGAAAATTTTACTTTCACCGAGCTCGGTCCAAAACAATGGTGTACGGCATTTACGACCGTACAAAGCCTCGTAAGGTGCCATCTTAATACTTGATTGGAAACTATTGTTGTAAGCGAATTCGATCAAGGGTAAATACCGTTCCCATGAACCACTAAACTCGAGGGTGCAACATCTCAACATATCCTCAAGTATCTGAATTATCCGCTCGGATTGACCATCGGGTTGTGGATGAAAAGCGGTGCTAAAATGCAGCTTGGTACCCAAAGCTTCTTGCAATTTCTTCTAAAATCGCGAGGTAAATCTCGGATCTCTATCCGACACGACAGAAATAGGTACTCCATGTAATCTCACAATCTGAGAGACATACAATTCGGCTAGTTTATCTAATGAAAAATCCGTACACACGGGGATAAAGTGAGCCGACTTAGTCAGCCTATCAACAACAACCCAAATCGCATCCTTCTTACTTGCTGACAATGGCAGTCCGGACACAAAGTCCATTGTGACTCGGTCCCATTTCCACTCGGGTATCATGATCGGCTGAAGTAACCCTGAAGGCACTTGATGTTCCGCTTTCACTTGTTGACATATTAAACATCTCGAAACAAAGTCGGAGATGTCTCGTTTCATACCATGCCACCAAAACCGACGTTTCAAGTCGTTGTACATTTTCGTACTCCCCGGGTGAATTGACATTCGGCTACAATGGGCTTCGTTCAGAATCATCGAAATGAGTTCCGAATTCCTTGGAACACACAAACGACTTCTAAACCTCAAACAATCATCATCATCAATCTGAAACTCCAATTCCTTGTTCGGAACACACTCAGCCCGTTTTGCAACCAATTCATCATCGACTTTCTGAGCTTCACGAATTTGATGAGTCAATAATGGTTTGGCTTTTAATTCAGCTACTAACACATTGTCAGGTAGAACAGACAAGTGTACATTCATCGCTCGCAAAGCAAACAGTGATTTCCGGCTTAAGGCGTCTGCCACCACATTAGCCTTTCCCGGGTGGTAATCAATGACAAGCTCGTAATCTTTCAACAACTCCAGCCAACGTCTTTGTCGCAGATTCAAGTCTCGTTGAGTCATCAAATACTTGAGACTTTTGTGGTCCGAAAATACATGGCACTTCTCACCAAACAAATAATGTCGCCATATTTTCAAAGCAAACACGATGGCAGCTAGTTCGAGGTCATGGGTCGGATAATTTCCCTCGTGTGGCTTCAATTGTCTCGACGCATAGGCCACAACTCTACCTTCTTGCATCAATATGCAACCCAACCCAAGTAGGGATGCGTCACTATAGATGACAAACTCTTTACCTGATTCGGGTTGCACTAAAATTGGAGCTTCAGTCAAATGAGTTTTCAGTTGATCGAAACTTTTCTGACATTTCTCCGTCCATTCAAACTTAACATCCTTTTGAAGTAGCTTCGTCATTGGTGTGGCTATCATCGAGAAACCTTTGACAAATCGTCGGTAATAACCGGCGAGCCCTAGGAAGCTCCGGACTTCGGTAACATTTCTCGGAGGCTTCCAGTTAAGTATGGCTGAAATTTTGCTCGGATCAACTCGAATACCCGATGCGGATACCACATGACCCAAGAAGCTAACCTCTCTTAACCAGAACTCACACTTACTGAACTTAGCATATAACTGCTTATCCCGCAAAATTTGTAACACTAGCCTCAGATGCTCAGCATGTTCGGTCTCATCTCTTGAATAGACCAAGATGTCATCAATGAACACAACTACGAACCGATCCAAATATGGTCTGAAGATCCGATTCATCAAATCCATAAACACCGCAGGGGCATTAGTGAGCCCAAACGGCATCACCAAGAACTCGTAGTGACCGTACCTCGTTCTGAAAGCAGTTTTGGGTACGTCCGAATCTCGAATCCGCAACTGATAATAACCCGATCTCAAATCTATCTTTGAAAACACTGATGCTCCCTTTAATTGATCAAACAAATCATCAATACGCGGTAACGGATACTTATTCTTTATCGTCACTTTATTCAGTTGACGATAGTCAATGCACAACCTCATGGTTCCGTCCTTCTTTTTCACGAACAATACTGGTGCACCCCAAGGTGAGAAACTTGGTCGAACGAAACCTCTATCCGTTAATTCTTGCAACTGAGCTTTCAACTCTTTTAACTCGGTTAGTGCCATACGATACGGAGCTATCGAAATTGGCGTAGTTCCAGGTACAAGCTCAATACCAAACTCTATCTCCCGAACAGGTGGCAAACCCGGTAACTCTTCAGGAAAAACATCCGGGTATTCACAAACCACCTGCACAGATTCGGGTTTCTTTTCTAACTCTTTGTCATCAAGTACATACGCAAGGTATGCTTCGCACCCTTTTCTTACATATTTCTGGGCCACCATTGCTGATATTACAGCTGGCAACCCCTTTAAGTCCGTAGACTCAACTCGGATTATCTCGTTATTTGTGCACCTCAAATCAATGGTCTTGCTTTTGCAATTCACAATCGCATCATGCGCAGTCAACCAATCCAAACCAAGAATAACGTCAAATTCGTCAAATGGCAAAAGCATCAAATCGGCCGGAAAATAGGATTCTCGGATTATTAGAGGGCATCTCTTACACACTTTATCAACAAGTACGCATTGACCCAAAGGGTTTGACACTCGAATTACTAGCTCAGTAGACTCAACAGGTAGAGTCTTACTGGATGCTAAGGTTTCGCATACATATGAATGAGTAGAGCCAGGGTCAATCAATGCAATCACATTAGTATCAAAGAGAGTGAAGGTACCAGTGATGACGTCAGGGGAGGATGCCTCCTCTCGTGCGCGAATGGCATATGCTCTAGCAGGAGTACGGTTCTCGGCTCGATCGGCCGTATCTGAGGCCCCTCTCTGACTACCACTCCTACCTCCTAAAATTCTCGGTGGTCTACCCCTAGTTGTCACTCCACTAGGTCTTGCACCTTGAATCTTATTCTTCTCATCCAGCTCCGTGCAATCTCTAATGAAGTGGTCCTTCGAACCGCATCCGTAACAGGCCCTGTTAGTAGACTTACCCCAACATTCACCTAGGTGTCGTCTTCCGCATTGGGGACATTCAGGTTTCTCTTGACGATTATTGCTCACACTAGCTACCGAAGTAGCTCGGGAGCCCGTCGATGGTCTTGCTCTGATGGAAATTCCCGCAGTCGTCCTCGACTTATTAGTGTCCTCCCTGAACTTCTTTACAGCTGAGAACGGAGCTTTACCCGTCGATCTTTTACGATGGTCTCTAGCTTCAAATTCAGCCTTCTTCTTCTCCTTTCCAAGTTCTTCCGCCTTGCAGGCTCGTTCGACTAGTGTTACGAATTCTTTTATTTCCAAAATACCCATTAGTAGCTTTAAATCTTCATTCAATCCTTCCTCGAATCTTTTGCACATAGCAACCTCATCAGCTACACACTCCCGGGCATACCTACTGAGTCTTACGAATTCATGTTCGTATTCAGATACTGTCATACGGCCTTGCTTGAGTTCCAAGAATTCCTTACGCTTTTGATCAATGAACCGTTGACTAATATATTTCTTTCGAAATTCCGTCTGAAAGAAGTCCCAAGTTACTCGTTCGTTCGGGACTATGGAAATCAAGGTCCTCCACCAATAGTAGGCTGAGTCTCGCAACAAAGATACAGCACATTTCAGACATTCGTCAGGTGTGCATGACAGTTCATCGAACACCCGAATGGTGTTATCAAGCCAGAACTCGGCCCTTTCGGCATCATCAGTAACTATGGCCTTGAACTCCTCAGCCCCGCGCTTCCTAATCAAGTCTACAGGTGGCTTGCTCAGCCTCACAGGATCAGTGACTGATGGCATTACGGGCTCTTGGGGTGGATTATTCAAATTCGGGAATTGTTGGGCAGCCGGGTTGGTTCGGGCATATTGCGCGACCCACTCATTCATCATGGTAAAGAAGGCTTGTTTAGCCCCCTCACCTTGATTATTCGCAGATGACTGAGGTTCAACAGGCGGCGTCCCTTGTGCAGGAGCAGCCGCTACGCTTTCAACGTCATCCGCTAGGGTTCTTTCTACACCGGGATCCATTTACTGATCAAAACAAAAACATTTCAACCGTCAGAAGTCATCACACATTTAAACATTAACATTAAGGCATGTATAGCTAGACTCATACGCGCTATGGTAGTCCTAGAACCGACTAAACCATAGCTCTGATACCAATAAAATGTAACACCCCGAACCCGAGACCGACACCGGAGTCGAACACGAGGTGTTAACAGACTATAAACCCCTTATAAAGATATTTTCCAGACACTGCCTAATCTGCGTACTTGTCGCTTTAAAAATCATATCTTGAGTTTCACAACTCGAAAATCAGTTTCGTAATTTTTTCCTGAAACTAGACTCATGTTCCCATCTACATGTTTTTTTCTAGAATTTTTGGTTGTGCCAATTAGTACAGTTTATTAGTCAAATTCTCCCAAGTTACTGGGGTCGACTACACTGACCTTTCCGCGTTACGACCTGGATATCTCCCTGTACAGAACTTCAATACTGATGCCGTTTGTTTCTATAGAAACTAGACTCAGAGAGAAATCAATACATATATGGTACGACTCCTAATTATCTCTGGTTAATTTATAATGAATTTCCAAAGTCGGAGCAGGGAATCCAGAAACCGTTCTGGCCATGTCCCACGAGAACCTGATTTTCTCTTAACATACTGTCCATATGATCTTTTCGTTACTTCTATATGAAAATAGACTCATCGAGCTTCGATTACATAATTTATTCATCAATCAATTCCATTCCTACTATTTTTAGTGATTTTTCAATCTCATGTCACTGCTGCTGCCAGCATCTGTTACGAAGGCAACCATGCCCACTTCATGTTTACTCCTTGATCCAACTAATAATTCCTCATGCATATCACAAATTATGATCATGACTAACCATGCCAAGGCTAATCATTGTCAACTTCTCCCTACTACATTATTGCCATATCATAAATTTTAACACCAAAACAATTAACCATGACATATGGCATAAAAAGGTCGAATCATCAAAATTTTCGACCTAACGTTATGAAACCAAACCCAACCGAACATTTATGCCATTTTCGCATGGCTAAAAGTTTACATACCAAAGTTCAAACACAACATAATAGCCTATACATGCCGAAATGTTCACCTAAGCCGACTAAGAAGAAAGTACCAAAACTTGCTATCCGGTGTGATGACTTCGATGACGGCCCGACCACGCAAAAAGAGATGTGTCCAAGAAACCTAGAATAGGTGACAAGGAAACACCGAGTGAGTTGATAACTCAGTAAGTCATAAGCTATGCACTACCATCCATCAATAACATTATCACAAGAGAAAACAAAATGGAACGAGGCTAATTACTCCATCCATTCCGAACCATACTCTAGTTCCTCCAACCTATCGGTTCAATTTCATACCAATTTATGCATTCACAATCCACATACTCATCAATAGGATATTCGAGGCATTCTCATAAATCATTTTATTTTCGTTACAAACATACAACTAAACGGCCTTTCACCCATTCTACGATAAATTTTATGTACGTGACTTCAAGTATATTTGTCACGTAGGTTCAAACTTACCAAGCTCAACACCAAGTATAGACATAGCACCTATTAGCCATGAACTCAAGACACTTACCCGATCCGCTGTCCATGATCGACTCAATAGTGTCGCACACATAGTGTCCGTAATGATTCAAGGATGTATATTAAGTCCGCACACTCAGTGCTATATAGTCAACTCGCACACTTAGTGCTACATAATCAAACTCGCACACTTAGTGCTACATAGTCAATTCGCACACTTAGTGCAACATAGTCAATTCGCACACTTAGTGCAACATAGTCAATTCGCACACTTAGTGCTACATAGTCCAACTCGCACACTTAGTGCTGTACAATTTAAATCCGCACACTTAGCGCCAATCTCATGGTCATAAATGGTTATACCCGCACATTTAGTGCCGAGATTAACAACTCAACACATCTCACCTCTTTTCTTTTCGTTCAACAATTTCATCATCACATACATACATGTATATATATATTTATTCATTCCATTCAGCATCATTACATAGATGTTATAACCATTTGAATTAATACCAAATATATGCTTAATGACTTACCTTAAGTCGGATGGAATGCTTCCCAATCGACTACTCAATATTCTTGGCTTTGCCTTTGCTTGTTTCCCCTCCTTTGGATTCTTGAGCTAGAATAAATAAGTTAATAGTTTAATTTATCTTGCAAGATATTCATAAATATGTAAATTTAATGATTCCACTTCTTCTTGCAGCCCTCCTTGTTCCAAATATCAAAATTTCAACTAATGTTTAGATTACATCTCAAAGCCGAATGCATTATCATTATCAAAATAACATTTGGTCATCATTTTGTCATTCAACACATTTTTTTTTTCACTTCATAAACATTTTGACCGTATACTTCTAAACTAGCAAAAGCTCCCCATTTATTCGTACTATCTTTTAAATACTATCAAGTTCATATACTTCTAATTTCTTAAGTTCAACATCTTAATGCCCATTATAGCCACTCCCATAATCTAAATTTAAAAATCGGCAACACCCACATTTCAACTATCTTAGCCGAATACTCCTCAACACTTAGACCAAAGTATGCACATTAAACTTAATACAACTTTCATTATACCTTTCACCCTAAAACATAATTTATAAATCTTGCCCTTCCTTCCATGTTTCGGTCAATTATTCAAATTACCTCATAGCATGAACATTTTTTTTTCAACTAATCTAGCATGACTCATTCGGCCTTAACAATGAACCACTTTTCATACAAGGACAAAAATAAATCAAATGAACCTTCCATTTAAACCCCATTCTATCTTCTACTCATTCAATAATACATGTAAACAACTACTAATTCTAGTACTTTGATACACGATTTAGTGCCCAACCATCATAAAAGTTTGAATCTTTCTTAATATTGTCAAAATACATTCACAAATTAACTTAAACATATAAGAAGATTTAACTAACACTTCAAAACTTACCTCCTACTAGCAAGAAGTAGTGCCGAATTGCCTAAATGAGAATTTTCCTTTTTCTCTTCTTTGGTTTCGGTTTTGGCAAGGTGGAGAAGAATATGAACACTCCTCTCCCCTTTTTCTCTTTCATTCCATTTTATTATAATTATTTTAAGTCATTTGTTAACTAAACAAAACATAATAAATTAGAATAAGTGGAGCACCATCACTCCTTGGCCGGCCACCCATCATCTTTTGGGCAATTTGACATGCAAAACCACTCTTTTTGGTACATGCACTAATAGACCATTTTAAATTAGACTATCATATTTTTACAATGTCTCAAATTGATCCCAATTAATAATTTCTCATGCAATTGGTAAAATTAGGGAGTGAAACTTCCACATACTCATGTTCACACATAATAAGCATAGAATATAGCAAGTAATTATTTTTACGACTCGGTCTTGTGGTCCCGAAACTACTTCCCTACTAGGGTCAATTTTAGGCTGTCACAATTCATGCTTTGTAGAATTGATGGTAGTGAAGAATGGGAAAGAAAAGTACTTGGAAAAAATTAGACCAACTTGAAAGAATAAAGAAATGGAAAAAGAATGCCCACGCCAACTTGAATGAAAAAGAATAATGGCTATTCAATTCCAAATTGAAATCAAATGTAAAATTAAGGGGTGCCTTTCCAAAGAACATTAAGGCCCTATTTATATACATAGAATTTACTATTTTTGGCCTTAACTAATTTAACATGAAATCAAAATAAAATAAAATAAAATAAGATTTTTTTTCTATTTTTAGCTTTTACAAAGTCAAAAATTCTGATGAGTCCTTGGCTTTTCTCCACATTTTTGATTCTATCTCATTTTTATTGATTGTGTTTCAATTTGGTCCTTTTCTGCTCGTTTTTGTCTCTTAGCGTCCCAATTGCATCCTGACAAGATTAAAAGATAAAAGTACTAATTTAGTAGGGATCAATTTAGAAATAAATCGAATTAAACACAAAATAACATGCAAATTAATGAATAGCAGGAGGGTGTACATACAACTGATAGTTCAAAAAGCTGGTTAGTTTATGTTGACAGCTCCGTAGCCAAAGCGAGGTCCGGAGTAGGAGTACTCTTGATTTATACTAGGATTATCTCTTGGGTTTCAAACATCCAACAAGACTGTAGAGTATGAGGCTTTAATATCGGGACTGCAGCTAGCACGCCAACTAGAAGTGTAACAACCTGATTTTTAGTGGTAACAAAACAGTGGTTTGGGACCACAAATTCCCATTGCGTTAACTCATAAATATTATTTTTAGAATATTTATGGAGTCACTAAAGTCGTATTAAAATTTGGTTAAAAAATATTAACGTTTAGATAGCAAATTTAAAAAAGAAGGACTAAATTGTAAAAAGTGCAAAATATGCTAATTATAACATTTAAGTGATGAAATAGCTTAATTAATAAATAAGGAAGGACTAAAGTAGCAAATATACACTAGTTATTATAGTGGGACGACAACATAGTTGAAATTGATTAAAAATTATGTAATCAATGACAAATTTGTAAATTAAACTAAATTAAAACAAAATTAATTAATGAAGAAAAAATTCACTTTCATTTCTTCTTCAAATGGTTAAAAGCCATAACTAGGGTGAGGAGAAGCTTCGGTTTGCTTAACTTCTTACATGTAATCCATTTTGATTTCGTTTCTTGTAATTTTTATGTTTTTGAGATCATTTCAACTAGGTCCAACTAGCCTATACCTTCGTTTTTGAATCTATTAATATTTTAGAAGTTGTCGTTGATGAATCTTGAATGTTTTTGATGAATACCATGTATTTGGAGCTTTGATTGTGTTGTTTGATGATTTTGTAAAGTGATTTTTGTTATATTTTGATTTCAAGATTAAACAGTGAAAATGTCAAAATTTTAGGGTTTGATAGTGTATTTAATGTTTATTAGGGACTGTTTAAGGGCCTAGTATATTTGGATGGAATATTGACTTGAGAAAAATGGTTAATTCGATGAATTTCAAGCTAAGGGACTAAATGGTAAAAAACTATAAAATTTTAGAGGTAATTATGTAAATTTGAAAAATAAAGGGTATCAATTGTAAAATGGATTGAAATGTGAAATGTAAGCTGATAATTGAGAAATTTTACATTTTAGATCAAGATCCTGTAGATACTCGAGGAAAAGGAAAAATTATGGAATAGTCCTTGAACTTCTACAACTACTACAATTTAGTCTAGGTAAGTTTGTACGGTTTAAAATTTAACATCTATATGAATTGTTGAATAGTATAACATGGTACAATAGATATATTCAATTGTTGTTAATGAAAGGTTATTTGAGAAATGTTATTGAATTTGATGTTTGGATTGGATTGAACGCGGGATAGAGTATAGTCGAGATATGGTGTGTTATGGGGGATTGGAGTGGAGATGGTTATGGAGTGATATATATATGCTGTTCTTGAATAAACCAAGGTTCGGAATTTCTTGCGAACTCTCGTGTTATACTCTCTGTTTTGGTGTGTTTCAGAGAGATTAGCTCTTACGAGAATTGGTGTGTTTCAGATGGATTTGCTCTTGTGAGCATCTGGTGTGTTTTGGTTGGATTGTCGATGTACTCTTATCCATAAGTCATTCATCGAATTGAAAATCTCGGTAATATAACTTGTTTTATGATTTTAATAGAATTGTTCTATAATGATTTATCGGTCGAGGTATGGATGATAGGAAACATTCATGGTTGAATTATCATTTGAATTGTTATAGTTATTTCGGTAAGATTTATCATTTTAATTTGTTGAACTTACTAAGCTTCATTGAGCTTACTTGTGTTATTTATTGTTCTTGTAGATACTCAGAAGGTTTGACAATCAGATCGGCACTTAAGTCACACTATCCCTAAATCTTAGTGTTTTTGGAATGTTCATTTTGGATTATATTGCATGTAATAGGCTTGAATTTTATTACTAATGTTTTGAATATGTCAACCGTTAAGTATGATTTGGATGTATATTGTTATCCTTTATAATACATGTGAATTATGTGATATATGTGAATTAGGTAAAATATGTTGATGTAAAATATGATATGTGATATAGAATGTTGTGTATGTGACGCTTAGGTTTAGTAAATTGGATAGATGATAGATTTGAAGAATTGAAAGGTTGTGATTGATGTTTCATTTAGATGTATAATTGTATATACTTGTGGTATCAATGAGGATACAATGGTTAGGTATTTAGAATGTTGATTTGACATGTTTTTGGCTTGTTTAATGTCACTTTGAATAGGTCTTTTTGCTGTTAAGTGGTTTTCTTAGAATCCAAGTAAGCTTGAAATGATAAACTTATTGTTTAAGTTTCATTTTAGGTCTACACGGCCTGAGACACGGGCACTTGTCTCAGCCATGTGTGACACACGGTCTGGTAATACGGTCGTGTGTCCCCTGTAGGTTCCATACAAGTTAGGTAGTTACACGACTTAGCACACAGCTTGGCACACGGGCGTGTGGGGCTATTTCGATAGTTACCTGGCCTAACACATGGGCATACGACACGAGTGTGTGACCCTTCTGTGAGAGTTACACGGATGAGGAAACAGGTTGGGACACGACCATGTGTCCTTATTTTGAAGGTTACACGGTCTGAGACATGAGCGTGTGTCTCAACTGTGTGAGGCACATGGCCGTGTGACCCTTGCAATCAAATTTTTCTAACTTTTTCTTGAACTTTTCAAATGTTTCTAATTTGATGCCAAATTATTTCTAAGGTATTTTTAGGGCCTCAAGGGCTCGATTAAGGGACAATACATATGTGAATGAATGTATTTTTATATATTTGTAATGATGTATGAAATGTATGTTTAATGTTCTGTTAGTTCAGTAATGCTCTGTAACCCTAATTTAGCGACGAATATAGGTTAGAGGTGTTACATTTAGTGGTATCAGAGCTACGATTTAGTCAGTTCTCGAGCTGAACGTAGTGTGTGAATTATCTAGAATTACATGGCATATAACTTGTGATAGTGTGACGTGTTTGATCCGATCTACTATTTGGTTTTCTTTTAGATTATAAAAATGTTAGACTAATTTGATCATGCTAATAATGAGGTTAATAGTAATGTACCGACCTCTAATCATGGGACGAGTGGTAATGTTTCGATTCCTCCAGTACAAGAGCATAAACTTGAAAACATGTTCTTTGGTTTTATGAACCAGTAGTTCAACAAGTTTATGCAAATGAATAGTCTGACTCAATGACCTCCACCCCCTGCTATGCCTCATGTTATACCTTCAGTTTCACCTCCACTTACTCCTATAACTGAGCCTATTCGACGTATTCTAATAGAGAAGCTTAGAAAATGCGGTGCCGGAGAATTTTGGGGTAGATCGAAAGATGATTTGGTTAAAGCTGAGAATTGGCTTCAAAATATCTTGCGAGTTTTCAAAGGAATGGCTTGCCCTCCTGATGATTTTTTTTAGATGTGTTGTTTCATTACTAAAAGAGGAAGCGTATAGTTGGTGGACTACGTTGGTATCTGTGGTATCGAGGGAGAAAATTTCCTGGGATTTCTTTCAGATCGAGTTTAAAAAGACGTATGTCGGGAAACAAAATCTGGACAAGTAAAAGAGAGAATTTCTTGAGTTATGTTAGGGAAATAAATCAGTGGCTAAGTACGAGAGAAAGTTTTTATATCTCAGTAAATATGCTTGGGAGATTGTGCCACTGAAGAAGAGATGTGTATCTGGTTTGAAGATGGCTTAAATGACAAAATCTGAATGATGTCAGAGGTAATGAAATCTGAGAATTTGTTGTTTTATTTGATTCAGCATAGAAAATGGAAGAAGTGTACAACCGCAAGATACAATGGGATAGATGGATTTGAGAGTTTCATAAGAGAAGTTCTTCTAAGTCATTTTCTGTATCACCAGAAAAGAAGATTTTAGTTGAGCTACTTTAGTGTCTGAGCATCCAAACAAAAATAAATTGATTCAACATAATTTCAAAGCTTCGACTAAACCAGTTGATAGTATGGGAAGTGTACAGAACGCTCCGAAGTCCAGTTGTAGACATTGTGAAAAATATCATCCTGGCAAGTATAGAGCTAAATCGGGAGCCTGTTATAGATGTGTGTCGACTGATCAGTTTCTTCAGAATTGTCCTAAACAGTTAAAAGAAAATGAAGAACATAATGAAAATAAAATATCTACATCTTAGAAAAGTAGACATCCGGGCCAGAACAATATTGCTGGGACTACTCGTACGGGAGCAAAAGAAACTGTTGTTTGTTCAGAGGCTAGAGCACTTGCTTTGTGACACCCCTAATTTGACCCTAGTCGGAAAGCGGTTTCGGGACCGCTAAACCGAGTAACCAAATTATTTGAACATGATATTTATTGTCTAAAATAAATGTGTGAAAATTTTAAGCTTCGATTTAGTAAATTTCATGTGAATTTAGTCAATAGGGCTTATGTGTGACATTTTTGAAATGTGATAGATCAAAACATAAGGACCTATTAGTGCATGTTGAAAAAGGGGGGACTTGCATGTCAATTTTCCCCCCCATCTAGTAGTGGCCGGCCATGACATTAGGATGGACAAAGGGTGATGGGCAAAACATGTCATAGACATGTTGTGTTGGTGCATCATGGGAGGAAACAATAAAATAAAGAGCATGGGCAATAAAATATTAGTGTTAGTAGGATGAGAAACAAAAAAAAAGAAAGGATATGTGTGATTGTCCCCCCCTTGCCGTGAGTTGAAGGAAAGAAAAACAAACAAAAAAAGTGTTCATCCTTTGGTTCATCCTTGACCGAAAATTTTAAGGAGGAAGGAAGAAGAAAGATTGAAGAGGTTCGGCCATGCATGTAACTAGGCTAAGGTATGTTTGATGATGTTCCATGAGATGCATGCATGTTTTAGTTGTTAGCTTGAGTTCTACCTAGCCCATGGTCTAAATCTTGCTATGTGATGGAACTGACACTCGGCCATGGATGCATCATTCTTGCTTGGTGTTGATGTTGTGTTGGTGAGATATCAAGTTATTTTTGTGACCAAGTTGAGATTTGAATTTTTGGAATGAGTACGGCTTTCGGTTATGTTGTTTTGTATGAGTAATGGATTGTTGAGTTCATGCTATTATGAATAAAATTGATTAAGAGAGGCTTGAGATAATTAAATATGCATGTTGGTGGTAAGATGAGCATTCGGTTTTTATCATGGAAGCATAGGAAGCTTGTTAAAGTTGAATTTTAGAAAAGTTAAATGTGTGTGTGCTTGTGCTAGTGCCGAATGTGCCTAGGGTGATTTAGCATTGAGTTTGGTGTTATATGAATTGAGTTTTATGGTTTTGGATTTTTAAGTGTTGTTAAATACTTTGAATAATATATATATATATGTGGCTTTGAAATGTGAAACTCGGCCAAGTGGTTATAAGCATGATTTTAGAGATTCAATGATATTCGACTGATTTGAATAATTCATGGCACCCCAAGCAAATTAGTTTTAGATGTTAATAAATATTGAAATTATTTAAAAGCATATTACCGAATGTAATTTTAGTCAATGATTCGGTTATGAGTGCTGATTTGTTTTATAATTAGCCGAATGTGTATATGTATACTATGAGGTGGTTTAGCTTAAAGAAAATTAAGGTGCTCGGAAGGTGATCGTCGTGGATAGTTTAAGTAATGAAATTTAATTTCTGTTATGTAAAGTGATGACATTGCTGTTTGCAAATTTGAAGTTAAAAATTGTTGATTGAGCATCAAGAGCTTATGGAAACAAAGTCGGATCGTGGAAAAAAGGGAAATTGGTCGAATAGTCGGAATTGACGTACATTAGCGATCGAGGTAAGTTTTAAGTATTAAAGCCTATAATGTGATTGAGTATGATATGTTAAACACATATTAAAAGAATCATAACTCTATTGTAAATTTTTATGCATATAGCCTAATGGCTATTATGAAGTATAGGTAAGTTATTGATATGATATGTTGCCAAATGGATATGATATTATGAAGTGTTAAAAGGATATGTTAGAAGAGTAAAATTGTGATAAACCTGCTCAGGACAGCAGCAGTAACATGAATTTAGAAAATCACCATAAATTGTTAGAGTTGAATGGGAGGCTGAATAAATTATGAAATTAAAGCTTAATGAGTCTAATTTCTTATAAAAGAAACCGTGTAAAAAAAATTATTTCCGATAATGAGATATTTAAAGTTGTGTGAGACAGTGCAGAATGACACTGTAATCCTCTGTTCCGTTTTTAGAAAATCATTATAAATTGTAAAAAAATGGTTATAAGATAAAATTTATATGCTTAGACTCCTTAATGAGTCTAATTTCAAATGAAATCAAATACAACACATTTTTAATTCTGTAAAATGAGAAATCTGATTCGTAGTGAAGAGTGGTCAGATTAGTCAAACAGTGAAACAGGGGAAACTTTAAGAAAAATCTGGTATTGATTGGCCAAACCTAAAATTCTGGAAATTTTATGGATGGAATATATACGAGTCTATATTCAGGAAAAATTAACGGAAAGTGATTTGGAGTTTTGTAGCTCCAGTTATAAATGATTTAGTGACTATTGCTCAGGAAAAACAGCTTGTGCTGAATTTGAGATTGTGTTGTAAACCTTGATAAACTTGTTCTAGTTGCTCATAAGCTATTGATTAAACCCATACGTGAATTGTAAATTGTGATATTGGAAAATGATAGATGTAGATTCAGCCAAGACAGTGTATATATGTGATAAGGCCTAATGGCCGATGTGATGAATGTGAATGGCCGATGTGATGAATGTGAAAGTGTATATGCGTGATAAGGCCTAATAGCCGATGTGATGAATGTGAAAGTGTATATATGTGATAAGGCCTAATGGCCGATGTGATGAATGTGAAAGTGTATATGTGTGATAAGGCCTAATAGCCGATGTGATGAATGTGAAAGTGTATATATGTAATAAGGCCTAATGGCCGATGTGATGAATGTGAAAGTGTATATATGTGATAAGGCCTAATGGCCGATGTGATGAATGTGAAAGTGTATATATGTGACAGGGCCGAGTGGCCAACGTGATGGATGTGAAAGTGCATAAATGTGATAAGTCCCGAAGGGCATTTGTGTCAGTACTATATCCGGGTTAAAACCCCGCAGGCTTTATGCGAGAATATTATCACTGATTAATGTCCGTAAGCTTTGTGCTCGTACTATATCCGAGCTCTAAAGACCCGATGACTACGTGTGGGAATTTTGTCCGGGTAAGACCCGATAACTTCGTGTGGAGATTATGTCCGGGTAAGACTTCGTAATAAGAATTGCTTATAAATATATTCAATGCGAAAGGTTAAACAGTTATGTACTCCAAGTTTATATGTGAGCTTGATTTGCACTAAATCATAAGGTAGTTATGTGATGCATACGAGAGCAATCTATGAGACTATTCCTATGATTATGTGATATCGGATCAGTGTGAGAGGCGATGTGAAATCATACGATATATCTATGTCACATGAGCTCACTTTTATGTGAAAGTTTATCTGCATATTGTATATGATGAGATGTGCATATTCGGTAAAGGAATGGTATGCCCGAAGGAAGAGTGAAATAAAAATACGAACAACTATGTTATAATTTGATTGTTATCTGTTGACACTGCTTAAAACTTACTAAGCATTGTAATGCTTACTCCGTTTACTCTGTTTTCTCTGTTTTATAGATCTCATTGTGAAGCTACAGGCTCGGGGATCGTCAGCAACTAGTCACACTATCACTATCCACTGTTTGGTTCTGCTATGTTTCGGATTATCTTATGGCATGTATAAAATAGACTAGTGGCGGAAGAATATTTTGGTTAATGTATATAGCCATGCGAAAATGGCTTATATATGTTTGAGCATAATGTTATAATCATTTGGTATGGAATGGTTAATCACTATCATAATTTGTGCTATTTATGCTAAAAGGGCTAGTTGAATCATGGAAACTATGAAATAGGTAAAGTCTACCTTAAAGGCAGATGCTGGCAGCAGCAGTGATGTAGATTTGGAAAATCACTAAAAATAGTAGGATTGGAATTAAATAATGAATAAATTATGTAAATGAACCTTGATGAATATATTTTCATAGGAAAGTAACGAAACGATCATATAGACAGTATGTTAAGAGATATTCAGGTTCTCGTGAGACAGGGCCAGAACGGTTTCTGGATTCCCTGTTCCGACTTTGGAAATTCATTATAAATTAACCAGAGATAATTAGGAGTCATGCCATATATGTATAGATTCCTCTCTGAGTCTAGTTTCTATAGAAACAAACAGCATCAGTATTGAAGCTCTGTGCAGGGAGATATCCAAGTCGTAATGTGCAAAGGTCAGTGTAGTCAATCCCTGTAACATGGGAGACTTTGAATAATAAACTGTACTAATTGGCCCGACCAAAAATTCTAGAAAAAAAAATGTAGATGGGCATATGAGTCTAGTTTCAGGGAAAAATTACGAAACTGATTTTCGAGTTGTGAAACTCAAGATATGATTTTTAAGGTGACAGTGTTGCAGTTAGCCAACTGCCTGGAAAATTTTAAAATGGACTGCGATAGTAAGCGAATTTGGTCTGTGAACCCCTCGTGTCCGACTCCGGAAACGGTCTCGGGTACGGGGTGTTACATGCTTGCACATATGCCATTCGAGCCAGAAAGAAAGCTGTTGCACCTGATGTGATTGCAGGTACATTCTATCTCTTTGATGTTATTATATATGCACTAACTAACCCTGGGTTAACTCATTCTGATATTTGCATAGCATTAGTAATGAAAAACAAATTACCTGTTGAATACATTGAATATGATATTCAAGTTACTAACCCACTAGGTAAGAGTGTGATAGTTAACTTAGTTTGTCGTAAATGTCCACTGAAAGTTAGAGGCTATGAATTCCCTGTTGATTTGATGTTATTACCCTTTTGGGAATTTGATGTTATTCTGGGTATAGATTGGCTATCGTTGCATGATGCTGTGGTAAACTGTAGACAAAAACGAATTGACTTGAAATTTCATATAGGAGAGATGATTTTAGTTGAGTCTGATGGACCAAAAAATGTTGTTGGAATCATTTCAGTTATTTTCTCACAAAGATGACACATAAAGATAGTGAAACATTTCTAGCATACATTCTTGATACCAGAAATTCAGAATCGAAGTTAGATCAATTACCAGTTGTTAGTGAGTTTACTGATGTGTTTCCTGAAGAGTTGTTGGGTTTACCTCTTGATCATGAAGTTGAGTTTGTGATTGATCTGGTTCCTCGTACTGCATCGATATCGATATCACCATATTGTATGGCACCAGCTGAATTAAAAGAGTTAAAAGCACAGTTGCAAGTGTTGTTAGACAAAGGGTTTATTTGATTGGGCGTATCTCCCTAGGGTGCACCTATGTTGTTTGTAAAAAAGAAAGAAGGCTGTTTGAGATTGTGTATAGACTAAGGACAATTGAACAAAGTCAGATAAAAAATATGTATCCCTTGCTATTTATCGATAATTTGTTTGATCAATTAAAAGGTGACATAGTTTTCTCGAAGATAGATCTCAGATCCGGGTATTAATAGTTGAGGGTTAAAGATTGTGATGTGTCAAATACTGCTTTTAGAACTCGTTACGATTATTATGAGTTTCTGGTAATGCCATTTGGTTTGACTAATGCCCCTGATGCTTTTAGGGATTTGATGAATCTGGTTTTTCAACCTCATTTGGATAAATTTGTGGTTGTGTTTACCGATGATATACGATCTATTACAAGATAGAATTTGAGCATGCTCAACATTTGAGAATCGTGATACAAACTTTGAGAGAAAAATAGTTGTATGCAAAGTTCAGTAAATGTGAATTCTGGCTTCGCGAAGTTGGATTTTTGGGTCACATAGTATCATTTGATGGGATTCAAGTTGATCCGAGTAAAGTTTCTAGTGTGATAAATTGGAAAACTCTGAAGAATGTTTCTGAAGTGCGAAGTTTCCTAGGTTTAGCAGGTTACTACTATCGTTTTGTTAAAAACTTCTCGATTATTGCTTCATCGATGAACAGGCAACTACAGAAAATGTTGAGTTTTTTTCATCCAATATGTGCTAACAAAGTTTTGATCAGCTAAAAAACATGTTGACAGAAGCTCAAGTGTTGACTCAGCCTGAGTCTGGGTAAACATATGTTGTTTACAATGATGCATCTCTTAATGGTTTGAGTTGTGTGCTGATACAGGTAGGGAAAATAGTAGCTTTTGCTTCTCGACAGCTAAAGCCGCATGAAAAGAATTATCCTACTCATGATTTTGACCTGGCCGCGATTGTATTTGCTTTGAAGATTTGGAGACATTATTTATACGGTGAGAAATGTCATGTGTTTGTAGGTCACAAAAGTTTAAAGTATGTGATGACTCAGAAAGAAATGAATTTGAGACAAATGCTTTGGTTAGAGTTGCTAAAAGATTATGACCTGGTTATTGATTATCATACAGGAAAAGCTAATGTGGTTGCGGATGCACTCAATTGAAAGTCGTCATTGTTTGCACTTCGGGTGTTGAATGCTCATTTAGCTCTAAATAAAGATGGTTCTATACTGGTAGAGTTGAGAACTAAACCCCTATTTCTTGAATGAATCCGAGAATTGCAAAATGAAGATCCGAATTTGATGTTCAAACGACAATTAGTTTAGAATAATATGAGTACTGAGTACATTGTTGATGATAATGGTACCTTGCATTATTGTGATAGGATTTGTGTTTTAAATTATCTAGATTTGAAATGTGATATTCTATCTGAAGCTTATAGTAGTACGTATTCTATTCATCTTGGTAGCATAAATATGTATTGTGACTTGAAATAAATGTATTGGTGGCTGGCTATGAAATGGGGCAAAGTAAATGAATGGTGAGTATGAGGTAAAGGAGGCAGTGTTGAAGAAATATCATTTAGTTGCAGCTCAATTGCTCACAGGATTTGATAAAGTTCAGATAAAGCAGCTTATAAGGAGTGACAACATGCGTGTAGATGCTTTATCAAGCTAGCATCCTTTATTGTCATTGACCAAAGAGGGAAAGTCTTACTCGACTACAGGGATGCCCCGAGCTATGACATGCCACAAGTTTTGTGCATAGATCAGGACGAGATATGGGTGACTCCCATAGTTCGTACACTACAGTGCACATATGAGAATTTAGGCAAGAAAGAGATTGCAAAGCTACATACGAGGTTGCGAGGTATGTCATTATCACAAACTAAAAATATCTAAAAAATTTTGAATGGATGAGTTAGATAGTTGAACACTACTCTGTAGTTAGTTGTTGAATCATTCAATTACATGGTAAATTAAAATAATTATTTTGTCCTACAATTGTTAGGTATACCCTTTTATAGGGTGTACTATATAAAAAGCGATTTTTGCATCCGCTGCTGTGATGTCTATCATTATCTTACGCTAAGTACGTGATGCGAGAAATAAATGAAGGTATTTGTGGTGATCATTTGGGAGGAAGGCTACTTGCCTAGAAAATTTTTAGACAAGGGTATTACTAGCCTATAGTTCAAAAGGGTGCACATTAGTTGGTTCGCACATGTGACTCTTGCTATAGATATGCCAAGGTACAGCAATAGCCAACGGAGCCTCTCCAGGTTATTTCAAGCCCCTATCCATTCGTGACCTAGGGAATTGATATCCTCGGTCCATTTCCAATAGCCACAGTACAGAAGAAATTAATAGTAGTGGCTGTGGATTATTTCACCAAGTGGATTGAAGCTGAAGCTTTAGCAACCATTACGGAGAGATAGATGGAATCTTTCCTTTGGAAGTCAATTGTCTGTAGGATTGGTGTACCTCACTTGATCATTACATAGAATGACACACAGTTTCAGGGAAAATTCAAAAACTTTTGTACTGATCTTTAGATAGCTTTGGCTCAGAGTTCAGTTAAAATGTCAAAAATGAATGGTCGAGTAGAAGCGATGAACACGAAGATTTTAACGGGCCTAAAAAAGAAAGCTAGTGAGGCCAAAGGTGCTTAGTTGGAGGAGCTACTAGGAATTTTGTGGGCTCTGGGAACTTCGCCCCAGACTACAACAGGAGAAACAAATTTTTCCCTTGTTTATGGCACGGAGGCAGTAATTCCTGTTGAGAATGGTATGTGATCAAACAAAACCATGCATTTTGATGATGGTGCCAACCCAGAGGTTATCAGACTTAACCTTGATCTAGTCAATGAATTCAAAGAAGCAGCGAAATCAAGAACCTGATGTGTGCTCAACAAGTAGCTCGTTACTACAACTCTAAGGTCGCTCAACAAGTAGCTCGTTACTACAACTCTAAGGTCAATAATAAGCAGTTCGAAGTTGGCGATCTTGTCCTAAGAAATACTGAGGCTAGTTTTCCAGCTTCGCAGTAAGGGAAAATGGCTCCGAGTGGGGAAGGGCCATACAAGGTCATAGAAAAGATTGGCTATGCAGCATATAAGTTAGCAAAGATGTAGGTCACGGTTTTTCCATGAACATGGAATGCCTGCCACCTCGAAAAGTACTATGTGTAATTTCTTACTTCTTGAATAAAAGTATTCTTCTTATAAACACTTGTATTTGATGTTATAAAGGTTTTCCGGTTTATGATCGCAACCTCCAAAAATAGCTAGCGGACCTACGCTCCCAGTTGATATTCTAAGAGCTTGCAGATTTAAGCTCATAACTCTAACATAGCTAGCAGACCTACGCTTCTAGATGATATTCTAAGAGCTTGTAGAGTTAAGCTTGTAGCTCCAACACAGCCAGTGGACCTATGCTCCTAGCTGATGTTATAAAGGTTTACTAGTTTATGATCGCAACCTCAAAAAACAACTAACGGACCTATGCTCCCAGTTGATATTCAAAAAGCTCGCAAAGTTAAGCTTACAACTCCAACACAACTAGAAGACCTACGCTCCTAGCTAATGTTATAAAGATTTCTAGTTTATGATAGGAACCTTCAAAAATAGCTAGTAAACCTATACTCCTAGCTGACATTCAAAGAGCTCGTAGCTCCAACATAGCTAGCTGACTTATGCTCCCAGCTGATGTTATAAATGTTTTCCAGTTTATGATGCAACCTCCAAAAATAGCTAGTGGACCTACGCTCCAGCTAATATTCAATGAGCTCGCAGAATTAAGCTCACAGCTCCAACACATGTAGCGGGCCTATGTTCCTAACTTACAGTATAAGAGCTCACAAATTCAAGTTCACAACTCTAATGTAGTTAGTGATTTGAATTGCACTAATTCAATTAAGGATTTTTGAGAAAGTTTATAATTTTCTTAAGTTCAAAGTTCACTTAATCCCAAAATTTACTTAAGTTCAAAATTTTTTTAAGTTTAAAATATGCTTAAGTTCAAGATTTGATTGAATTCAAAAATTGCTTAAGTTCATAGAAAGATAGGATGCCATAACACTAATAAGTAAACGTGAAATTTTTTCAAACTTCAATTTTTTCATTCAAATCATAAGAAGTGTAATACAGGTTTACAATTGATTAAGGTATATTATCTTCCCCTTCAAGATTAATGGTGATCTCATCTTCTCTTTCTCCTCTCTTTGCAATTTTGATGTTTTCAACAAGCGCAGCGATGGTGTTATAATTGTTCTCAGTAGGTACAATGTTTATCTTAGCAGGACCCTTATCAAGGTAAAAATATTTCAAGCTTCTCAATTTATATATGAACTCATCCCAAGCAACTCCTGAGGGGAAGTGAACATCAAAACCTAGTTGATTTATATCTACCTCATAGAAGGCGTTGAAGTCAACTTTGTGAGCATCGAAAGGCCAACCACAACTTGAGTATGAGTATGTTTGACTTGAGCTCAATAGTGAAACAGTTCAGAGTTTCTAAACATTCCTTCTTGAATTGTTCTAAGGCCTCTGCCTATTTCTGCTCAGAGCTCACCATCGCAGGCTTATGTTCTGCAACAATTCAGCTCAATGTTGCCCATTGCTCTTCAGTAGTTCTCCTTAGCTTAGCATCTAAGGCATCATTCCTCTCTCTTTCAGTCATGACCTTAGTAGATAACTCATTATTTTTTACTTGTGCAACGTCCAGCTTCCCAGTGAGCTCTTTATTCTGCCTATAAAGCACTTCATTCTCCTCCCTAATCTTGAGGTATTGCTCACGAGTGCTCTCCAGTGTTTCCTCGAGCTTCTTCTGATTAGCCTTAGCTCCACCAACATTTTTATCAAGCCCAAAACTGATCATGGTGGTCTCAGCCAGGAGAGCTTGTAGAGAAGAACTGAGTTTCAATAGAGGAGACTTCTTTGAGCCATTTGATGACTCAACGGCACACATTCAATTTTTTTTGGAGTTTCTGGCATAGAAGCTTTCCACTTCTCAATCATATTATGCAATTCCCTCGTACTCAGATACCCATGACCTGGGAGTAGCTCACCATCATCTTTAGCAGGTGGCTCCTCAGCAGCAGGAAAAGAAGAAGGAGGAATATAGGAAGGATCAGGAGGAGGGGAACTACCACAAGAAATAATTGGAGAGCTCTTACGAGCCACAAATGGTGAGCATACCAAAGGAGAAGTAGGAGTAGTGGCTATCAAAGTAGAGGGCCAAACGATCTATCCTCCTTTTACAGTGATACTCTAGCCTTCCACTATCTGTCTTCTCTTCGCTGCTGATAACCACATTAAAAACCCCCATATTGGTTCTGCGCTTCTTGCGCATGTCCCTCAAAGAAGCTCGCAAGTCTATAACTTTGCTAATTTATTGAGATAATTTGGTAGTTTCCTCTGAGTCACTTCCAAAAGCATAAGCTATGCGTGCACAACCAATAATTCCAGTATTAGGTGAAGTAGTTATCAAATTAATATTTGCATCAGTTTTTTACTGTGATAAGACCATCAAAATCCAGGGGCAAAGTCTTCTCCTACAGTAACTATAAAAGAAGTTACTGGATTCCTCTTTGTGACCTATCAAGATTAGACCCAACTCATCTTTGGCTACACGGGGCCATGTTCATTTTTTAGGGTCTGTACCAACTGCCTCAACAACTTACATGTTGTCACCTCGCATATACCCATTGGGGCTAAGGTGCTCCAAATAGTATTGAAACACGTTTCTCATGGTTATAACATCTTCTATAACCAGCGGACTGTCAGTGCAAAGCCTTTCGAGCTGGGCTGAACCACTATCTGTCCTAATGGTTCTCTTAAATGAACACATGTCTCTGTTTGGTGTGGACCACTTCGTGGGAAAACCAAATCTGTCGGCAAACCCTACATCTCACCTTAATATATTTTCCCTAATTTAGCCGGAGATTAGAACACTGGTTGGCAATTATAGTCTCGCACAATAAAATCTCGACAAATTCCCTCGATTTTGGGCCTTTAATAGGTATAAGCTTTGGAAATCTACGAGTTATGGTGCTTTGTTGCATCTGTAGCAATTGATGAAGTAAGTAACCGCGATCCACTAGGAAAACCTGCAAAGTTGACCAGGAGCGATCTGGTACTTTTGAAGGAGATGACAAAAGAATAGATGCAAGGGCAAATGGAATCTGGCTTCCAAAGCATTGAGGGGGAGCAAGAAGTTGTTGTCACTAGTATTGCTAAACCTGTGCGGTCCCTCAGGAATGAAGTAGCCATAGGCAAAGTTAGGGGTTTGAATGCCCCGTGCGCCCAAAGCTCAACTTATCTCTTTTTTTTGTAGTGCAGATGAAGAAGTTAGCCTCTACAGAGACCAGCCTCTACAGAGACCATTGAAGTACGCTCTTGTGGTAGGTAACTAGGAGTTATTTGACCACCAGCCCCTCTCATTCTTGACATATCTTTGATATAGAAAGAAAGATAAAATAGATAGAAGAAAGCTAAAATCTGAGACGAGGAAGTTAATAAGATTTACTTTGAAGAATGCCTCAATCAAGCCTACTTGTAGAAAATGTTAAATTTGTAGGTTTAGGGTTTCTAACCCCCATTTTAAAGAAGTTTCTCTCCTTCATGTTTTGACAATTCAAAAAACCAAGGAGAACCAACGATCAGATGCAGATAGGTGCAATCCACTCGTATACGTGGCAAAGTTAACGTCATGCTTCAGTAGTCATTGTGTGTTTAGTAAGCTATATAAATGTGAATTGATGGCTCTAAGGAGTGCCACTTTATAACCCTTCTTAGACCCAATAGGGGGACTAGATTGTTATGTATTTATGATCCGTCTAGGCCCTACTAGATGGATGCATGCAAGCATTATAGTGGGAGGTCAACAAGGGGAGCTCACGGTCTCAGTTCACACATTCCAAATGGTGCTCACATGGGGAATTCATGGCCCTTGTTCACATATGGTAAGGAGGGCTTGCAAGGGGCTTAGCAAGGGGAGTTCACGGTACCAGTTTGCATATACTGAAAGAGTTCGCATGTAGGGGCCACGAATTCTAGTAGGCAGACCAAAACAGTACACGTGTCTGCCTACTAGAGTTCGTACATGTGATTAATTTATCGAGCAATATCGGGCATGTGATTAATTTCATACATTTAAAATTTTATGCAATTCACACAATTACAACATTCGATTCAAACATATTAATACACATAATTAAGTTACACGAACTTACCTCAATAAATGTTCGTGTATGTAAAATCTACTAATTCGACACTTTCTCTTTTCCTCGTTCTAACTCCGAATTTGGTCTATCCGGATCTATACGACTAAATTTAACATCAATTTAATAGAATTCATACTCAATTCAATCTAATTCACATCTTAGGCAAAATTACCATTTTGCCCTTAAACTTTTAATTAAGGACGATTTCGTCCCTAGGCTCAGAAAATGAAATTCATGCAATTTAATCCTTATTTCAAGCCTAGCTGAATTTTACATGTAACATTTACATCCCATGTATTTCATAAAAATTTAGAATTTTCCATGAATTTTACAACTTTACAGTTTAGTCCTAAAATCATAATTTCATCAAAATTCACTTTACAAAAGTTGTTTATCTATCAATAACCTTTCATTTTCAACCTTAAATTTCAAAATTTCAGCATACTCATCCATGGAAAAACCCTAGTACTTTGATAACTTTACATATTAGTCTGTTAGATAGCTAAATTAAGCTATTACGATCTCGGAAATATAAAAATTACTAAAAATGAGACAAGATTACTTACCCAATTAATTCAAAATAGCTTGCTTGAGCTCACTTTCTCTTAGCTCGGGTTTCCATGTTTTAATCGGGAAAGATGATGATAAATTGATGGTATTTTCATTTTTTTATCATTTATCATCTTTATTTTTTTCACTATCCAATTTTATCATTTCCATTATTTTATTTTCCATGGATGAATCATCATCCTTAACCACTAAGCATTTTTAAATGGTCTATTTTCCATATAAGGACCTTCACTTTAAAGTTCTATAGCTATTTAATCCCATTAGCTATTAGAACTCAACTTTTGCACTTTGTACAATTTGGTCCTTTATCAAATTAGACATGTAACCGGTAAAATTTCTTTACGAAATTTTCATATGACATTTCCATCATACTATAGACCATAAAATAATATTAAAAAAAATTTCCCTTCTGGAATCAAATTTGTGGTCCCGAAACCACAGTTCTGATTTTTCTGAAAACGAACTATTACAGGTGTGATATCTAAAGGTGTTCATGGGTCGGGTCAGGCCGGAGCATGGTATTAACATATTTTATGCTTATCTAAGCTTGATCCGGCCCGAAATATGGGTTTAAGATTTTTCCTAAGCTCGTCCATATTTGCAAGAGACTAACCCAAACTTATTTTAGGTCCACCCATATAGTTTTTAATTTTTTTTAAAACTATTTATACTATTTTAATTTAATATTTTTTATTTATTGAACCTTTTTCTATAATCAGCTTAACATGATTTTAATTTTTACATTAGAGTAATATTATATATTTAGTATAGTTTTATTTTTTTAATGTGTTATAAATTACATAATATATAAAAATAACATAATATAAAGTATTATAAACTTAAAAATGAGACGGGCCTGGCTCGGGCTTGAATGAAGTTGGCCTATATTTTAAACGGGCCTAAATTTTTTTACCCAAGCCCATTTTTCAGGCCTAACATTTTTACCCAAACCCTCTCAAATTTCGGGCGAGTAGCCCAGGCCATGAACAAATCTAGTGATAACACTAAAAATTTCATGTCAACTAAGAGACAAAACGAAACATATCTCAAAGGTGAAGCTTCACATGTTGGAGATAATGGGGGAACTTGTAACACCCCGTACCTGAGACCGTTTCCGGAGTCGGACACGAGGGGTTTGCAGACTTAAATCACTTATTTGCACAGTCCATTTTGAATTTCTAGACGAGCTGGCTAACTGCGTCACTGTCACCTTAAAAATCATATCTCGAGTTCCAAAACTCGAAAACCAGTTCTGTAAATTTTTCCTGAAACTAGACTCAGATTTCCATCTACAAATTTTTTTCTAGAATTTTTGGTCGAACCAATTAGTACAGTTTATTAGTTAAAGTCTCCCCTATTTCAGGGTTCGACTACACTGACCTTTGCGCATTACGACTTGGATATCTCCCTATACAGGGCTTCAATACTGATGCCGTTTGTTTCTATAGAAACTAATCTCGAAAAGGAATCTATACATATATGGCATGACTTCTAATTATCTCTGGTTAATTTATAATGAATTTCCAAATTCGGAACAGGGAATCCAGAAACCGTTCTGGCCCTGTTTCGCAAAAACTTACATATCTCATAATATACTATTCATATGATCATTTCGTTACTTTCCGATGAAAATAGATTCATCAAGTTTCGATTACATAATTTATTCACTATTTATATCCATTCCTACTATTTTTAGTGATTTTTCACATTCACATCACTGCTGCTATCAGCATCTATTTTTAAGGTAGACTTTACCTATTACATAGTTTCCATGATTCAACTAGCCCTTTAGCATATATAGCACAAAATATGATCATGATTAACCATTCCAATGGCTAATCGTTCCCAAACATTTCCATACCTCTTAACGAACATCATACAAGACGATTATAATATTAAGCTCAAAGTGTATATAAGCCATTTTCGCATGGCTATCCAAATTTATACAAAACCAAAGGGTCCATGACCAACAACAAAACGGGTAGTCCTATACATGCCATTTCAAAGTTCAACCAAAAGTGTACCAAAGGGGGCTTTGATAGTGTGGGCGACTTCGACTTCAATAATCCCGAGTCCGATAGCTGACGAACCAAAATCTATAAAACAGAGATTCAAAGAACGGAGTAAGCATTTAATGCTTAGTAAGTTTGAGCCATAAAATTAGACACAACTAAAGTGTAGCATTCATATGGCTAAACAGATAATTTCATATGCACAAATTCTCAATATCATACTTACTTCACCTTACCAACCCTTATATTCATACACAAAAGATCAACTTAGCCAAAGGCCGGTAGCTCATTTATCGACTGAGCGAATACTAATTGTAAAGGATCAACTAAATCAATGCATATACGAGACATACCTCATTGCTGGGATTTTACGAGCATATTAATTGAAACTATTACAGCAAGGTCGCTCATTCCCAAGCCTTTCATCACTCCTCCCTTTGCATTACTTTAATCCTAACCCCTTTTTTTATTCTTCCTAACATAACACACTAACACAACATGTTTACAACATGTTTCCACCCATAGCATGGCCGGCCACTATGCTTTAATTTTGGGTAATTTGACATACAAACCCATCATTTTCACAACATGCATTATTAGGCCACTTTACATTTTCCTAGCACATTTCTAAATTTTCTCACATAAGTCCTATTTGATAAAATTCACTTACAATTAACAAAATTCAAACATGAAATTTTCACACATGCATATGTACATATAATGAGCATCAACTATGACGGTTAATTATTTTTATGACTCAGTTTAGTGGTCCCGAAACCACTTTCCGACTAGGGTCAATTTGGGGCTGTAACAACTCTCCCCCACTTAAGAAATTTTCGTCCCCGAAAATCTTACCGACAAATAGGTTTCGGTATCGCTCTTTCATAGAGTTCTCAGGTTCCCAAGTAGCTCCTTCCATCCCGTGTTTGAGCCATAACACTTTTACTAAAGGAACCTTTTTGTTTCGTAACTCTTTCACTTCACGAGCTAGGATACGAATCGGTTCTTCTTCATAACTCATATTGGCTTGAATTTCAACCTCTGATGGACTAATTATGTGCGATGGATCAGATCTATAACGTCGAAGCATCGAAACATGAAAGACGTCGTGAATCTTTTCAAGTTCAGGGGGCAAAATCAATTGATACGCAACTGGACCAACTCGTTCGGATATTTCATATGGCCCGATGAACCTCGGACTCAATTTGCCCTTACGCCCAAATCTGAGTATCTTTTTCCAAGGTGAAACTTTAAGAAACACTTTATCTCCCACCTGATATTCAATGTCCTTTCGTTTCAAATCCGCATACGATTTCTGACGATCTGTGGCTGCCTTCAGACTTTCACGGATTACTTTTACTTTCTGTTCGGCATCTTTAATCAAATCAATTCCAAAAATTTTACTTTCATCGAGTTCGATCCAAAACAATGGTGTACGGCATTTACGCCCGTACAAAGCCTCGTAAGATGCCATCTTAATACTTGATTGAAAACTATTGTTGTAAGCGAATTCAATCAAAGGTAAATACCGCTCCCATGAACCACTAAACTCGAGGATGCAACATCTCAACATATCCTCAAGTATCTGAATTATCCGCTCGGATTGACCATCGGTTTGTGGATGAAAAGCGGTGCTAAAATGCAGCTTGGTACCCAAAGCTTCTTGCAATTTCTTCCAAAATCGCGAGGTGAATCTCGGATCTCTATCTGACACAATAGAAATCGGTACCCCGTGTAATCTCACAATCTGAGAAACATACAACTCAGCTAGTTTTTCCAATGAAAAGTCCATGCGTACGGGGATAAAGTGAGTCGACTTAGTCAGTCTATCCACGACAACCCAAATCGCATCTTTCTTACTTGCCGACAATGGCAACCCAGATACAAAATCCATCGTGACTCGATCCCATTTCCATTCAGGTATCATGATCGGCTGAAGTAAATCCGTAGGCACTTGATGTTCCGCCTTCACTTGCTGACATATTAAACACTTCGAAACAAAATCGGAAATGTCTCGTTTCATACCATGCCACCAAAACTGACGTCTTAGATCGTTGTACATTTTCGTACTCCCCGGGTGAATTGACATTCGGCTACAATGAGCTTCGTTCAGAATCATTGAAATGAGTCCTGAATTTCTTGGAACACACAACTGACTTCTGAACCTCAAACAATCGTCATCATCAATTTGAAACTCTGGTTCCATATTCGAAACACATTTAGCCCGTTTTGCAGCCAATTCATCATCGACTTTCTGGGCTTCACGAATTTGATGAATCAATAATGGTTTGGCCTTTAATTCTGCCACTAACACATTGTCGGATAGAACAGACAAGTGTACATTCATCGCTCGTAAAGCAAACAGTGATTTACGACTTAAGGCATCCGCAACCACATTAGCCTTTCCCGGGTGATAGTCAATGACAAGCTCATAATCTTTTAACAACTCGAGCCAACGTCTTTGTCGCAGATTCAAGTCTCTTTGAGTCATCAAATATTTGAGACTTTTATGATCCGAATATACATGGCACTTCTCACCAAATAAGTAGTGTCGCCATATTTTCAAAGTGAATACGATGACAGCTAGTTCGAGATCATAGGTCGGATAATTTTTCTCATGTGGCTTTAATTGTCTCGACACATAGGCCACAACTCAACCTTCTTGCATCAATACGCAACCCAACCCAAGTAGGGATGCATCACTATAAATGACGAACTCCTTGCCTGATTCGGGCTGCACTAGTACTGGAGCTTCCGTCAAGTGAGTTTTCAATTGTTCGAAACTTTTCTGACACTTTTCTGTCTATTCAAACTTAACATCCTTCTGAAGTAGTTTCGTCATTGGTGTGGCTATCATCGAGAAACCTTTCAAAAATCGTCGGTAGTAACCGACAAGTCCCAAAAAGCTCCGAACCTCAGTAATATTTCTCGGAGGCTTCCAGTTAAGTATGGCTGAAATTTTGCTCGGGTCAACTCGAATACCCGATGTGGATACCACATGACCCAAGAAGCTAACCTCTCTTAACCAGAACTCACACTTACTGAACTTAGCATATAACTGCTTATCCCGTAAAATTTGCAACACTAATCCCAGGTGTTCAGCATGATCGGTTTCATTTCTCGAATAAACCAAAATATCATCGATAAACACGACTACAAACCGATCCAAATACGGTCTGAAGATCCGATTCATCAAATCCATAAATACCGCAGGGGCATTAGTGAGCCCAAACGGCATCACTAAGAACTCATAGTGACCGTATCTCGTTCTGAAAGCAGTTTTGGGTATATCTGAATCTCGAATTCGCAACTGGTAATAACCCGATCTCAAATCTATCTTTGAAAACACTGAGGCCCCCTTTAGTTGATCAAAAAAATCGTCAATACGTGGCATCAGATATTTATTCTTTATTGTCACCTTATTCAGCTGGCGATAGTCGATGCACAACCTCATGGTTCCGTCCTTCTTTTTCACAAACAATACTGGTGCACCCCAAGGTGAGAAACTTGGTTGAGCGAAACCTCTATCCGTCAATTCTTACAACTGAGCTTTCAACTCTTTTAACTCGGTTGGTGCCATACGATACGGAGCTATCGAAATCGGCGTAGTCCTAGGTACAAGCTCAATACCAAACTCTACCTCCCGAACAGGTGGTAAACCCGGTAATTCCTCGGGAAAAACATTCGGGTATTCACAAACCACCGGCACAGATTCGGGTTTCTTTTTTAACTCTTTGTCATCAAGTACATACGCAAGGTATGCTTCGCACCCCTTTCTTACATATTTCTGGGCCAACATTGATGATATTACAGCTGGCAACCCCTTTAAGTTCGTAGACTCAACTCGGATTATCTCGTTATTTGCGCACCTCAAATCAATAGTATTGCTTTTGCAATTCACAACCGCAACATGCACGGTCAACCAATCTAAACCGAGGATAACATCAAATTCATCAAATGGCAAAAGCATCAAGTCCGCCGGAAAACAGGAACCTCGAATTACTAGGGGACATTTCTTACACACTTTGTCGACAAGCACATAACGACCCAAGGGATTTGACACCCGAATTACGAACTCAGTAGACTCAATAGGTAAAGTCTTACTGGATGCTAAGGTTTCACATATATAAGAATGAGTAGAACCAGGGTCAATCAAAGCAATCACATTAGTATCAAAGAGAGTAAAAGTACCGGTAATAACATCTGGCGAGGAAGCATCCTCGCGTGCGCATATAGCATAAGCCCTAGCAGGAGCACGAGCCTCAGATCTGGTCGTAGCATCTCTAGATCCTCTCTGACCACCACTAGCATTGCCCGTATTTCTAGATGGTCTACCTCGAGCAGTGGTAGCACCCGGTTTCCCACTCTGATTTACATTCTGTTCAGACAACCTCGGGCAATCTTTAATGAAGTGGTTAACTGATCCGCACTTGTAACAGGAGCGGTCATGAAATCTACAACTCCCCGAATGCCATTTACCACAATACTGGCACTCCATTCTGTCTCGACGATCATTTCAAACACTGGCGATTGAAGTGACGCGTGTGCTCACAAGGGGTCGATCGCGATCTCGTCTAGAAAAACCCGAAGTGTCCCTAGACCGGCCTAAGTCATCTCTAAATTTCTTCGATGACTGTTGAAAGGGCTTTCCTGAAGATCTCTTACGAAACTCCTTTGCTCCCACATCGGCTTTCCTTTTCTCCTTACTAAGCTCATCGGCTTTGCAAGCTCGCTCGACAAGTACCACAAATTCTCGGATTTCTAAAATGCCAACATACAACTTTATATCATCATTCAGTCCATCTTCGAAATGTTGACACATTACAGCTTCTGAAGAAATGCATTCTCGCGCGTACCGGCTAAGCCTCACAAATTTTCGTTTATAGTCGGTAACCGACATGGAACCTTGTTTGAGTTCAAGAAATTCCTTCCGTTTTTGGTCAATGAATCTCTGACTGATATACTTCTTTCGAAACTCGGTTTGGAAAAACTCCCAAGTTACTTGTTCTCTGGGCACAACAGAAGTCAACGTATTCCACCAATAGTAGGCAGAATCACTTAGCAAGGAGATAGTGCACTTTAGGCACTCATCGGGTGTGCAAGATAGCTCGTCGAGTACCCGAATAGTGTTGTCCAACCAAAATTCAGCTTGCTCGGCATCATTGTTGTCCGTAGCTTTAAATTCAGTAGCCCCATACTTTCGGATTCTGTCAACTGGGGGCTTATTTGACCTTATTTGGTCAGCTACCGGAGGTATCGTAGGTGCGGGGGTTGTGTTTGTCGAGAATGGAGGTTGTGGAACAGCCGTATTAGTCCGAATGTATTGGTTGAACCAATCATTCATCACACTATAAAAAGCTTGTCTAGTTTCATCATTCGGATTACTAGCAATAGGTTGAGAGTCCACCGGCGCTGTCCCTTGTGCGGGAGCAGGCGCTACACTCTTAAGATCATCAGCTACTGCTCGGTCGGGATCGGGATCCATTACTATAAGTAAACACATTTGCAAATGTTAGAAATCACCACACTATCAAATAATCACATAATGGCATGTATAGCTAGACCCAAACGTATTACGGTAGTCCTAGAATCAACTAAACCGTAGCTCTGATACCAATTTAATTGTAACACCCTGTACCCGAGACCATTGCCGGAGTCGGACACGAGGGGTTTGCAGACTTAAATCACTTATTCGCACAGTCCATTTTGAATTTCCAGAAGAGCTGGCTAACTGCGTCACTGTCACCTTAAAAATCATATCTCGAGTTCCAAAACTCGAACACCGGTTCCGTAAATTTTTCCTGAAACTAGACTCATATTGCCATCTACAAATTTTTTTCTAGAATTTTTGGTCAAACCAATTAGTACAGTTTATTAGTTAAAGTCTCCCCTATTTCAGGGTTCGACTACACTGACCTTTGCGCATTACGACTTGGATATCTCCCTGTACAAGGCTTCAATACTGATGCCGTTGGTTTCTATAGAAACTAATATCGAAAAGGAATCTATACATATATGGCATGACTTCTAATTATCTCTGGTTAATTTATAATGAATTTCCAAATTTGGAACAGGGAATCCAGAAACCGTTCTGGCCCTATTTTACGAAAACCTAAATATCTCATAATATACTGTTCATATGATCATTTCGTTACTTTCATATGAAAATAGATTCATCAAGGTTCGATTACATAATTTATTCACTATTTAATTCCATTCCTACTATTTTTAGTGATTTTTCACATTCATGTCACAGCTGCTATCAACATCTATTTTTAAGGTAGACTTTACCTATTACATAGTTTCCATGATTCAACTAGTCCTTTAGCATATATAGCACAAAATATGATCATGATTAACCATTCCAATGGCTAATCGTTCCCAAACATTTCCATACCTCTTAACGAACATCATACAAGACGATTATAATATTAAGCTCAAAGTGTATATAAGCCATTTTCGCATGGCTATCCAAATTTATACAAAACCAAAGGGTCCATGACCAACAACAAAACGGGTAGTCCTATACATGCCATTTCAAAGTTCAACCAAAAGTGTACCAAAGGGGGCTTTGATAGTGTGGGCGACTTCAACTTCAATAATCCCGAGTCCGATAGCTGACGAACCAAAATCTATAAAATAGAGATTCAAAGAACGGAGTAAGCATTTAATGCTTAGTAAGTTTGAGCCATAAAATTAGACACAACTAAAGTGTAGCATTCATATGGCTAAACAGATAATTTCATATGCACAAATTCTCAATATCATACTTACTTCACCTTACCAACCCTTATATTCATACACAAAAGATCAACTTAGCCAAAGGCCGGTAGCTCATTTATCGACTGAGCGAATACTAATTGTAAAGGATCAGCTAAATCAATGCATATACGAGACATACCTCATTGCTGGGATTTTACGAGCATATTAATTGAAACTATTACAGCAAGGTCGCTCATTCCCAAGCCAAGTACCTTCGGGATTTAACCAGATATAGCTACTCGCTCAATGCCTTCGGGACATAGCCCGGATATAGTAACTCGCGCCAATGCCTTCGGGACTTAGCCCGGATATAGTAACTCGCGCCAATGCCTTCGAGACTTAGCCCGGATATAGTAACTCGCACAAATGCCTTCGGGACTTAGCCCGGATGTAATAACTCGCACAAATGCCTTCGAGACTTAGCCCGGAACTAGTCACTAGCGCAAAATGCCTTCGGGACTTAGCCCGATTATCATCCAAATATTCATGCACATATCAATAAATCATGACACATCTATATTTCATTTTCATAATTAGAGTTCAAACACAAGTCACGTATCAAGCAATCCCATTTTCGGCTCACTAGCCACATACAAACAGCATGGTTTAGTTTGCTTTATGACACGATCTCTATGCACATACGGCTACTCGTCATATGTATAGACTAATTAACTCAACATATAATTCAAGTAGAATCATCATATCACCGTATATTTGTTATGCTCATACGTCATGACTTAATCAAATCGTAAACTAAGTCTCGTTACTCGAAAACTTACCTCGGATATTGTCGAACGATTCCGATGGCTATTCGACCATTTTTTCCTTCCCTTTATCGGATTTAGTTCCCCTTTGCTCTTGAGCTTAATTTAACAAATAAATTGATTTAATCATTTGAGCATCGAAAAGAGGAACTCAAAGTACTTAGCCCATATATATACATTAGACATTAAAGTCACATACATATGAAATCATGAATCAACTCAACATATTAACCCACACTCCCTTTTAGTCGATTGTCTAAGACAAAATAAAAGCATCAATATGCTTGCCTCTAACCGAATACATGCAACACCAATCTTCTTTCTATGGCCGAATATGCATGTCTATGTTGAGGCCGATTGCAACACTTAATACATTCTACAACTATGGTTACTTGTATTGACTAAATACCAATTCGTTTTAAGTTCAAAACTCGGCTAATACACATATATACTCTAGACATCAAATAGTAACATTTGCACTTCACCTTACTACCATTTTCACCCAAATATCATGATCAATAAACATGCTTCTCTTCTACTTCCTACCATGGCCGAATGCATCAAGACACCATACCACTTAAATTTTGGTCATGGGTTAAACAAAGAACTTAGGGCCTAACTCAAGAATGCTAAAAAGAAAATCCACCACCACATGTATCATTACAAAGCTTCAAATTTAGCATGCAAATGGCATCAATCACAAATCCTCTTTAGCCGAAACTTAACCCATCTTCATGCCTCATCACCACAACATCAAACATCAACCAAGAAGACAACACCCATGGCCGAATATCATCTCCATCACATAGCAAAGATCTAAACCATGGGCTAGATAGAACTCAAGCTAAAAAATAAAAAAAAACATGCATGAATCTCATGGAACCACACCAAACATACCTCCTCCTAAACACCAACCAACCGAACAAGAAGCAAGAAAATCCTTTCTTCTTCCTTTCTCCTTAAAAATTTCGGCCAAAGATGTTCAAGGATGAACACTTTTTTTTTGTTTTCTTTCTTCAATTCACGGCAATAGGGGGGGCATGGGTGAGACAATTTTTTTTTCATCACTCCTCCCTTTGCATTACTTTAATCCTAACCCCTTTTTTTATTCTTTCTAACATAACACACTAACACAACATGTTTACAACATGTTTCCACCCATAGCATGGCCGGCCACTATACTTTAATTTTGGGTAATTTGACATGCAAACCCATCATTTTCACAACATGCATTATTAGGCCACTTTACATTTGCCTAGCACATTTCTAAATTTTCTCACATAAGTCCTATTTGATAAAATTCACTTACAATTAACAAAATTCAAACATGAAATTTTCACACATGCATATGTACATATAATGAGCATCAACTATGACGGTTAATTATTTTTATGACTCGGTTTAGTGGTCTCGAAACCACTTTTCGACTAGGGTCAATTTGGGGCTGTCACAGAACTATCGAACTAGAACTCTTTTCTACAAACCCATTTTTTTTATAACGATCCACATCCCTTAATGAATGGGAAACTATCTTTTTGAAACTGATATAGCACCAGGTCGAACCCAAATAAGAACGTGAAACTAAAATACTACAAACAAATACATGCATAAGAAAGTTTACTAGGTTACTAAAGCGACTAATTAGTCTGATAATAAAAAACGAGTGAATTTCTAAACATTTCTAAATGAAAAGATTAAAATGCAAGTATTCAAATTATGAATTTAACAATTGAAAAGCAATACTAATTGGATGATTTCCATACTAACAATGACCTTAGGCTTAAGGAACCTTAGTTATTAGTTTCTCTCATCTAGTTAAATTTCACCTCTCGGTCTTAATTTAATCCAAACAAGAAATCTAACCAAATTATCCTCTTGGCTTTATTAGATTAAACTGAACTAAATGAATTGTTACTTGATAGGATCTCCTCTAGGTCTTACCTATCTAGATTTTATTCCATTTAGAGGCATCAATTCTAAGTTTACTATCTTATTCAATTTAGTTCAAATTTTGCAATTTAGTCCTTATAACAACCTAATTTTAGTTAGTGTTGAAAAAAAGTAATTTCGAAAAGACAATTCTGTAAACCGAGTCAGAAAAATTATGAATAAAAAGATTTACGTATTTAGTATGAAAATATATTAGAGGATGATCAAGTAATTACATCAAGAGAATCATTAATTATAGTTTAGGGACTAAATTGTAAAAGCGCAATCGTTATTGAATTTTAAATTTAAAAATACATGGACACTTGAATAGCAATTAATCAAGGGATTTAATGGTTATTTAACCATTTATGTAATATGTATAGTGGAATGTGATATTCATCCACCCGCACGTAATTAAGAAAGGTGAATTAATAGATTAAACATGTTTAATACTTAAAAATCTAAGTTAATTAATTATATGTCTAATTAAGTATATAGAGCAAATTTGAGTGGAAAGATGAAAACATTCATCTTTCCTTCCTTCTAGTTGTCATCGAAAGGTGATACGAGCAGCTTGGTCCAATTCAAAGGCTATAATATGGATGAACTTAGTTTCCCTCAAGGCCCAATCACGAGATCCAAATCTAAGCAGTTAAAGTAAAAAATCAACTTATTCGTTCAAGACTTTATCATAAAAAATTTGAGAAGAAGAGTTGAAGCTTCAATAAGATGGATTTTGGAGTTCAATGGGGAGCAATGATGAATTAGAAGGGACTAATTTTGTTTGTGGACCTAAACTCTCAATCTATTATGACAAGCCCATGTGGAAGATGTTAAGAAGCTTAGGTGTTTCATATTGGGTTTGAGTTTTAGGCTTAATTTTTATTATATATGAGCTGGCCTATATAAAGGCCATTGCATTGTACACAAAGAAGGAATTCATTATTATTCAACAACCTCTCTTTTGAGTTAATAAATTCTCTTTGAGTTTTTCTTTCAAGAATTTCTTTTGAGTTTTCTTTTATAAGATCTTTAAAAATCTTTTCAGATTGTGGGGATCATCTTCAAACTCCTGCTTGCCAAGTTTTCTTCCTCTAAAGAGAAATTAGAGTCGTTTGAAGGGGGTTGTGGATTCTTCTTGTTTCTAAGGCTTCTTAGGACTTTTACATGCAACATTCTATCTTTTCCATCTATCTTCTTTATTTGCTTCTTCAATCTTCTACTTGTTGATTTATTGTTCTATTTTATTTATCTTAGGTATTTATTTTAAATGTTTTATCTTACTTGGATTCGATTGCGTTTCAAGTTGTGTCAAAATCCAAGTTTCTTTCCGAACATCTAGAGCCCTAAGTAAAATATATGACTTGGCAAACTTTACAATCCTCTTCCGCACTATTATGCAGTCATCCATATCATTTGGTATCAAATTCTTGGGTGTTTTAGGTGTTCTTTGTGTTTTTATAAACACAATTCCAACAAATATCCTTAAAACAAAATTTTTTACCCAGAAAATTTTCCAAAAAGTATATTTCAATGGGTAAACATTTTTCAAAATGATCTAAAATTTTACATACTGATTCTTAGAACTCTTTTAGAATATAAAAAAAATATTTCCCACAAAAAAAGTGATAAAAAAAGTGCAAAAATAGAAAAATTAAAAAAATTAAAAAAAAAAAACATTTTTTCAGTTGAATTTTGTGTCGTGCCTTTACAAATCATATCTATATTATTTGAGGAGGCTCTAGTTTAAATTTCATGATTTTTGAAAATCGAGAACACCTTAAACGTTTGTCAAGTTGATTTGCAATTTTTCGGGTTTTCGAGTTTCAAGGATTTTGATTGACTCTTAGTCTTAGGTTTTAATTTGTTTTTTCTTTTTATTTTCCTTTGCCGTAACACCCCAAACCCTTCCTAGACGTTATGGCTGGATTTAGGAGTGTTATGAGGAAGGATTTTGAAATCAATCTTATTATGTTAAATTTCTCACGTTTAATTGTTACTGAAAAGAATCCACATGTTTATCAAACATATTATTATTTTCGTTAAGGAAAACGTTGTTAATTTTCTCTTATAGAAAACTTATTTGGCAACGGATGTTTGATATTGTTAAATTTGAAAATCGAGTTTGTGTTTTCAGAAAAACATTTGTTTGCGTAAAACCATGGTTTTGTCAAACATCACAATATACATCCAAAACCAAAGTTAAAACAAATAGTCTAGAGAGTCCCAAAATTACAAAACTCTCGAAAATAATTCGGATTTTTCATAAAAGTCGTTAATCAAAATAGTTCGCAAACTAGTGGTCACCACTGAGACTCTAAGGATTACCTGAACAAAACAGACAATGGATGTGAGTTTTCATAAACTCAGTGTGTAACTCAACGGAAACATACATGCATCGAAGTCAGAATTTCAACATATCAGAACGGAAGTGGACATAAGTCCTTATCAGAATCAGATTATCAGAAACATACAGATATGCAAAATCCTATCTCTATCCTCTATACACCATCTACGACCATTCCAACACACCATGTGGGGTATAAAATACCCACCCTGCCCTACACACTACATAGTGTATGTACGACACTTATCAAAATAATTTGCAGCTATGCTACCAGAATAACGACAAATTATCACCTCATAGAACACTTCCTCTAACAAACAAAACCCACCCCATATACAGATACTGAATACAGATATACAGAATAATAGATTTAACATGACCTACATGCTTGTATACAGATATCATACATGCTTATACAAGACAATCAGAAATACATATTAGTTTTCCTAAACTTAGATTAGTCCAACAAAATAGCAGATATCATGCATTAGGGTTTGTTTTACCCTTACCGACCCTACGGAAGGCCCACAGTCGATCGGAATGACACGTACGACCCTAGGGAAAATTTTAGAATTATGGGCCCACACGCCCAAATTGGCCTTGCTCGTGTGGCCCACACGGCTTGGTCCTCGACCCACACGCCCAAACCGGCCTAGCCCATGTGACCCACACAGCCACACACTCGCCCGTCACACTGCCGTGTGTCGCACATGGCTAGGCACACGCCTGTATGGCATCAACAGGCCACTTTTTCGGCTTTCGTTGAACCTCATTTTGTCGTGTTTTCGTTACACACCTGGTTCGTTTTTTATGCCACAGCAATCTCGAGACCTTTGAAACCCTAAAATAGTATACCAAACACTATTTTAGCAATTTAATTCACGAATTCAACAACAAAAATCTGATAATGCACCTAACTTACCGCTGACAAAAACTCCACTAACACCATTTAGACAGTTGGAGCGAAACTCAGTATTCACAACCTTCTCCTACACAACAACGGTCACAGAACAATTAGCTCCCCGACTATACCATTACGCTAAAATGAAAAGAATAAAATAAGCTTACAGAAGTCAAAAACTACAACAAGCGAAGCCCTACTTACCTTAACCACATGAGGAGCACCGAAATTCCAAAAGCAATGATAAGAATAATTGATTGATGAATGGAGTAGGGGAACGAACAAAAGAAAATGTAAGAAAAGGAAAAAGGGGAGAAAACTAATGTCATAAAAAATATTTGGGAAAAGAAAAATAAAATTAAAATTAAAATTAAAATTAAAATTAAAATCCTACAATATCTCAACCCCCCATTATCCTACTAACTAACCGACCCACTAACTCTCAACTACCCTAGAATTTCACTTTGATCGAACCTCTATCACACAACCAAAGCAAAAATTATCATCTACGCTTACACAGGGATTCAGACACGAGACCTCAGGGCAAGCAACACTTTACCACTCGAACCAGCAGGCTCATTCTAATATGAGTTTACCAAAAATAAAATATAAGCCAAACCACCAAGGTCAAGGCTAGGATAAAAAATAACATATTTTCAAAAAGTGAGACTTGAACCCATGACCTCAAACACACATCCAAAACACTTAGCAACTGAAGTAGATACTCACTTGTGAAAAATTTCACAAAAAACAAAGTTACATTAATCAAGGTGTTACAACTCTACCCCTTAAAAGAAATTTCGGCCTCGAAATTTACCTGATCCTAATAGATGAGGATATTACTGACGCATCGAATCCTCAGGTTCCCACGTGGCTTCCTCAATGCCATGATTCTGCCACAGAACCTTAACCAGCAGAATAGACTTCCTCCTCAGAATCATTACATCGTGATCCAAGATCTGAACTGGCTCCTCCTCAAATGTCAAATCCGGTCTAACCTCGATCTCCTCAACAGAAACAATGTGAGATGGGTCAGACCAATATCGACTCAACATAGAGACGTGAAATACATCTTGGATACGGTCTAACTCCGGAAGTAACTCCAACTGATAAGCGACCGGCCCCACACACTTCAGAACCCGATACTGCCCAATGAATTTAGGGCTCAACTTTTCCTTACGTCTGAACCACAAAACCTTCTTCCATGGAGATACCTTAAGAAAAACAATGTCACCTATATAGTACTCGATATCTCTCCTTTTCAGATCTGTATAGGGCTTCTGTCTATCAAAAGCTACCTTAAGACAATCCCGAATTAATTTGACTTTATCCTCAGTCTCGGAAACCAACTCTAGACCTAAAACCCGTCGTTCACCCAACTCAGTCCAAACAGCGGAGTACGACACTTACGACCATACAGTGTCGTAAGGTGCCAAGTGGATGCTAGACTAAAAACTATTGTTGTAGGCGAACTCAGCTAAAGGTAGAAAATCCTTCCAACTCCCTCAGAGATCAATCACACAACTTTGAAGCATGTCCTCCAGTATCTGAATCACCCTCTCAGATTGGCCATAGGTTTGACGATCGAACGCGGTACTAGAGTCTAACCTCGAACCCAGAGCTTCATGAATTTTTTTCCAAAACTGAGAAATGAAGCGAGGATCTCTATCAGAAATTATTGAAACCGGAACCCCATGAAGTATCACAATCTCAGAAATGAAGAGCTTGGCCAACTTTTGTAGAGAATAATATTTCTGAACCGGAATGAAATGTATGGACTTGGTTAAACAATCCACGGTAACCCATACAGAATCATTCTTTGTAGGTGTTAAAGGTAACCTACTAATGAAATCCATTGTCACACATTCCCACTTTCATAAGGGAATCTTAAGGGGTTGAAGAAAACCTGAAAGAAACTGCTGTTCAGCGTTAACTTGCTGGCACGCTAAACAACGAACAACAAAATCTGTTACCTCTCGTTTCAAACTCGACCACCAGTACAATTCACGGAGATTCTGATACATCTTATTTCTATTGGGATGCATAGCATAAGGACTACTATGGGCTTCCCTCAGAATCAAATGTCTCAAATAGGAGTCGTTTAGAACACAAACTCGACCTCTCTAATCCAATACTCCAATGACCCACGATAGAAACAAACCCCTAATCTCCTCAAACACTCCCCCGGATGGCGCCTACCATAATCATTGCATGGCTGAACCCCAGTAGGACCAACTGTAACTTCCACTCTAGAAGGCCCATCAGATCTAGCCTGTTTATTAGGCCTCTGAGAAGAATTATAGGGCTCTGAATCCCTCTTATTTTTGCCTCTCTTTTAGTCCTTATTCTGGCGCTCCACGCACTTAACCTTATTGTCAATCTTCGCCTTGTCCACTAGAACGGCGAACTCTCACTTATCCTGTGGAGCATTCAAGACACTCAAACTATCCCTCAGACCATCCTTAAAGCAAATACATTTCCTGTATTCTGATGCAACTATGCCTCGAGTGTAACGGCTCAGTCTAAAAAATTCTGCCTCATACTCGGTTACAGTCCTATCCCTTTGCATGAGATTCATAAACTCACGTCTGCAAGCATCCACATAACTTGCTCCCATATACTTTCTCCGATACAGCTGAATACTTTCCTCAACTGATAACCACCACTAATATGCCTTGTTGCAAAGCAAAAAAACTGCACCCTTCAGTTTCAACTCAGAATGGTAGTCGATGTCGTTCATTATTCTCTTGGTGGCCTCTAACCAGTATTCAGCCACAGTGGGGGCCACTCCAGTAATAGCCCTAAACAATTCAACACCATTGGACCAGAGTCATTCAGTTACCAACCTATGGCCTCCAGATCTAGAATGGGGCCCAGTTACCCTCTTGATACGTAATATTCGTGACAGGTTTTAAAAATTTATAATTAATCATTCTTGAAACCAACTATTATCACGATGAAGGCAAGTGTACCTATCGAACAGTAGTATAGCTTTAGCAAGACCGGATTATCGAACCCAAAGGAACCAAGAGTACTAGTAATTACTGTCTTTTTATTATCTAGCCTAAAAATTAAGGGATTTGTTTATCTAAACTAATTAACTAAACTAAGGGTGCACAGAGAGAAAATTGGGGAAAAGCTTTTGGGAAAACTCGATTAATTAAGACAATACCCAAGGAAAAATCCACCTAGACTTCACTTATTATTTAACTCTGAATCAAACGATTTATTGATTTGACTTGACCCGCAGAACTCCATAAGTTATATTATTATCTCTCTCGAGACTAATAACATCTAACCCTAAGCTGATTAATTGAAATCTCTTTCTAATTAACACTCTAGTGTTGCATTAACTCGATCTATGGACTCCCTTATTAGGTTTCACCCTAATCCGGCAAAATATTGTCACCCTATCTCTAGGCGTGCAATTAACTCCGCTTAATTACGACAAATTTACTCTTAGACAGGGACTTTTGCTCCTCTGAATAAACGCATTAACTTGAATCAATATCCTAGAATATTAAAACAAGAATTAAGAACACATAATTAAGAACAAGTCAAATATTTATCATACAATTCAAATAACAATAACAAGATCTGTCTTAGGTTTCATTCCCCTTAGGTATTTAGGGGGTTTAGTTCATAATTATGAAAGAAAACATCTTAAAATAATAACGATAACAAAACATAAATAAAACCCAAAACTCCTGAAGGAAATTAAGGGGAGATCTTCAGTCTTGACGATGAATCTGGCTTCTGAGATGGATTAATCGGCTTTCCTTGAGTAATTCCTTGCCTCCTAATCTGTGTGTTCCTTCTAAGTGCCTTCTCAGGTGTTTAAATAGGCTTTAGAATGCCTAAAAGCCCTCAAGAGTGGCCTTGTCTGAATAGAACTAAACTTGGGCTCGACAAGGACACGCCCGTGTGACACGTCCGTGTGACACGCTCGTGTGTGATTTCTTCAATCCGTGCTCAAGGCTGTTACATAGGCACGGGCATGTGGTCTACCCGTGTAAGTCGTGCTTCGATTTTTCCAGATGGACACAGCCGTGTGGCTTACCCGTGTGAGGAAGTCCAAGCCGTGTTGATTTCCTATGTTGGTCCATTTTCTCCGTTTTTGGCCCGTTTCTCGCTCTTTTTACTTTCCTATGCTCACCTAAGTATAAAATATAAAAATAAAAGGATTACGAGCATCAAATTCACCAAATCTAAGGATAATTCATCCCAAAAATATGCGAAGCATGAGGTAAAAATATGTATAAAAATATAATTTGTCAAATACCCCCACACTTAAGCGTTTGCTTATTCTCAAGCAAAATCCTCAACTCACAATCAAAATAAATTCTTTTCAACTTATAATTCTCATCAATAGTCTCTCAAAATAAACCATAAGTAATCACACATTTAGAATTCAACAAGAAGAACATCAAAGTTTCAAATATTCCAAGTTGAGCATTTTCTCACGAAAACATAGGTGTCTCGCATCATCTAAATGATTACATTTGATTCAAAATATCACAAAGTTTAACCTCCTCACTAAAGATTCACTCAAATCACTCGAGGTGTTTAAGGACAATAAATGAAGCACTTATTAGTCAATATGAAAAGTTATTACCATAGGCTTGCATGAAAATCACATCTCCACCACTATGTATTGAGATGATACAACAATCAAAAGGTCTTTAGAGGGTTGTAACGTGGCTTTGGTTAGGGGGTGTGGTCACAAGCTGAAAGAGAAGGTTAGAATCGAGATTGAATTGAAAAATTACCTAACTAGAAATATACTACAACTTGATAAATTACATTTTTAATTAGAAAATCCTAGAATTGAGCTTTTCTTCATGGGATAAGGAGTTTAAAAACTTAAGCTCAAAAACAAAGAATTACTACTAATATGAATGCATGTTTTTTTTTAAGAACAAGTCAAATAACATAGATTTTTGCTAATTATTACAACAAAAAATAAAACATAGCTAAGCAATTAATTCAAATCAAATCTCGACAAAAATAGGGATCAAATTAGGAGATTTCAACAATAATGGGTTATGGGTTAATATTGAGGGTAAATCAATGAATGGCTTGTTAGGCTCAAAGGGGTTCACTAAGGGTTAATTATAAGGGTAGGCTTTTATTGAGTAAGTGAGTTTAACCTAAGTGCCTTTATCATCTCGACATAACAAATCAATGGTGTGGTCTTGCCATGCATAATCAAGCAAGTTCTAGAATAACAATTCGATATTGACGTACTGAAAGCAACAATAAAAGTGAGCATGAAAGAAATAATATATGCTCTAAGGGCTCAAGATCTCACTAAAATTATGGCTTTTTGATGTTTAACCTGTGAATTTCAACTCAAGATAATACCTAAACTTGGGGAAACAACCTAAATTTTTTTTTTAATTATAAAAAATCAACTTATCATGCTTGATTCTCTAATTCCTTAAAGTTTAAACTGTCAATGCATAAATGCCTATGTTTTAATTCAAGACATATTAATAGAAAATCATAAATCAATCAAAATTCATTCTAATAATGATATGAGAAGATCACATGAGAATAAGACAAAATTCAGGGATTTTTCTGATAATGATATAAAAGACCCGCCCACACTTAAGATGTACATTTCCCTCAATTTACAAAGTTAGATTTATTGAATTATATACATATAAGATCATAAGATAGGGAGAGGAGTGAGACTTCCTAAATGATGAATGGAATCCTTGAATTGGAGTTATGGAGAATAATCAGCCAATGCAATGATGAGATTGGAGGAGGATACTCTGGTGGTGGTAGAGGTTGGGTTCTACAACCACAGTGTCCAGCGAAGAGGTTATCGGGGTGGTCAGGCAGGACATGGTAGTCGTGGAGAACCTTTTCCAGCTTTGGAGCTCTTTATAACTGTGATAGAATCAGGAACTTCTTTTAGGAAATATAACGAAGCATAATTACTCGTAAATAAATAGCCGAATAAAAATTATAAAATCTCAAGATAAAATAAAAATAGTATTGAAGGGAAATAAAAAGTAATTTCAACATATAAATGAAGATAAAAATAAAAAAAGTAAAAATAATAGGTGTTTATAAAGAAATTGGGGCACACAGCTGTGGCACGTCCGTGTGCCCTCATTTCAGCCCGTGCCTTTCGTGGTTTTCGAAATTGGGCACATTGGTGCACACGGCCATGTTGCACGGTCGTGTCATTCTTCGTTTTCTTTTTCCACGCCCTTGTATGTAGGCACCCGTGTTGTTTTGATAGGCTCGACCACGGTCGGTGGGCACTGGCATGTCTCACGCCTGTGTTAATTTGGCAGGATTGCCTACGGCCATGTCACACGGCCGTGGCAACTTATCGAATCCCATGTTGGGGAAACATTTTTACTCTATTTTTACACGATCGTATCGCACGGCCGTGTTGCCTCTCGTGGTATGGGCACGGCTTAAGGCATGCCCGTGTGCCTGGCCGTGTGGTTCTAGAAATCCTATGTTCAGCGACTCATTTAGTGAATTAAATGTTAAAACTAAAATTTAAAGAAGTTAACACCGTTAGTGCTCGGGTTGCCTCCCGAGAAGCGCTTATTTATAGTCTAAGCTTGACTCTACCTTGTGGGTATATTTAGGTAACTTCGTGGAGCCGTAGCTCCTCTTTATCGTCTTTGAAATTCTCAACGTTATAAAGCTTGAGACGATGTCCATTTACCTTAAAAGTACCTTGTAATGGATGACTTACCTCTACTGTGCCATATGGAAACATAGTTTGGACTACAAAAGGACCTGACCATCGTGATTTAAGCTTTCCAGAAAATAATTTAAGCTTTGAGTTGTATAATAGGACAAGATCTCCAACTTTAAATTGCCTTTGTTGCTTCAAACGAGCGTCGTGGCGGCGCTTCGTTGCTTCCTTGTATAGGCGTAAATTTTTATATACATTGGCTCGCCACTCATCTAACTCATTCAACTGCATCAACCTGTTTTCACCTACAAGTTTAAGATCAAGGTTCAGAAATTTTATACCCCAGAATGCCTTGTGTTCTAACTCAAACAGTAGATGACAACTTTCTCCTTAAACAAGTCTATAAGGGGATGTTCCTATGGGGGTCTTAAAAGAAGTTCTATAAGCCCATAAAGTATCATTTACTTTCATCGCCCAGTCCTTCCTGTTTGACTCCACTGTCTTTTTTAGAATACGTTTGAGCTCTCGGTTTGCTACTTCGACTTGTCCATTAGTTTGAGGATGATAAGGGGTAGCTGTTCTGTGGTGAACTCCATATTTCTTTAGGGTCTTATCAAATTAGGCGTTACAAAAATGAGTACCTTTATCACTGATAATTGCTCTAGGGGTTCCAAATTGAGAGAAGAGTTTCTTAAGGAATCGTACTACCACTTTAGCATCATTAGTAGGTAAATCTTGGGCTTCCACCTATTTAGACGTATAATCAACGGCTACTAATATGTATTTATTCTCGAATGAGCTGGGGAATGGACCCATGAAGTCGATACCCCAAACGTCAAATATTTCACATGAGAGCATATATGTCTGGGGCATTTCATCACGTTTGGAGATATTACCTGTCCTTTGGCATTTGTTAGAAGAAGTAGCATACTTGTTGGCATCTTTAAATAAAGTGGGCCAATAAAAACCTGATTCGAGTACTTTATGTGCGGTCTTATTTCCACTGTGATGTCCTCCAGGCAGTCCTGAGTGGCAATGTTCCAAGATCTTCAATGCTTCTGTCCTTGTAACGCATCGCCTAATGACTTGATCTGCGGATATAAGAAAAAGGAAAGGGTCTTCCCAAAAGTAGTTTTTCACATTAGTAAAGAATCGTTTCTTTTGTTGATGTGTCAACCCTTTTGGGATAATGTTAGCTGCTAAAAAATTTGCAATGTCAGCAAACCAAGGTACCCCAAAATCAGATATAATAAAAAATTGTTCTTCAAGGAATGAATCATTTATTTCAACTTCGTCTAGCTCTTTGGTACTTGAATTTTCAAGCCCGGAAAGATGATTAGCCACAAGGTTTTCAGCTGCTTTCTTATACTTAATCTCCAAGTCGAATTCCTGCAATAACAAAATCCATCGGATGAGTCAAGGTTTTGCATCAGTCTTAGTTAAAAGGTATCGAAGAGTAGAATGGTCAGTATAAATGACAACTTTAGACAATATTAGATATGGCCTAAATTTATCGAATGCAAAAACCACAGCTAGCAGCTCTTTCTTCGTGGTGGTGTGGTTTTCCTGTACGGCTGTCAAAGTTTTGCTAGCATAATAAATAGGTTGAAAATGCTTATCTCTTCGCTGTCCCAAAACTGAACCTACTGCAAAACCACTTGCATCGCACATTAGTTCAAAAGGTGAGTTCCAATTAGGTGCAATTATAATTAGAGCTTTAGTCAATTTATCCTTTAAAGTATTAAATGCTTCTAAACATTCCTGATTTAAATTAAAAGGCACATCTTTTTCTAATAATTTAGTCAAAGGCTTAGCTATTTTAGAAAAGTCGTTAATGAATCTTCTATAAAACCCAACATGTCCTAAAAAGCTTCTAATAGCCTTAACCGAATTAGGAGGAGGTAGTTTCTCAATGGCTTCAATTTTAGATTTATCAACCTTAATCCCTTTACTAGAAATTTTATGTGACAGCCCTAATGTGACCCTAGTCAGGAAGTGGTTTCGGGACCACAAAACCGAGTCATAAAAATAATTAACTGTCATATTTGATGCTTATTATATGTATATATGCATGTGTGAAAATTTCATATTTGAATTTTGTTAATTGTAGGTGAATTTTAGTAAATAGGACTTATGTGAGAAAATTTAGAAATGTGCTAGGGAATTATAAAGTGGCCTATTAATGCATGCTATAGAAATGATGGTTTTGCATGTCAAATTGCCCAAAATTTGAGCTAGTGGCCGGCCATGCTATGGGTCATAGCATATTTTAAGCATGGTGTGTTAATGTTTCATGTTGGAAAGAATAAAATAAAAGAGCTAGTATTAAAATAAGGAAAGAAAGGGTGAAGAAAAAAAAGGGTATCACCTTGTTCTTCTTAGCCGTACAAGAAGAAGAAATAGAGGGGGGGCATTCGGCCTTTTGAATGAAGAGAAGGTTAGTAAATTTTGTTAATCTTTCTTTTGAAATCTTAGTTTGTTCAGGTTAATCATCATGTTTTTCTTACCTAGCCATACTAAAACGTTGAATTTAAAGGGTTGGATGGAACTTTCGGTTATGGTATGTGTGAGAAGAACTTGATTTTTTTTCTTTCTTACCCTTAAGTTTTGATGGATAAAGAAACAAAAAGATTGTTGATGAAAGAAATTAATCTTGTTAAAACTTTAAACTAATAACACCCATGTGTGTGATAACCGAACATAGACTTTGTTTAAAGTCTTGATCAAAGGCCAGTTAAGTGTTTTGAAATGGATATCTAAGGTGTTAAATAATAAAACTCTTGATGACTTGGGTTAAATAGCACTCGGTCATCTTAAGTTAATATCAAGGTAAGGAGCTTATACTAGTGATAGCCGAATTAAAGAATGCTTGATGTCATGAGTAAATGTTGTTCATGTTATTTGGATGAGAAATGGTAGTTAGGTGAAGTAGAGTCTAGAAAATGAGCACATATGTGCATTAGTTGCTAAATGGAGAAAAAAATCGGTTAACAAGTGTGTACTAAGGCCGAATATGACTTGGAATATTATTGAGTGATGTATGTGTTTTGAATTGATGGAATGGAGAGGATGCTTAAATTGTGCTATGAACAATTATATGTTAAATTAAGGGTTGCTAAGTTAGCTATTAAGGTGAAGTGCAAATGTTAGTATGTGATTACTAGTGTATATATGTGTTTTAGCCGAGCTTTGAACTTGAAACAAAATGGTAATTAGTCAATACAAGTGACCATAATTGTAGAATGTATTAAGTGTACAATCGGCCTCACCATAGACATGTATATTCGGCCACATGAATGAATACATAGATTGATGTTGTACGTTCGGCTATAGGTAAGCATATTGATGGCTTTATCTTGACTTAGAAAATCGGCTAAAGGAGAATATTGGCTAGTAGGTTGAATTTGATTCATGATTTCATACATATATGACTCTAATGCCTAATATACATGGGCTAAGTACCTTGAATTTCTCCTTGATGTTCAAAATGATTAAATCAATTTATTTGTTAAATTAAGCTCAAGAGCAAAGGGGAACTAAATCCAACAAAGGAAAGGAAAAGGTGATCGAATAGACGTTGAAATTGTTCGACAACATTCGAGGTAAGTTTTCGAGTAATGGAACTTAGATTATGATTCGATTAGGTCATGACATATAAGTATGACAAGTAAACGGTGATACAATAATTTTACTTGAATTATATATTGAGGTGATTAGTTTATACCTATGACGGGTAGCCGAATGTGTATAGAGATCATGTTATCAAGCCAATCAAAATCGTGCTCTTTGTATGTGGCTATTGAGCCGAAATTAGTAAGTGTGATAAGTGTCTTGTGTTTGAGCTTTGGTAATGAAAATGAAATATGGATGTGTCATGATTTATTGATATATGTGCATGGTTATTCGAATTATATCTGGGCTAAGTCCCAAAGGCTTTTATGCTAGTGACTATATCCGGACTAAGATCCGGGCTAAGAAACGAAACGATCATATGAGTCGTATTTTAAGAGATATTTAAGTTTTCATGGAACAGGGCCAGAGCGATTTCTGGATCCCCTGATCTGACTTTGAAAATTCATTATAAATTAACCAGAGATAATTAGAAGTCATGCCATATATGTATAGATTCATTTTTGAGTCTAGTTTCCTTAGAATAAAACTTCATAAGTATTAAAGCCCTGTACAGGGAGATATATAAGTCGTAATGCATGAAGGTCAGAGCAGTCGAACCCTGAAACAGGGGAGACTTTAACTAATAAACTGTACTAATTGGCCTGACCAAAAATTCTAGAAAAAAATTTGTAGATGGAATTATAGGTCTAGTTTCAGAAAAAATTTACGGAACTAGTTTTCGAGTTTTGGAACTCGAGATATGATTTTTAAGGTGACAGTGACGCAGTTAGCCAGCTTGTCTGAAAATTTTAAATGAACTGTGTTTTACAATGAAATAAGTCTGTTAACATCTCGTGTTCGACTCCGGCAACGGTCTCGGGCACGGGGTGTTACATTTTATGTCCTAATACAATACCTTCTTGAACCACAAAATGACATTTTTCCTAGTTAAGTACAAGATTTGTTTCCTCACATTTTATTAAGACTCGTTTTAAATTTTTAAGGCAAAGATGGAAAGAATTACCGAAAATCGAGAAATCATCCATAAATACCTCCATGATGTCTTCTACGAGTTCATCAAAAATGGCCATCATGCAACACTGAAAAGTAGTAGGAGCATTACATAATCCAAAAGGCATTCTACGATAAGCAAACGTACTGTTTGGACATGTAAATGTCATCTTTTCTTGATCTTCAGGAGCTATTGGGATTTGAAAATTGCCAGAGAGTCCGTCTAAAAAGCAATAGTACATGTGTCCTGACAATCTTTCCAACATTTGGTCAATGAATAGAAGAGGGAAGTGATCTTTTCTCATGGCATCATTTAGCTTCCTATAATCAATGCAAACTCTCCAACCTGTGACTGTCCTTGTTGGGATTAATTCATTCTTCTTATTGGCTACAACAGTCATGCCTCCTTTCTTAGGAACAACCTACACTGGACTTACCCAAGAACTGTCAGAAAAAGGATAAATAATTCTAGCATCTAGGAGTTTAATTACCTCAGCTTTAACAACTTCCTTCATGGTGGGGTTCAGTCATCCTTGGGCTTGCACGCATGGCTTATATTCGTCTTCCATTAAAATTTTGTGGGTGCAAAAAGAAGGACTGATCCCTTTAATGTCAGAAATTTTCCAAGCTACGGCCCTTTTATGCTCTCTTAAGACTTAGAGTAATTCCTCTTTCTCTTTGGGTTGCAAATTAGACGCAATAATTACTGGTAATGTAGAGTTATTTCCAAGGAATGCATATTCCAAGTGATTCAACAATTGTTTAAGTTCCAGTTTGGGAGGTTCTTTAATAGAGGGTTTTTGCTTAAGTTCATCGTTTACCTTAATACCCTCATATTCTGCTGGTCTTGGGGAGGGTTCATTGGGACTCAGTTCAGTTCCTGTGACAACCCGAATTAGGGCCTAATAAGAATAGTGGTTTCGTGACCACAAATTTGAGATAGAAATAATCTTTTTATAATTATTTTGGGGTTTATGATATGATTTCATGATTTCATGAAAATTGCGTGATGAAATTCTGTGCATTTCGCGCTTAAGTTGAGATTAGGGAGTAAATCGAATAAATCGTAAAACTAGTGTTTTAGAAGTTTTTATTATGAAATTGCTTTGGGATATTAACTAGGAGGTCTTAAATAGCAATTTGACTCATTCTTAAGTTATGGACAAAAGTTGGACATGGAGGGAATTTTTTTGAAAGTTTAGTAGTAAGGGCATTTTGGTCATTTGTATATTAAATGAAATAAAATGGGAAAAATAACACAAAATTGGTTATCATCTTCATTAGTTGCTGCTGAAAATTGCTCTCCTCCATAGCTAGGGTTTCTTCAACTTTCAAGCTTCATAGTAAGTGAATTCAAGCCCCGTTTTTAATGTTATTCACATTTTTGAAATCCTCGTAGCTCGGTTTACTTATTTCTACCATTAGTTCGAGTTAGGTTTATGTTTAAAAATTTACCCATGAATGATAGGCATGTATTTTGTTGTTTGATGGTAGAATATGAATGTTTGAAGTTAGGGGAACGATCTTTTCTAAGCGATTTTTAACGAAAACGAGCAAAACGGCATAATCGATAAAAATACCTATTATTCATAACTATGTGTTAGAGTGAGAATTTGATGTTGCTATAGAAGAGAAAAATGATCAATAGGTCATTAAACATAAGATTAAGGGCTGAAATTAAATTTCTGAGCCTTGGGGAAAAATCATAATTTTGTAAAAGTTAAGGGGCAAAAATGTAATTTTTGTATAATGTGATTTTTGGATTAAAATAAATAGTTTGAGTGTTAAATGAGCTAAATATGTTGTTATAGATCAAGAAAGGCATGGAATCGACCTCGAACGGGGAAAGGAGAAAGTTTTGGACTAAAATGCAAAATTCCCATATTTTGCACCGATGTAAGTTTGTATGTAAATAATAAATTAATTTCATTTACATTTTTATATTTCAGCCTATTATATATATTAGCTAATGTTGAAGTATAAATCGACTATTGAGAGAATGGAAATAAGTAATAGAGAGAGAGATCCCGATTGAACATTCGGAAAAATCGAATAAAATAGAGGGAGCATAGCTAGGTCACATGTATGGTGCCGAGTGCACATCATGTGTACAAGAAGGCTACGAGATACTATATAGTAGCTAGGTCACATGTGTGATACGGGATGTATCCCATGTAGACAAGAGAGCTACGTGAGAGATAAATGTAGCTAGGTCGCATGCGTGATTCCAAGTGAAGGACACCATGTAGACAAGAGAGCTACGAGACAAATCGGCTAGGTCGCATGAGTGGTACTAAGTGTTCACCATGTGTACAAGAGAGCCGAATTAAATGAAATATGATGGTGGGTCTGTGTACTGAAACCATCAAGTATCGAGGATTAATCCGAATTGTTCAACGGGATGGTTTTGTGGTGACATTGTAGTCATGGACCTACACTTGTGATGTATGAAATGTGGTATATATATATGTAAGTTAAAATGAGGTTAGTATAAAGAATGTGTGAAAGAATGAAATTAGCATTAAAACTGTTTTGGACAGTAGCAGTGATGTGATTTTGAAAATTCATCAAAAATAGAAGGAATTTAATTAGAGGTTGAATGAGATGTGAAATTAAAGCTTAATGAGTTTATTTTCATATAAAAGAAACAGAGCAAGCAAAGAAATTCTATATTTTGAGATATTTACAATTGTGTGAGACTTTCTTAGGATGACTATGTAATCCCTTATTTCAACTTTGAAAAATCATTAAAAATTGTACAAAATGAATTAAGAAATATAGTTTATATGCCTAAATTCCTTATTAAGTCTAGTTTTAAATGAAACATTTTTCATGGTTATTTGAATTGTGTACTGAGAGAAATTCAATTCGTAAAGAATAGAGGTCAGATCAGTTGAACTGTGTAACAGGGGAAACTTTAACTAATAAACTGTACTAATTGGCTGAACCAAAAATTCTATAAAAAAATTGTAAGAATTTTTATGAGTCTAAATTTAGGGAAATTTTACGGATTTGAATTTTGAGTTTCGTAACTCGAGTTATGATTTATTTAGTAATCATGACGCAGATGGGACAACTTGATCAAATTGGAGTAAACAATAAAATTAAAAATATGATATAATTGAGTTATGTTGTAAACATATTAGACTTCTTATTTGTTATTTATATACTTACTTACTAAGCTATAAGCTTACTTTCTTTTCTCTCCTTTGTCTTATAGTGTCATCCAGCTAGCACAGGAGTCAGAGATCGTAGAAGATCCACCCGCACTATCAATACTCTTGGTATCTGAACTCAACATTTTGAAATATGGCATGTATAGCAGACTTAGTTATTTTGTTACGTGTCATAATTGTCTAGGTTCAAATTACTACTTATAGTATCAAACTAACCATTTTGTACGAAGCCTTTGAAGTTGGTTTGTATTGTTAATGGCATATGTTATAATGATCAAATTGCACGCCATATTTTTGTTGGGTTTTGTTTAATAGTATATACTATAATTTGTTAATACCTCGTACCCTGTTTCGGCGACGGATACGGGTAAGGGGTGTTACAGTTCCTATCTTAGAATTATCACCCCCTCCTCTCCTTGGGCAAGACACATTTCCAACGTGTCCTTATGTATGATTTCCTGAAAAGAATTTTGAGTAACATGATCAATAGAGTCAATAAAATAACATGAGTCATCTTGTTCCCTAGAAAATCTCATGGCATCATAAATTTTAAAGATAATCTCTTTGTCACCTACTCTGAGTAACAACTTACCATCACCCACATTAATAACAACCCTGGCAGTGCTTAAAATGGATGACCTAAGATTAAAGGCACTTCAACATTCTCATCCCTGTCAAGCACAACGAAATCAACATGGAATATAAATTTATCTACTTTTACAAGTACATCCTCTATAATTCCCCTAGGATATTTAACAGATCTATCAGCTAATTGAATACTCATCCTAGTGGGTTTAGGTTCCCCAAGACCAAGTTGTTTAAACATTTTATATGGAATCAAATTAATGCTAGCGCCTAAATCAGCTAGTGCCTTATCAACATTCAAACTACCAATTAAGCAGGAAATAATAAAACTTCCTGGGTCTTTCAGTTTAGTTGGCAGTTTATTTTGGAGTATGGCCGAGCACTCCTTATTAAGTTCCACCATAGATAAGTCTTCAAACTTCCTTTTGTTTGTTAGAAGCTCCTTTAAAAATTTGGCATATGTAGGCATCTGCGATATAGCTTCAACAAAAGGTAAGTTAATATGCAGTTGTTTAAAAAGTTCAAGAAATTTACCGAACTGTGCATCCATGTGGTTTTTCTTCAACTTTGCTGGATATGGGATTGGTGGTTCATATTTCTTTGGCATCGGATTGTCATTGTTTTCGGGTTTTTCTTCCTCTCCTTTGTCTCTTTCAGCTTCTTGTGGTGGCTTCTTTTCGGATTCAGCTTACACTTTCCCACTCCTTAGTGTAACTGCTTTCACATGCTCTTTTGGATTGGATTCGGTGTTACTAGGTAAACTTCCTGGTGGTCTTTCTGAAATCATCTTAGCCAGCTGTCCAATTTGATTCTCGAGTGTTCTGAAAATGGGTTTCCACAATTGAAATAAATTTTGACATCATCTTTTCAAGGTTCGGCTTTTTCTCTTGCTAGTAAAGTTGTTGTTGGAAGCCTGGAGGGTGTTGTGGTCTCTGATTTCCTTAACCTTCCCATGAGAAATTTGGGTGGTTCCTCCACCCTACATTGTAAGTGTTATTATAAGGATTATTTTGAGGTCAAAAATTACTAACCATAAAATTTAGTTGCTCATGTTCCATGTTGAGGCCATAAGGTAGGTATTCTGAATTGCTCAATCCACCTCCATTTGTATTGCATTGCATTATTGGATGTACCTGAGTAGAACCATACAATCCATCAATCTTTTTATTTAAGAGTTCTACTTGGTTAGATAGCATAGTAGCCGCATCGAGGTTGAAAACACCAACTGCTTTCATCGACTTTGATCTCATGACTTGCCACTGATAGCTATTCAGTGACATCTCTTCAATAAATTCGTAAGCCACTTTAGGTGTTTTCCACCACCAGCTGGGTTAATCATCTGTCTAGTCGAAGGATTCAGGCCATTGTGAAATGTTTGAACCTGCAACCATAAGGGCAGCCCATGGTGAACGTATCTTCTCAAGAGGTCCTTGTTTCTCTCCCATGCATCATAGAGTGTCTCTAGATCCATCTGCACAAAAGAAGAGATATCATTCCTCGATTTAGCCGTTTTAGCATAGAGTGTCTCTAGATCCATCTGCACAAAAGAAGAGATATCATTCCTCGATTTAGTTGTTTTATCCGGCAGAAAATATTTTAGTAAAAACTTTTCGGTCATTTGTTCCCAAGTAGTGATTGACCCTCGTGGTAACGAGTTCAACCACTGTTTAGCCTTATTCCTTAATGAAAAGGGAAATAACTGAAGGCATATAGCATCGTCAGAAATTCCATTGATTTTAAATGTGTCGCAAAACTCCAGAAAATTCGCCAAGTGATTGTTTGGATCATCATCTTGCAAACCATCAAACTGAACAAATTATTGTATCATTTGAATTGTGTTAGGTTTCAGTTCAAAATTATTTCCAGCAATAGCAGGCCTAACTATACTCGACTCAGTTCTATTAAATTTAGTTTAGCATAATCATACATAGTGCACGGAGCAGGATTCTGATTTACTGGATCAGCGAAAATCGCAGGACGTAGCGGATTTTCTGATTTTCAGCCATCTCCTCAGTTGTGGTTTGAATATCGTCATCTTGCTCTTCCTCTGTGTATCTTAAACTTCACCTTATTTCTCTTCAATTTCTGTGAGCTGTGCGATCGATCTCACTATCAAAAAGTAATGGCCCCGATAGGTTTCTTCTAGTCATACACTATAAAAAAATGCCAGAAGTGAATAAAAGAGAAAATTGGAAAATAAAATAAAAATTTAAATTGAAAATAAAGTAAAATGGCTAAAGTAATAAAAATCAAGTGTTCCTAATATCTTCAATCCCCGAAAACGGCGCCAAAACATGATACGTGATATTCGCGACAGGTTTTATTGATTAATCATTCTTGAAACTTACTATTATCACGATGAAGGCAAGTGTACCTATCGAACAGTAGTATAGCTTTAGCAAGACTGGATTGTCGAACCCAAAAGAACCAAGAGTACTAGTAATTACTTTATTTTTATTATCTAGCCTAAAAATTAAGGGATTTGTTTATCTAAACTAATTAACTAAACTAAGGGTGTATAGAGAGAAAATTAAGGAAAAGCTTTTGGGAAAACTCGATTGATTAAGACAATACCCAAGGAAAAATCCACCTAGATTTCACTTGTTATTTAACTTAGAATCAGACGATTTATTCATTTGACTTGATCCGTGGAACTCCCTAAGTTATATTATTATCTCTCTCGAGACTAATAACGTATAACCCTAAGTTGATTAATTAAATCTCTTTCTAATTAACACCCTAGTGTTGCATTAACTCGATCTATAGACTCCCTTATTAGGTTTCACCCTAATCCTACAAAATAGTGTCACCCTATCTCTAGGCGTGCAATCAACTCCACTTAATTACGAAAAATTTACTCTTAGACAAGGACTTTTTCTCCTCTGAATAAGCGCATTAAATTGAATCAATATCCTGGAATATTAAAACAAGAATTAAGAACACATAATTAAGAACAAGTTAAATATTTATCATACAATTCAGATAATAATAACAAGAGTCGTCTTAGGTTTCATTCCCCTTAGGTATTTAGGGGGTTTAGTTCATAATTATGAAAGAAAACATCTCAAAAGAATAACGATAACAAAACATAAAGAAAATCCAAAACTCCTGAAGGAAATTGAAGGGAGATCTTCAGTCTTGACAATGAATCCGGCTTCTGAGATGGATCAATCGGCTTTCCTTGAGTAATTCATTGCCTCCTACTCTGTGCGTTCCTTCTACGTGTCTCCTCAGGTTTTTAAATAGGCTTTAGAATGCCTAAAATCCCTCAAGAGTTTCCTTTTCCGAATAGAACTAAACTTGGGCTCGACAGGGACATGCCCGTGTGCAATTTCTTCAATCTGTGTTCAAGACTGTTACATAGGCACGGGCATATGGTCTACCAGTGTAAGTCGTGCTTCGATTCTGCCAGATAGACACGACCGTGTGGCTTACCCGTGTGAGGAAGTCCAGGCCGTGTTGATTTCCCATGTTGGTCCATTTTCTCCGGTTTTAGCCCGTTTCTCGCTCTTTTTACTCTCCTATGCTCACCTAAGTATAAAACATGAAATTAAAGGATTAGGAGCATCGAATTCACCAAATCTAAGGATAATTCATCCCAAAAATATGCTAAGCATGAGGTAAAAATATGTATAAATTATGATTTATCACCTCTCCAAAACTCTCAGCATGGCTTGGGGTAATACGTTGTCCCTAGCCGAGCAGCTTTGAGACCCAGTCTCGGTAGTAGGTGAAACTGGTGTCTCGCTCGTATCCAGATTTGGCATACTACCCAAAGAGGAAGACTCAGCTCGAGTCCCCCTATGGCGTCCACCACGCCCATGAATACCATGAAAGCGAGTTCCACGAGCACTCATTGCTTCAAAATTTTATCTACATTACGAAATTTTATGCATCAGTTTCAGTGTTTATTAGCAAATGTTTTATGCTTCAAATGTTTATCAGAAGTTCAGAAATCTTTCAGAAATCACAGTTTCTAGCTAACTCATTATAGTTTTAGATAGTCCTAACTACAGTATTTCTAGGTCTAGAAGTACTTATAGGATCGGTGTCGGAGACTCGTTATACCACATACTTTACTCATAAAAACAAACTTATTTAAAAACTGTTTCTTTTCCAAATTCAATTTTAAAACCCAAAATTCATAGCCCGAGTTTTGTAACCTGACTCTGATACCACAAATGTAACACCTAAAACCCGTTATGGCCGAATCTAGGAGTTTTATGAGGAAAGGTTTTGAAATCATTCTTATTATGTTAAATTTCTCGCATTTAATTGTTACTGAAAAGAATCCACATGTTTATCAAACATATTATTATTTTCGTTAAGGAAAACATTGTTAATTTGCTCTTTTAAAAAAGCTTATTTGCAGTGGAAGTTTCATATTATTAAAGTTGAAAACCGAGTTTGTGTTCTTTCTAAAAATATTTGTTTGCGTAAAACTGTGGTTTTGTCAAACATCACAGTATAAAAGTAAAAAACACATCCAAAACCAAAATTAAAATAAACAGTCCAGAGAGTCCCAAAATTACAAAACTCTCGAAAATAATCCACATTTTTCATAAAAGCCATTAATCAAAATAGTTCACGAACTAGTGGTCACCACTGACACTCTGTCGCACCGACCCACCTATGTCGAGGATTACCTAAATAGAAAAGACAACAAATATGAGTTTTCATAAACTCAGTGTATAACTCAACGGAAAAATACATGCATCAAAGTTAGAATTTTAGTATATCAAAACAGAAGCAGACATAAGTCCTTATCGGAATCAGATTATTAGAAACATACAGATATGCAAAATCCTATCCCCATCTCCAACCATCCTAACACACTATGTAGGGTATAACATACCCATCCAGCCCTACACACCACATAGTGTATATACGACACTTGTCAAAATAATTTGCAGCTGTTCTGCTAGAATAACGACAAATTATCGCCTCATAGAACACTTCCTCCAACAAACAAAACCCACCCCATATAGAGATACAAAATACAGATATACAGAATAACATATTTAACATGACCTGCATACTCGAATACAGATATAATACATGCTTATACAACACAATCAAACATTCATATCAATTTTCCTAAACTTAGATTAGTCCATCAGAATAGAAAATCTCATGCATTAGGGGTTTTTTCCCTTATTGACCCTATGGAAGGCCCACAGTCGATCGGAACGACATGTGCAACCCTAGGGAAAATTTTAGAATTTTGGGCCCACACGCCCAAATTGGCCTTGCTCGTGTGGCTCATACACCCAAATTGACCTTGCACGTGTGGCCTACACAGCCACGCACTCGCCCGTCACCTGGTCGGACACATGCTCATGTGGTGTCGATAGGTCATTTTTTCATCTTTCACCGAACCTTATTTTCTTGTGTTTTCGTTACACACCTGGTTCGTTTTTTATGCCACATTAATCTTAAGACCTCTGAAACCCTAAAACAGTATACCAAATGCCATTTCAACAATTTAATTCATAAATTCGAAAACAAAAATCTGACAATGCCCGCAACTTACCACCGACGAAAACTTCTGCTAACAGCATTTAGATAGTTGGAGCGAAACTCACTATTCACAGCCTTCTTCTACACAAAAATAGTCTCAAAATAATCAGACTCCCCAACTATACCATTACATTAAAATGAATAGAATAAAACGACCTTACAGAAGTCGAAAACTACAACAAGCGAAGCCCCATTTACCTTAACCACATGAGGAGCACCAAAATTCCAAAAGCAATGATAAAAATAATTGATTGACGAACGGAGTAGGGGAACGAACAAAAGAAAACGCCAGGAAAGAAAGAGGGAGAGGAAACTAACGACACAAAAAATATTTAAGAAAAGAAAAATAAAATAAAATTAAAATCCCATAACATCTCAACCCCCTATATCCTACTAACTAATCGACCCACTAACTCTCAACTACCTCAGATTTTCACTTCGATCGAACATCTATCACACTGAAGAAAAATTATCATCCACATTTACACAGGGATTTGAACACGAGACCTCAGGGTAAGCTAACACTTTACCATTCAAACCAGCAAACTCATTTTGATATAAGTTTACCAAAAATAAAATATAAGCCAAACCACCAAGGTCCAGGCTAGGATAAAAAATAACATATTTTCAAAAACTGGGACTTAAACCCAAGACCTCAAACACACGTCTAGAACATTTAGCCATTGAAGCAGATACTCACTTGTGACATATTTCATAAAAAACAAAGTTAAATCAATTAGGGCGTTACATTTACACATTCTAACACTTTATTGTTTCTTGTGTTCGTAGTTTAAAGCACGTTGCACATTCCTTCCTCCGTGCAACACAGTTCTTTGGTGTTTGGCCGATTTTGGACTCCTAGTCCTACTAGGTTTGCTTTATTAGTTTGAATCTAATATGTTTTGATTAGTTGATATAAACACTTTTAAAAGACTCACAAGATTAATTTTTACCTCACGGAGAATTTAATTTTATTCCTGAATGCGTAAGGTGAGGTTTGCTTCAATTTTCTTTTCAGTGTTGTGCTTTTTTTTAGGCTTTCATAATGACTTATAACACTCGTTATCGTAAAAACCATGATGAGAGACCGTCCGATGACAAAGAACAAGATGTTACATTTAAGAATATTGTAGGGATGGTAAATTATCAACACCAAGATACATTTGAGGCCAATTTGACTAAGTTTCGAACGGAACAAAAGAGAGCATTAATTAGGTTTCTAATCAAATTCAAATGCTAACTCAAGTTGTTGTTCATTTGGAGACTTCTTTGACCAATGGCCTCATGCTCGTTACAGTGATGATGATGGGGACAATGAATAGCCTCATACTCATTCTAATACTAGTAGACTAGGATATCGTCACATTGATGAAAATTTGGGTACTCATGATTGTGGTCAGCCTTCTGTAACAAAACAAAAGTTCAACATTCCTTCATTTCGAGGGATGAATGATCCAGATGCATATTGTGATTATAAGGTTAAAATTGAGATCATGTTTCGTTATTATAGATGTCTAGAAGAGGAGAGAGTTCCATTGGGTACATTGGAATTTTCAGATTATGCATTAAGTTGTAAGACTCAACTTGTGTCGAACCACCAAATGCATCGTGAGTGAGATGTTGATTCGTGGGAACATTTGAGACAAATAATGAGAAAATATTTTGTCCCACTTCAATATTATAGGGATATTAAATGCAGACTTCAATGCCTTGTTCAAGGTAATCAATTTGTTGATGAGTATTTTAAAAAGATAGAGATGTGTAACACCCTTCACTTGTATCTGTCGCCAGAATAGGGTTACGGAGCATTACCGAACTTATTATATAATCAAACATACATTTCTCATATAATTATCAAATTCAAATACAACTCATTCACAATCATTCAATTAGTCCCGAATACAAGCCTACGATGCCCAAATCATGTTTTAGGAGTAGTTCGGTACTAAACCGATAACTCAAGAAAATTTTAGAAAGCTTATAAAAAAATTTCAAAATACAGGGGACACACACCTGTTTGGCCCAGCCATGTGTCTCACACGGCCAAGGACACACTCGTGTCACAGGCCGTGTGGACATTTGAAATGGGATTACATGGTCGTGTCCTAGCCCATGTCTAACTCCATGTAACTATCTAACTTGGGTCACACGGCCAACCACACTCCAATGTGACCAGCCCGTGTGCCCTTTGAAAAGGCCTCACACGCCTGTGTGCCAGGTCGTGTCCTAGGCCGTGCCAAACCTATAGGGTATACTGACTTATGCCACACGGCCAAATCACACGCCCGTGTGCTTGGCCGTGTGGAGCATACTGACTTGAATTCAAATTAAACACCAGGGGACACACGACCGTGTCACCTGACCGTGTGTCACACACGGCTAAGACACACGCCTGTGTCTCTACCCATGTGGACAAAAATAGGCTATTTACGAAGCCATCTTTCTCAACCAATTTTGCATACACCTATACAATCCAAACGGCACATAATATGGCATAAATAAGCATTCAACCAATCTCAACCAAGCATAATCCATACCATTTTCAATACTAAAAACAACAAGACACAAATGTACCACAATATGCTATTCCATTCATGCCAATTTCATATTCTCAAATCACTTAAATGATCATTTTCATTTATGCATCACTTTACCTAAATCACAAGCATACCAATTCCCAATTATCAACTATATGATACTCAAATTACCAATTCACAAACAACCATTCACCACAAGCATTTACATAGCAATTATCAAATACATAACAAAGGCCATTTGCACAAATATATACATCACCAAATATAGCAAAATAAGCCAACTCTCATGGCTATACACAAAAGCAAACACTTAACATTTACAAGCCAATTCAAATGGACAAATTCAATACCAAACCATAAACCAAAATGAAAATAATTCCTATACATGCCATATAACCAAATACGTAAACTCAAAAGTACAAAGTAGAAGCTCAATAGTGTGATGCAATCTCCGACAACTCCCAATTCGAGCTAGCTTCGAAGTTCACTATAAAACATAGAAAAGTAAACAAAGTAAGCTATAAGGCTTAGTAAGCTCGTATAGTTAATAAGTAAAACTCAACACTTAATCACCATTCAAGTAATATAACAAGTATACTTCAAAATTATGTAATTATAAGGTTAACATATATTCAATCACATAATTAATCAAGATATCATAACTTTCATAGTTTCAATGCCCTATAGTTTCTGTACATACATGTACTGATACGTATTTATTTCTCAAGATATCATATCTTTGATATACCCGTTGAACCATTTGGAATACTATCAGATACACGGGAATCTCACACCCTAAGTGCCAATACATAGTCGAAGCTATCTCAATCTCATATCACATATAATGCTCACTATCGAGCTATCAATGAGTCTCCTCACACAAGCTGATGGTCATAACGTAGCTACACAGTACTGCTCACACAAGCTGACGAGAATCCGCAACACATGCTGGATAACTCAGCCACCGGTAGAACGTATGGACCAACACCCAAATCACAGAACCCCTAATGACATGTCATTTGTATCCTAATCTATTCCTAAGGTTCAACCGAGATTTCCAATTTTTCGAATCGTCGTCGAACATATCCACGAGGTCGTATTCACGAGTAATTCAATAATAAAGCATTTTAAAACACAATTATATTAAGGCTTATTAACATACGAACTTACCTTGAATGTAAAAACGATGAAATGAGTCGATTAGTCCAACACTTTGTTTTTCCCCTGATCTAAATCTGAATTTCGCTTTTCTTGATTACATGTAATCAAAATTAACTTATTTAATTATCATTCTATTCAATTTAGCCCAAAATGCATATTATGGAAACTTTACACTTTTGTCCCTAATATTTCAACATTTTCATAATTTAGTCCTCAGCTCATAAAAACACAAATTCATGCAATTTAGTAGCCAAATTTCATGTAGACCCATAGCAGCCCATATTTTTCATTTGTTTCACAATTTAACCATAAAATTTATGCATTTCACAATTTAATCCCTAATTGGGAATTTTATCAAAAATCACTTTATAAATGTTGTTTATCTAGCAACAAGCATACATTTTCTATCTTCAAACATCAAAATACACATGTATTAATTAATGGAAAAACCTTAAACCTTTAAAAATTTTACAAATTAGTCCCTGGGCTAGCTAGATTAAGCTACAATGACTTTGAAAACATAGAAATCATTAAAAACCAAGTCAAAATCACTTACATGCAAGCTAGGGAAGGTGTCGAATGCTTCAAGCTATTTCAATGGCTTTTTTAACCCTAATTTTCGGCTAGGAAGAAGAAGAATGAGTAATTTTTTTTTGTTTATTTAATTTACCTTTAATAACCAAATTACCTATTTAACCTGAAGTTAAAACATTAAAATTCAGTTAAATGATGTCCAAGAATGTCCACCAACTTTATAAATAGGCTAATTACCACATAAGGACCTCTACTTTAACATGCCATAGCTATTAGACACCTTTAGCTAATAGAACACAAGTTTTACACTTTACGCAATTTAGTCCTTTTTATCAAATTAAACATTCAAACGATAAAGTTTCTCAACGAAATTTTTACACAATCATACTATCATGCTGTAGAAATTAAAATAATAATAAAATAATCATTTTGACCTCAAATTTGTGGTCCCAAAACCATTGTTCTGATTTAACCAAAAATAGGCTGTTACAACTTTCCCCCTTAGGAATTTTCGTCCCGAAAATCTTACTAGAAAAGAGACTAGGGTACTGTTTTCTCATAGCTTCCTTAGGTTCCCACGTAGCTTCTTTAATCCCATGACATTGCCACAAAACCTTCACCAAAGCTATGTTTTTTGTTTCTTAACTCTTGAATCTCTCAAGCTAGAATTCTAATCAATTCTTCGTTATACGTCATATCAGGTTTTATTTCAATCTCTGTTGGAGAAATGATATGTGATGGATCTGATCGATACTGTTGTAACATTGACACATGAAATACGTTGTGAATCTTTTCTAACTCTGATGATAAAGCTAGTCTATATACCACTGGCCCTATTTTTTTGATAATCTCGTACGACCCGATGAATCGCGGACTCAATTTTCCTTTGTGACCAAAACGTAGAACCTTCTTCCACGGAGATAATTTCAAAAATACGTTCTCGCAGATTTGAAATTCAATGTCTTTACGTTTCGAACTTGCATATGATTTCTATCGATCTGAAGCTATTTTCAAACTATCGCGAATTACTTTCACTTTATCTTCAGTCTCTCTAACCAATTCAACCCCATGAATCTTTTTCTTAGTAACCTCAGTCTAGTACAGAGGAGTTCAGCATTTATGACCATACAATGCTTCATACGGTGCCATCTTTATACTCGATTGAAAATTATTGTTATACGCGAATTCAACCAATGATAAACATTTCTTGTAACAGCTCGATTTTAGCTAAATCAGAACAGTTGTTTCGAAACCAAAAATATGATATCAGAAAATTATTTAAATATTATTTTGGTGTTTATAGCATGTGACTATGTATGTTTGAAAATTTTGTGAAAATAATTTTAGTGTTTGAGTGCTTAATTTGACAAAAGGACTTAATTGCGTAAAATGCAAAAGTAGCATGCTATAAGTTAAAAGTGCTTAATTGTTATAGTTCATTAAATGAAAGGTCCTTATGATGTAATTAGACCGTTGATACTGGATATGGACATTAATGGCCTTATATTTGATGATTAAATAGTTTAATGACCAAGGGTAAAATGGTAAACTATGTATTAATGTATATTTAATAAAACAAAACATAAAAATTAGTGTTAATGTTCATCTTTCTCATTGAAAATAAAAAGAAGAAAGACCATTTGAAACATTTTAGGGTTAGGGCCTTTGTAGTCTTGATTGATGTATGTTTTGAGCTCAGTTTTTGATGATTACTATGTTTTTGTGATTGTTGCTTTGTATTCTAGCTAGCCCGTACCCTAATTTCTGAATTGGTTGATGAATTTGTGAAGTGCCATTGATGATAGCTTGATTTTTTTGAATGTTGATGATGGAAAATGATTAATTATTGAAAGATTAATATGTTTGTTAAGTGATTTTTGACAAAAATGTCAAATAGAGATTTAATTGAGAAAAGTGTAAATTTAGGGGTTGAAATGTGAAATAAATGAAAATAATGGGCTACTAGGAGTCTATGAAGAATTCAGCTAGCATGAAATTAGAAAGAAATGGTGCAATTTGTGTTTTTATGAATTGAGGACTAAATTGAAGAAATGTGAAACTTTAGGGGCTAAAGTGTAAAAATGCCCAAATATGTGTTTGTGGACTAAATTTAATGGTTTGGTGAATAAATGAGTTAATTTTGAATGTGGATAGATCAATAAAGAAAGAAATTGGATTTAGATTGGGGGAAATTGAAAGTTGTCAAGTAGTCAATTTGATCCGTTCATTATCTATACGAGGTAAGTTCATATGTAAATAAACGTCTTTTAATTGATTTATATATGTTTATTTTTTGTTGAATTGCTATGGATGTTGAACAAGCAATTACAAGCAAGAATCGATGAAGTTACGATATCTGAAAGTCCTGTACGAACCTTAGGAAAAGTATATGATACGAATGTCATGACATTAAGATTATCAAGATGTGATTACATGTAAGACCATGTCTGCGAAATTGGAATTGTATTGTGATTATGTGTAATACCATGTCTGGGACATTGGCATCGTTATATGATTTCGTATACAACCCTGTCTAGGATAGTGGCATCGATTTGTGATAACATGTAAGACCATATCTGGGATATGGCATTGTATGAGCTTTATGTGATTTTCGAGTATCCTTAATGATTCCGAATGGTTCAACGGGAAAAGTCTAGTCGAGAAAGAATGTGTGAATGAGTTAAATGACTTAGGTATGTACAAGATTCATACGAGTATTGAAAAGGGAAGTATTTGATGAATTCAATTATGATATTGAATATGTGTATAATGAGAAAGGTTTGAGAATTTGTATGTGTTTAGCTATGCTTAGCATATTTGAATTGATATGGAAATATTCATATGATGACTTTACTTGTATATGGCTTACTAAGCTTTTAAAGTTGTGTTCTTTCCCTGCATTATAGATTATCGAAGCTAGCTCGAACTCGGGGATCATCGGGAAACGTCATCACACTATCAATCATCTTGTTGGTACTTTTGATGCTTTGTATTTATATAGTATATGGCATGTATAGACTGGTGTCATCTTGGCATGTTTCGAACTTTGAAATTAGCCATGTAATTTGGCTTGTAAATGGTGTTGTTGATGAAGTTGAATTTGGCTTTTGTTATGAGTTAATATATGATATGTGATGTATTTATGATGCCTTATGTTTTGGTAGGCTTGATATGATCATTTTGATGGGTTGATGGATAAATATTTAGTAAATTGTTAATAATGTGTTATGGTTTGAGAAATGGTACACTTTGGTATAATTTAAGATGATGTTTGAATGCCATTTTGGTTTAGTAAATGCTTAACGATTTGGGTTATGTCTAAATGTGAATATTAGTAAAGTAACTTTTGCATTTGGTATTTTTTTGGCTATGGCTTTAAGTAATTAAGAGTATGATTTATAAATGGCATGAAATGTGTACGAAATTGCATGTTTTGGTTGCCTATTAATGTATTGAATTGGCACAAATGTTGTGGTTTAAGCATGCTTGAGAAAGGGTAAGAAATGTGGCTTCAACCAAGCCTATTTTCACTCCACACGACCAAGGACACGGGCGTGTGGCTTGTCTGTGTGTGACACATGGCCTTAGTACACAGCCGTGTTTCCCCTGGGGTAGCCCTTCGAATTAAGTCAATATACCCTACAGGTTTGGCACGGCCTAGACGCATGGGCGTGTCTATTGGTTGTGTGTGGTACATGGGCTGGCACATTGGCGTGTGGCTGGCCGTGTGACCCAATTCAGTAACCCCTCTAGATTTCACACAGCCTGGTACACGGGTGTGTCCCTGGCCGTATGGTGCAAGTCAGTATGTATGCCCTGTTTTCACACCACCTGTGACACGGGTGTGTCTGGTGGCCGTGTGAGGTACACGGCCTATTCACACAGGCGTGTGACCCTTAAATGCTTGAAAATTTTATGTGTTTCCTAAAGTTTGCAAATGTTATTAGTTTAGTCCTGAACCTCTTCTAAGCATGTTTTAAGGTGTCGTAGAGCCTTATAAGGGACATTTTTGATTATATTTGATTAATGTTTATGTGAAAATGAATTATTTATGTTGTGATTGATTGGTAATGCCTCGTAACCCTATTTTGGCGACAGATATGGGTTAGGGGTGTTACATTTCTCCCAGTTGCTTTCAAACTCTAAAACACAACAACAAAGCATTTCTTCGAGAATCTGAATTACTCTCTCATATTGACTGTCAATTTACAGATGAAAAGCAGTAATAAAGTGCAATTGCGTACCTAAGGCTTCTTGCAATTTCTTCCAAAATAGCAATGTGAACCTCGGATCTCTATATGAAATAATAGAAATTGGCACCCCGTGCAATCTAACAATCTCAAAGATGTACAACTCAGCCAGTCTATCAAGCGAAATGTCTGTACGTACCGAAATGAAATGTGTCAATTTTGTCAAACGATCAACAATAACCTAGATAACATCTTTATTTTTCGGAGATAGGGGTAATCCTGATACAAATTCCATCATAACTCTATCTCATTTCCACTCTGGTATCATCACTGGCTGTAATAGTCTTGATGGCACTTGAGGTTTAGCTTTGGCTTGCTGACAAACCAAGCATCTCAACACAAACTCTAAAATATCTCTTTTCATGCCTTACCACCAATACAACTATTTCAAATCATTGTATGTTTTAGTACTCCCAGGATGAACAGATAAACAACCACTTTGTGCTTCATGTAGAATTTTCTGACTAAGCTCAAAATTCTTTGGTACACAAATTCTACCTTGGAACAACAAACAATCATCTAATCCAAGTTGATAGTCTAAATCAATAGCCGACTCGCATTGCACTCTTTTAGCTTGCAATTCATTATCACACTTTTGAGCTTCACATATTTGCTGAAGAAATAACGGTTTAGCTTTTAACACAGCTAAAATCGAACCATCATCAGACAAGGTTAATTGTGTATTCATCGCCCACAAAGCAAATAAAGATTTTCTACTCAGAGCATCTGCGACTACATTCGCTTTCCCCGGATGATAATCAATCACTAATTCATAGTCTTTCAACAACTCGAGCCATCTTCATTGTCGTAAATTCAAGTCTTTCTGAGTCATTAAATACTTCAAACTCTAATGATCGGTAAAGATATGATACTTCTCACCGAATAAATGATGTCGCCAAATTTTCAAAGCAAAAACAATAGTGGCCAATTCTAAATTGTGCGACAGATTATTCTTTTCATGTGGTTTCAACTATTTGGAAGCGTAGGCTATTATTTTGCCTTCTTGCATCAAAACACATCCCAAACCATTTAATGGCGCGTCGCTGAAAATCAAAAACTCTTTACCCGATTCTGGCTGAACTAAAACTAGTGCTTCAGTCAACAATGCTTTCAACTATTCAAAACTCTATTGACATTTCTCGGACCATTCAAACTTTACATATTTCTGTAGCAAACGAGTCATCGGTGTAGAAATCATCGAGAATCCTTTTACAAAACACCAATAGTAACCAGCTAATCCCAGGAAACTTCTAACTTCGGATACATTTCTTAGTGGTTTCTAGTCAACAACTATTGAAATCTTGCTCGGATCAACTCGGATACCTTCCGCTAAAACGTTATGTCCTAAAAATCCAACCTTTTGGAGCCAAAGCTCGCATTTACTGAATTTAACAAAAAATTGCTTATCTCTCAATGTTTGTAATGCAATCCTCAAATGTTTAGCATGCTCAGACTCATCTCGGGAATAGATCAGAATGTCATCAATGAATACAACAACAAATCTTTCTAAATACGATCTAAAGATCCGATTCATTAAATCCACAAAAACTATAGGAGCATTAGTTAATCTGAAAGGCATAAGAAGAAATTTGTAATGCCCGTACCTTGTTCTGAACGCAGTCTTTGGCACATTTGAATCTTTAACTCGTAACTGATAGTAACCAAATCTCAGATCAGTCTTCAGAAATACTGTTGCTCCTTTCAACCGATCAAACAAATCATCAATTCTTGGCAAAGGGTACTTATTTTTAATTGTAACCTTGTTAAGCTAACGATAATCGATATACAATCTCATCGACCCATATTTTTTCTTTACGAATAGAACTGGTGTACCCCAGGGCGAAAAACTAGGTTGTGCAAAACCTCTATCTGTTAACTCTTGCAATTGAGCTTTCAACTCTTTCAATTCTGTCGGAGCCATTCTATATGAAGCTATCGATATCGGTGATGTTCCTGGCACTAATTCAATAGCAAACTTGACTTCTCTGATCAGGGGTAACCTAGGCAAATCCTCTGAAAACACATTCAGATATTCACAAACCACTGGAATTGATTCAATCATCGATTCAGATACCTTTGCATCTAGTACAAATGTGAGGTAAGCATCACAACCTTTTCTCACATATTTCTAAGCTAACATCGATGATATCACAACAGGTAATCCACTCAACTCATCAGATTCATTTCAAAGGATTTCATTATTCTGACATTTCAATTCAATAGTCTTTCGTCTACAATTTACAACGGCATCATTTAGAGTCAACCAATCCATACCTAGAATCACATCAAATTCATCAAACGGTAAAAGCATCAAATTAGCCGGAAAATAATAACTCCGAGTCATCAAAGGACAATTCTTGCAAACTTTATCAACTAGAAAATACTTGCCTAAGGGGTTCGATACTTTAATCACAAATTCGGTAGACTCAACAAGCAAACTCTTACCAAACACTAAATTCATACAGACATATGAATGAGTTAATCCAGGATCTATCAAAGTAATTACATTAGTGTCATAGAGATAAAATGTAACGGTGATAACATCTGGTGACGACGCATCTTTGCAAGCGCGAATAGCGTAAGCTCTGGTTGGTGCTTAGCCTCAGATCGCACAACAGTCCTTTTTCATTCCTTTGCTACTAGTCACATTTTCGATATTTCTAGGTGGTCTCCCTCTAGCAACTGTGTTACTCGGTCTTGAATTCTGATATATATCTTTCTCGAGTAACTTAGGACAATCCTGAATGAAATGATCTTGCGAGCCACATTTAAAACAACCTTTATTATTCATCCAACAGTCTTCAAAATATCATCTTCCACACTGTTGACACTCAAGTTTATTGTTTATCACACTACCCACACTCAATACTGAAGCAACTTGAGCTTTAGGACTTGTATATTGCTTCCCACGATCTCTATTCGAATATCCCACTGAAGCATTCAGACGACTCTACGAATCTAGTGATTTCTTTGATGAAGAGTGATATGGTTTACTCATCGATCTCTTGCTCAAATCTCTAGCCTTGAAATTAGCTTTTCTCTGTTCTTTGCCTTATTCCTCAGCTTTTCATGCTCTATCGACTAACACCACAAATTCTTTTAATTCTAGAATCCCGAATAGCAATTTGATGTCTTCATTTAACCCATCTTCAAATCGCTTACACATAATTGCCTCTGTGGAAACACATTCTTGAACATATTTACTGAGTTTTATGAACTCTCTCTCATACTCTGTCATAGACATTCGACCCTGTTTCAATTTTAGAAACTCTTTTCACTTTTGATCGATGAACTGCTGACTGATGTATTTCTTTTTAAACTCAGCTTGAAAGAATTCCCATGTAACCTATTCTCTCGGTACTATAGATATCAAAGTATTCCAGCACTGATATACAGTATCTCTCAGAAGTGATACGGTGCATTTAACACATTTAAAAGGTGTATAAGATAGTTCATCAAATACTCTAATCATATTCTAAAGCCAAAACTCGGCCTTTTCAGGATCGTTATCAACGATAGCTCTAAACTCTTTAGCCCCATACTTTCGAATTTTATCAACTGGTAACTTACTCAATCGTAAATGTTCCACACCTTATGGGAATAGGTTGGGGAATAGATGGGGGTGGAGGTTGCTGAGTAGCCGGATTTGTTCAGAAAAACTCAGTGAACCACTCGTTCATCATTTGGAAGAAGGCTTCATTGGCCTCTCCTCCTTGACTACCCGATACGGGTCTCGACTCATATCGCGCTACTCTGTGAACAGAGGCTGGCGCATTACTCTCAACATCATCAGCCACAGCTCGATTGGGATCTATTTATTATAAGAAAACATATTTTAAACTGTCCAGAGATATTACACTATCAAAAGTTATATATGGCATGTATAATAAGACTCTCACACACGCCACATTAGTCTGAGAATCGACTAAACCGTAGCTCTGATACCAATAAATGTAACACTCTTCACCCGTATCCATTGCTAGAATAGGGTTACAGAACATTACCTGACGTATTATACAATCAAACATGCATTTCTTATATAATTATCAAATTCAAATACAAGTCATTCACAATCATTCATCAAGTCCCTAATACGAGCCTTCGTGGCCCAAATCATGCTTTACGAGTAGCTCAGCACTAAACCGATAACTCAGGAAACTTTTAGAAAACTTAGAAATTTTTTTCAAAATACAGGAGACATACGTCCGTGTGGCCGTGTGTCTCACACGGCCAAAGACACGCCCGTGTCACAGGCCGTGTGGACATTTGAAATGGGATCACATGGCTGTATCCCAGCCTGTGTCTGACCCGGTGTAACTCTTTGACATGGGTCACATGGCCAACCACACACTTGTGTTACCAGCCCGTGTTCCCTTTGGAATGGCCTCACACACCTGTGTGCCAAGCGGTGTGCCAAGCCGTGTGCTAAGCCGTGCTAGACCGTGCCAAACCTGTAGGGTATACTAACTTATGCCACACGGTCAAGTCACACGCCCGTGTGCTTGGCCGTGTGGAGCATACTGACTTGAATTCAAATTAAACACCAGGGGATATATGGTCGTGTCACCTGACCTTGTGTCACACACTGCTGAGACACACACCCGTGTCTCTGCCTGTATGGACAAAAATAGGCTATTTACCAAGCCATCTTTCTTACCCAATTTTGCATACACCTATACAATCCAAATGGCACATAATATGGCATAAATAAGCATTCAGCCAAGCCTAATTCATACCATTTTCAATACCAAAAACAACAAGGCACAAATGTACCACAATAAGCTATTCCATTCATGCCAATTTCACATTCTCAAATCACTTAAATGATCACTTTCATTTATGCATCACTTTACCTAAATCACAAGCATACCAATTCTCAATTATCAACTATATGATACTCAAATTACCAATTCACAAACAACCATTCACCATAAGCATTTACATAGCAATTATCAAATACATACCAAAAGTCATTTGGACAAATATATACATCATCAAATATAGAAAAATAAGCCAACTTTCATGGCTATTCATAAAACCAAACACCAAACATTTACAAGCCAATTCAAATGGCTAAATTCAATACCAAACCATAAACCAAAATGACCAAAATTCCTATATATGCCATATAACCAAATACGTAAACTCAAAAGTACCAAAGCAGAAGCTCGATAGTGTGATGCAATCTCTGACGACTCCCAATTTGAGCTAGCTTTGAAATTCACTATAAAACATGGAAAAGTAAACAAAGTAAAATATAAAGCTTAGTAAGATCATATATTTAATAAGTAAAACTCACCGCTTAATCACCATTCAAGTAATATAACATAGTATATTTCAGAATCATGTAATTATAAGGTTAACATATATTCAATCACATAATTAATCAAGATCTCATAACTTTCATAGTTCCAATGCTCGTATAGTTTCCATACATACCTGCACTGATATGTATTTATTTCTTACCATTTCATATCTTCGATATACCAGTTGAACCATTTGGAATACTATCGGATACACGAGAATCTCGCACCCTAAGTGCCAATACATAGTCGAAGGTATCTCAATCTCATATCATATATAATGCTCACTGTTGAGCTATCAACGAGTCTATTCACACAAGCTGATGGTCATGACATAGCTACACGGTGCTGCTCACACAAGCTAATGAGAATCCGCAACACATGCTAAATAACTCAGCCACCGGTAGGACGCACGGACTAGCACCCAAATCACATAACCCTTATGACGTCATTTGTATCCTAATCTATTCCTAAGGTTCAACCAGGATTTCCAATTTGCCGAATCGTCGTTGAACATATCTACGAGGTTGTATTCACAAGTAATTCAATAATAAATCATTTTAAAACACTATTATATTAATGTTTATTAACATACAAACTTACCTCGAATGTAAAAACGATGAAATGAGTCGATTAGTCCAACACTTATTTAATTATCATTCTATTCAATTTAGCTCAAATTGCATATTATGGCAACTTTACACTTTTGCCCCAAATATTTCAACATTTTTACAATTTAGCCCTTAGCTCATAAAAACACAAATTCATGCAATTTAGTCCCTATCCATGCTAGCCAAATTTCATATAAACCCACAGTAGTCCATATTTTTCATTTATTTCACAATTTAACCAAAAAAATTACACATTTCACAATTTAATCCCTAATTGGAAATTTTATCAAAAATCACTTTATAAATGTTTGTTTATCTAATTAGCGTACATTTTCTATCATCAAACATCAAAATACACATGTATTCATCAATGGAAAAACCCTAAACCCTTAACAATTTTGAAAATTAGTCCCTGGGCTAGCTAGATTAAGCTATAATGACTCCGAAAACATAGAAATCATTAAAAACCGAGTCAAAATCACTTACATGCAAGCTAGGGGAGGTGCCGAATGCTTCAAGCTATTTCAATGGCTTTTTCAACCCTAATTTTCAGCTAGGAAGAAGATGAATGAATAGAATTTTCATTTTTTATTTAATTTACGTTTAATAACCAAATTACCTATTTAACCTTAAGTTAAAACATTAAAACTCACTTAAATGATGTCCAAGAATGCCCACTAACTTTGAAAATGGGCTAATTACTACATAAGGACCTCCACTTTAATATTCCATAGCTATTAGAAACCTTTAGCTAATAGAACACAAGTTTTACACTTTATGCGATTTAGTCCTTTTTTATCAAATTAAACATTCAAATGATAAAATTTCTTAACGAAATTTTTATACAATCATACTATCATGCTGTAGACATGATTTGTGGTCTCGAAACCTCTATTCTGATTTAACCAAAAAACGGGCTGTTACAAGATGCTTATGCAAAGAGCAAATGTGTAAGAAGATGAAGAGATTATCGTGGTGTGGTTTGTAGATGGCTTGAATGGTTCGATAGCCAATGATCTTAATCTTCAAACCTACATTAATCTTGAGGAGCGGGTACAAAAGGAAATTGAGATTGAGCAATAGTTTCAACAATGTTAATCTCGCCCATTTGGTGCATCACAATATTATAGAGGTACGAGCTCTAATTCTACTTTCAAGAATTTGAAACCTCCTTATGTTACTAATAAGTTGCTGGAAAAACGTGATAGGACTAAACCTTTTGAGTGGAAGAATGGGACTCCTACAAAACCTTCTTCTATAAATTCTAAGCCACCCATTTCTACTAATTCTTCACCAAAACACCAAAGAGCTCGTGAAATTGAATGTTTTAGGTGCAAAGGGCTTGGGCACTATAGTCGTGATTGTGCCAACACGAAAGTTTTGTTGGTTAAAAAAGATGGTGAGTATACCTCTAATTCAAACAAAATAAATTCTAATAGGCCTAAATTAATTGATGATGTCGATGACGGAGATGAGTTTTATGGTGAATAAGAGTTGGTGGAACCACCAATAGAAGGAGATGATTTACATTTCTAGTTGTGAGGTGCACCCTCAACATCCAATTGAGGGATGATCATGATCTTCAAAGGACTAATATATTCTATTCGATGTAACACTCCTAACCCTTTTTTGTCACCGGAATAGGGTTACAAAGCATTATTGTTCAATTAAAACATTTAAATATTAAATCTTTCATTAATTTAATCATAACATAAACCATTTATAAACACGCATATTGTCCCTAAATCGATCCCTCAAAGCCCTAAAATTAACTTAGAAACAGTTTGGGACCAATTTGAAACCATTTGAAAAGTCTAGGAAAAAGTCACAAAAATTTGAAAATAGGGGTCACACGGTTGTGTGCCTCACACGGCTGAGACATATAGCTGTGTCTCAAGTTGTGTAACCGTCGAACTAGGGATACCCGATCGTATCCTAGCCCATGTCCTCACCCATGTAACTCACTGAGTAGGGTCACACTGTGACAACCCTAAAGTGACCCTAGTCGGAAAGCAGTTTCGGGATCGCTAAACTGAGTCACCAAATTATTTGAATATGATAATTATTGTCTAAAATATGTGAATATGAATGTGTGAAAGTTTTAAGCTTCGATTTAGTTAATTGCATGTGAATTTAGTTAATAGGACTTATGTGTGACACTTTTGAAATGTGATAGGTTAATCTATAAGGATCTATTAGTGCATGTAATCAAAAGGGTGGACTTGCGTGTCAATTTCCCCACTTAATTGGTAGTGGCCGGCCATGACAATGAGGGTGGACAAAATGTGATGGGTAAAACATGTCATAAACATGTTATGTTAGTGTTTTATGGGAGGAATGATAAAATAAGGAGCATGGGTAATAAATAATAGTGGTTAGTAGGAGGAGAAAGAGAAAAAGAAAAAAAAATGAGCTAGGCTACTCCTCCATTGCTGTGACTTGAGGAAGGAAGAAGAAGAGGATTTTCTTGCTTCATGTTCGGTTGGTTGGTGTTTAGGAGGAGGTATGTTTGATGTTGTTCCATGAGATTCATGCATGTTTTTAGTTGTTAGCTTGAGTTCTACCTAGCCCATGGTTTAAATCTTTGCTATGTGATGGAGATGATATTCGGCCATGGGTGTTGTCTTTTTGGTTGGTGTTTGATGTTGTGGTGATGAGGCATGAAGATGTGTTAAGTTTCGGCTAAGGTGGATTTGTGTTGATGTCATTTGCATGCTAAATGTGAAGCTTTGTAATGATACATGTGATGGTGGATTAATGACTCTTGGATTTTCTTTTTAGCATTTTTGAGTTAGACATTAAGTTCTTTGTTTAACCCATGACCAAAATTGAAATGGTATGGTGTCTTGATGCATTCGGCCATGGTAGGAAGTAGAAGAGAAATATGGTTGTTGTTCATGTTGTTTGGATGAAAAATGGTAGTAAGGTGAAGTGCAAATGTTAGTATTTGATTACTAGTGTATATATGTGTATTAGCCGAGTTTTGAACTTGAAACAAAATGGTATGTAGTCAATACAAGTAACCATATTTGTAGGAAGTATTAAGCATATAATTGGCCTCAACATAGACATGCATATTCGGCCACATGAGATAGATTGGTGTTGCATGTATTCGGTTATAGGCGAGCATAATGATGAATCTATCTTGACTTAGATAATCGGCTCAAGGAGAATTTGTTAAAGTGCTTAGTTAATTGATATTAGGTTAATGATGTGTGTATTCGGTCATAAAGGTGCACATGAGGAAATGTTAGATTAATTGTATTAAATTAGCTCAAGAGCTTAGAGGACCAAAGTTGGATAAGGGAAAGGAAAAAGTGATCGAATAGCCGCCGAAATCGTTCGACAACATCCGAGGTAAGTTTTTGAGTAATGGATCTTAGATTATGATTCGATTAGACCATGTTTTAAGTAAATCAAAATCATGCTCTTTGTATGTAACTATTGAGCCGAAAATGATAATGCTTGATAAGTGACTTGCGTTTGAATTCTAGTTATGAAAATGAAATATAGATGTGTCATGATTTATTGATATATGCATGGATATTCGGATGACAACAGGGCTAAGTCCCGAAGGCATTTGTGCTAATGACTAATTCTGGGCTAAGCCCGAAGGCATTTGTGCGAGTTACTATATCCGGGCTAAGTCCCGAAGGCATTTGTGCGAGTTACTATAACCGGGCTAAGTCCCGAAGGCATTTGTGCGAGTTACTATAACCGGGCTAAGTCCCGAAGGCATTTGAGCAAGTAGCTATATCCGGCTAAATTCTGAAGGTACTTGGTTTGGGAATGAGCGATCTTACTGTAATAATTTCAATTAATACGCTCGTAAAATCCCAACGATGAGGTACGTTTCGTATATGCATTGGAGTAGTTGATTCCTTTTAAATATTATTCGCTCAGTCAATTAATGAGCTTCCGGCCTTTGGTTAAGTTGATCCCTTATGTGTGAATATAAGGGTTGGAAATGTGAAGTAGGACTGATTTTTGAGAATATGTGTATATGAAATTATCCGTTTAGTTATATGAATGCTATACTTCAGTTGTGCCTAATTTCATTGCTCAAAACTTACTAAGCATTAAATGCTTACTCCGTTCTTTGAATCTCTGTTTTATAGATTTTGGTTCGTCAGCTATCGGACTCGGGATTGTCGAAGTCGAAGTCGTCCACACTATCAAAGCCCTTTTGGTACACTTTTGGTTGAACTCTGAAAATGGCATGTATAGGACTACCCTTTTTGTTGTTGGTCATGTACCCTTTGGTTTTGTATAAATTTGGATAGCCATACGAAAATGGCTTATATATATACTTTGAGCATAGCATTATAATCGTTTTGTACGTTGTTCATTGAGAGGTATGGAAATTTTTGGTAACGATTAGCCATTGGAATGGTTAATCATGATCATTTTGGTGCTTTGTATGACAAATTCTAGTTGATTCATGGAAAACCATGAAATAGGTAAAGTTTACCTTAAAAACAGATGCTGACAGCAGCAGTGGTGTGAATTTGAAAAATCACTAAAAATAGTAGGAATGGAATTAAATAGTGAATAAATTATGTAATCGAACCTTGATGAATCTATTTTCATATGAAAGTAACAAAACGATCATATGAGCCATATTTTATGAGATGCTTAAGTTTTCGTGAAACAGGGCCAGAGCGATTTCTGGATCCCCTGTTCAGACTTTGGAAATTCACTATAAATTAACCAGAGATAATTAGAAGTCATGCCCTATATGTACAGATTCATTTTCGAGTCTAGTTTCTTTAGAAACAAATGGCATAAGCATTGAAGCCCTGTACAAGGATATATCTAAGTCTTAATGCATGAAGGTCAGAGTAGTCGAACCCTGAAACAGGGGAGACTTTAACTAATAAAATGTACTAATTGGCTCGACCAAAAATTCTAGAAAAAAAAATGTAGATGGATATATGAGTCTAGTTTTAGGTAAAATTTATGAAACTGGTTTTTGAGTTTTTGAAGTCAAGATATGATTTTTAAGGTGACAGTGACGCAGTTAGCCAGCTTGTCTGGAAATTTTTAAAATGGACTGTGAAAATAAATGAATTAAGTCTGTTAGCACCTCGTGTTCGACTCCGGCAACGGTCTCGAGTACGGGGTGTTACACACACGGCCGTGCCACACATCCGTGTGCCAAGCCGTGTAACTCTCTTTGTTTCCCCACACGCCCGTGTGCCTAGCCGTGTGTTAAGATATGTAATCACTAACTTGTAACCTAAGAAAATCATCAAATGGCACACAGTTGTGTCGCTAGGCCGTGTGCCTTACACGGTTGAGTCACACGCCCGTGTCTCAGGCTGTGTAGACCCAAATTTACCTAAAATCAAGCCATTGCCAAGACCATTTTATGCACAATCATTCAACCCATTTAAGCACACTTTAAAGAGAATTAAACATCACCAAAACACATATCAAAATGCAATTTCAAAACCTTAATTCAACTAACCAATATTCCATTCAAAGACACCACAATATACCAAGACATCAACCATCAAAATATGTTCATATTGTACCAATTCATACTTGACCACCTATTCATGTACTTACCTAAAACATACCACATATTGACCATTCTCAAACCAAAAAATGATACCAACAAGTCATACTCATCCGTTATCAAAAAATGACAAAAAAGACTTACCTAGACAAGCATTATAAGTCCATTATCCAAACATGAACATCAAAGCACTAACATACCAAGTTACCATTTACATATTCATCAAAAACACCATTATAAACAACCCTATACATGCCATTATAAACTTCACCAGAATGCACAAAAACTATGAGTTGACTTCTGGATAGTGTGATAGATCTCCAATGAGCTTCCAAACTAAATCGAGTTTCCGATAATCTATAAAATATAGGAAAGAAACTACATAAGCAATTAATGATTAGTAAATTCGTATAAATCAAAACTTAACATACCATTTCATTTGCATAATATAAAGCATAAGTGTAATATAATCCAAATCATAAGCTTGGCATAAGCCTATACATCACTATCAATCCACAAGTTATCATACTTGTACATAATTCAAACATAAGGGAAGTCATTTTCCATATGAAATACATCATTTAGTTCATGCATTCTTTCCATAGGATAATGCTTAATTCAATTTGGAAACTTACCATTTCAACCTCTTTTCTTACCCGTTGAACCATCTAGAATTCCATCGAATACACGGGAAAGCTCACACGAAGTGTGCCTTACATATAACCATAACATTTTCTTTACATTATTGCTCATACAAGCTGTGAAAAATGCCTGCTCACACGAGCTGTGGGTCGAAATGTAAGCTACACGATGTTGATTACAAGAGCTGTAGAGTATTTGGAACAAATGCAGGACCTCAGCCATCGGTAGGACATTCAAGGACAACACCCAAAATATGAAATCCGTAATGACATGTCATTCGTATCCTAAGAATTCCTAAAGTTCAACTCGGACTTGATATTTATCGTAACATTGATAGGTTTAAACATTAATCCATTCACATTTCTATTAACATAATCAATTCAAAATAACATTAATATGATAATCATTCATACGAACTTACCTCGACGACTAGGGGCGTAGAAGTTAGGTCGAACTAATTTGAAGCTTTTACCTTTCCTCGATTTAAGTCCGATTGAGGTTTATCTTGATCCAAATAGATAATTATATTCAATTAAGTACTTCAATTAACCTCAAAAGTTAAATTAAATCCAAAATTTATATCCATATAAAATTACCAATTTGCCCCTAACATTTTAACTTTTTAACAATTTAGTCCCTAAGCTTATAACTTAAAATCTAACTATTTTAATCAAAATCCATGTTAATAAAACATGCAAGGGAACTTGAAGCAACTCATATTTACCATCATTTCACTATAAAACCCTAAAATTTATACCTTTAACAAATTAGTCCCTAATTCTAAAATTCATCAAAAATTCTTTAACAAAACTTGTTTCTTTTTCAACAAAGATTCATAATCTATCATTTAACATCAAAACCTGACTAAAAACATTCATGGCATAACCCTTAACCTTTAACAGTTTTACAAATTGACCCTCAGGCTAACTAGATGAAGCTAAAATGAACTCAAAAACATAAAAATAACGAGGCTCAGAATCACTTACATGCACACACCCAAGCTAGCTGAACATCAAAGTCATAAAAATGGTTATTCCTCTCTTTAATTTTGGTGGAGAAGAAGACTAAAGATGATACCATCTTTTAATTCCTTTTTGTTTTAAGTTTAGTTACTCAATTACCAAATTAACCTTTAAAAACTAACAAAGTTTCAATAAAACCATGTCATGCACATCCACTAATTTATTAAATGGTTTATTTACCCTTCAAGTCTTTAGTTTAAATTTTCATAGGCATTTGACCATTTAAACTAATAAAACTCAACTTTTTCACCTTTTACGATTTAGTCCTTTTTACTTAATTAACTACTTAAACATCAAAATTTCCTAACAAAATTTTAATACGACCTTAATATATTTCCATAGACATTAAAATAATAATAAAATAATAACTTTCTTGTCAGAATTATGGTCCCAAAACCACTGTTTTGAAATCACTGAAATCGGGCTATTACATTCGAGGTGTTTGATTTAAGGTAAACTTTGCTCACTTATCATTGATAGTCGAAGTTGTTCTAACATTGTGAGTAGCTACCTTGTGGACTCTCTTGCTTTTCCATGTAGCAAAAACCCTGAACCATACCATCTTCAATGGCTTAACAAAGGTTCAGATGTACGTGTGGTAAAATAGTCCTTGATCACTTTCAAATTTTGGAATTACATTGATGATGTTTGGTGTGATTTCATTGTCGCCCATTTACTACTTGGTAAACCATGGCAGTATGATCATGATGCTATTCACCGTGGTAAATTGAATCAATATTTCTTTGTTTGCCAGGGGAAGAAGTATACTTTGGCCCATTTGAATCTGAAAGGTGTTCACAATGCTCAAATCAGGATGATGAGATTTTGTAAGGACGTTATAGGAAGTAAGACACAAAATTCAAAAAAAAACTGAGAGAAAGAGGCCTCTAGTGAAAATATCCAAATTAATGATAGCCCAATGGTGAGTGCATCCTCTTGTGAGAAAAAAATGGTTCACAATTTTTATGTAAATGAAAAAGATGTGCGACGAGTCTTAGTCACTAAACTGCCTTGCATCCTTGTTCGATTTAGGCAAAATTGTTTTTCTTTTACTAACCTTAACAATTTTTTGCGTAGTGTTTTTATGTCTCTTTTGTAGGAATATAAAGATATTTTTAATGTGGTACCTAAAAGATTGCCACCTTTGAGGTGTATTCAACATCAAATTAACATAGTACTTGGGTCAACAATTCCAAATTGACCAGCTTATCGAAGCAATCCTGAGCTGACGAAGGAGTTGCAAAAGTAAGCGGATGAACTTTTGGCGAAGGGTCACATTCTTGAAAGTTTAAGCCTGTGTGCAAAGCTAGTAATTTTGGTGCCAAAGAAAGATGGTACATATAGAATGTATGTCGATTGTAGACCAATTAACCAAATTATTATTAAGTATAGGCAGCTTATCCTATTCTAAGGCTTGATGATATGTTTGATGAACTTTATGATACTTGTATCTTTACAAAGATTGATTTAAAAAGTTGCTACCATCAAAGTCGAATGAAAGAGGGGGATGAATGGAAAACAACCTTTAAAACTAAGTTCGATTTATATGAATGGCTAGTCATGTCTTTTGGTTTAACTAATGTACCTAATACTTTCTTGCGCTTGATGAACCATGTTCTGAAACCTTATTCTAGTAAATTTGTGGTAGTATATTGTGATGATATTTTGATTTACTCAACTTTTTTAGATGATCATGTTTTCCATGTTAAATTTATTTTAGAAATTTTGAAAACTAAAAAGTTGTTTGTCAACCTTGGTAAATGCACATTTTTAGTGATAAACTAATCTTTTTAGGTTTTATAGTAAGTGCTTAAGATGTTCATGTCAATAAGGACAAAATAAAGGCAATTAGGGAGTGGCCCACTCCTAAATCAATTACCAAGGAGAGATCTTTCCATGATTGAGCAAATAGACACTTTGTGAAGGATTTTTCGACTATTTTCACCCCATCAGCTAAGGCTATTAAAAATTCTGTGGGTTTTAAACGGGTAGAAGCTTAGGAAAAGGTTTTTCAAGCCTTAAAGAATAAGTTATGTTCTTCTCCAGTTCCTAAATTACCTAATTTTTTTAATACTTTCGAACTTGAATGTGATGCTTCAAGTATTGGAATTGGTGTCATGTTAATGAAAGAAAAACCAATTGCATATTTCAGTGAAAAAATTATATGGAGTGCAATTAAACTACTCAACTTACGACAAAGAGTTGCTTATAGTAGTTCAACCTCTACAAGTTTGGCAACATTACTTGTTTCCAAATGAGTTTGTTATCCATATGGATCATGAATCCCTAAAATGGTTAAAAGGACAAGGTAAGTTGAGCAAGAGACACCTTTAATGGGTAGAATTCATATAGACATTTTCATATGTAATTAAGTACAAAACAAGTAGGTGGTCTGCCACAAATCAATATGGCAAATTAGGCTTTTTCGACGAACTTAAGGAGCTTTTTCTTGAGCAAAATAAAGTTTTTAACGTAGTTTTTCGTTGTTTTCATTATTTTCATATTCTTGGATTATAAATGAAAATGTCTCAATTTTGTCTATTTTTTTTACCAATTTGGTCGCTAGTGCCATTTGGAGGCCTATCGTGTGTTTAAATGCTGTAGAGATGTCTCAGAGATCAAAAACGAGCGAGAATGGCACCAAGGGCAAGGGTATCGTGATATCTAACTGTAACGACCCTATAGTTGGGGTGTCAAAAAGTGCATTGCCGAGACTCTGTTCCTATAAATTAGACTCGCAAATATTTTTAATAAATATTTACGAAGTTAGGTGTGTAGTTAATTAGATTTCGGTTAAGTGAATATGCATGATTTAAGAGTTATTAAATTAGAAGACTAAACGGAGTATAGGGTAGAAGTTGAATTATGATTTTAAAATAATTAAAGAGACTAAAGAAGCAACTATACTTTTGTTTCTTTAAGTGGACAGCATTAATAAGTTAGATTATATATATTTATATGTTAACTTATTATATATATATATTTAAGTTATATAATAAATATATTAGTATAAAAAAAATATTCATTCTTTATTTCTATACATGCAAAACAAAAGTTAGAGAAGAGAAAGAAAATAAGAAGAGTCAATGCACGGCTATAGGGACCTTAATATTCAAACTTCAATCGGTTAGTCAATTTAGTCCATTTTCTTGTAATTTTTATATTTTTGGAATCGCGGTGTTAAGTACTACTCGACCCATGTCGAAATTTTAACATTGATTAAGATTTTAGATATTGTTATTATTGAATAGTTTTAGTATTAGTGATTTAATTGATAGATTTTTAAGCTAGAAATGGAAAAGGATTAAATTGTAGAATAAATTGTAAATTTTGAGAATAGGGACTAAATTGTGAAAAATTAAAAATTAAGGGTTTAATTAACAATAGGGAGCTAAATTTAGCTTAAAGTGAAATTAGTATAAAAATATAGGATTAAATGTGAAGAATAAAAATTAGACTCAGTTTAGGAACTAAATTGGAATTTAAGCAAATGTTGAGTAAAATTTGAAATATTCAATGTGAAAGTGAATTTTGTTGTATTGATGTATTTTAATTGTTTTAATTATGTAGCTAACGTCGTACCAGAATCCTCGACTAAAAAGGGAAGGATAAAATCAACGTTGAATAGCTCGGAATCCATGGTTTGTATTTCTATAGTCCAAACCTAGTTGTTAATTGTTGTATTTTGATTTAATGCATATGATAAGTGGTTGAGGTGAGTATTTTGGCACTATGATAGAGAATTGAAATTATAGTTGATTGAAATGGATTGATTTGGTATATACATTATGAGTATATTGATTAAATGTGATAATGTGCAAATATGAGAATTGGATATTGATTGTATTTGAAAAGTGAAATGAAACCCTATTAACTATATCGGGCTGAGTAGGATATGGATGGCATGCCATAGGATAGGAAGAGTTCAAAGATTTTTTCGACTTCAAGTCGATGAGGCACTGGGTGCCAATTTGCTTCAGTTTAACCAATGAAACACAGGTTGTTAATTTATATAGCGCTGGGCGCAATTATTACTTTAGATTTCTCCGATGAGGCATTGGGTGCCAAACTGGTGTGTTGGTTGGATCTGTGTATCCGTTCGAATCCGAGTTGTGTTAATAGAGGTAAATAAATAATAAAGTTCTATATTGATATTGAAATGACATGATATGTGGAATGGAAATGTGATAATGGATTGGAAAATGGAATGTGAAATATATGAGTTATGTACTCATGAATTGAATATGAAATGAATTGTTCCTTTGCATAAATGTAATGTTGATTGATATATGGAAAGCTATTTATTTAGTAGGTGATGGAATTGAGATAATTGTTTAAGCCAAATCAAGTATGAAATCATGTGAAAAATTGAATACAATACGAAATGAGGTATTAATATGTATGAAATTGAAATGATGATATCTTGTAATGGTATGCTTAGTTAAAAATGCGATTGAGTAATTTAGTTTGAGCATTCATGTATTATTATGTCTTTAAATGTTTGGATTATAGAAATATCATTGAGTTTTACTCAGCATACAGTTTTGTTTTCCGTGCATAGGTTAGGTACTTCTCTTTTGATTACCGACTCAGCATCCAACAACGATCCCGATCTCAAATGTGGTGAAGTTTACCTTCTATGATGGCATGTACCTAGGATGTCTTAAATTGATAGTTATTTTGTGAATGGTTTGAAATAGAGTTATAAGTATAATGTTGGGTTGAGCATATATTTGTGTTTGGAGCTATAATTTGGCATGTTGTTTTGAACCAATGCTTGTTAGGTGTATGTGAATTTAAGTTGATGTTTTAGGTAGTTATAAGATAGGCTAAAATGATTGATTTTGGCATGTTTAAAACTTTGATTTGAATGATTCATGGATGAAATGTTTTAATGGTATAACTTGCGATACCAATGAGGGTACATTGGTTAGGCACCTAGGATGATATTTTTGGCATGTTTTGAGCATGTTTGATCATGTTTTGAATAGGTTAAATGATTGGTAATTGAGTTGCTTAGTGTCCAAGTAAGTAGGAAATTGTAAACTTGAGTTTTAAAGTACTTTGGGTGCACACAGCCTGGCCATAGACAACACACATGGGCGTGTGACCCAAGTCAGAGAGTTATACGGCTTGAGACACAGGCGTGTGTCTCAGCCGTATGAGGCACACAGCTTGGCCACACAGGCGTGTGACCCCTACGTTGAAATTTTTCTAAATTTTCCTAAAATTTTCAAATGTTCCTGATTTAGTCCCGAATCGTTTCTAAAGTGATTCTAAGGCCTCGAAGGCTTCAATAAGGGACCATATGCATGCTTAATGATGGATTATGTTGTGATTATTGAAATTTTTTGAAATGAATAATTTAGATAATGTTTATTCGGTAATTCTCTGAAACCTTATTCCGGCAATGAATACGGGTTAGGGGTGTTACACTAACCTTTGGGACTACGATACCTCCAACAGTGTAAAAGACCAGTGTAATAGCCCGATTTTGGGCCTAGTCAGAATAGTGGTTTCAGAACCACTATTACGAAGCCGGAGAAATTATTTTTAATGTTATTTTATATGTTATAGCATGATTATATGAGTGCATGAAAATTTTGGTGAAATAATTTTAGCGATTGCTTGCTTAATTTTCAATAAGGACCAAATCGCATAAAGTGCAAAAGTTTCGTTCTACTAGCTAAAGGTGTCAAATAGCTATAGTACATTAAATTATGGGTCTTTATTGAGTAAATAGATCATAAATATGTTAGTGGCTGATCAAGGAGACAAAAATTTTGTAGGGTCAAAGTTAGGTGAAACGTTGGTGACTAATTTGACTAGTATTATAATAAAATAAAGAAAAAAAGGTATCATCTTTCATCTTCCTTCTTCCCCATCGAAAATACCAGAAAATAGGGGGTTTTGAAAGCTCAAAAATATCAGCAACTTATATCCCTCACAAGTAAGTGATTTTGATGGCCTTTCTTGATAATTTTTGTACTTTTGGGACCCTTGTAGCATAATCTAACTAATGAGGAGACTATTTTGCAAAATGGTTGAAAGTATAGGGTTTTTTATGAGATTATTCATGTTTTTTTTTGAATTTTTATGGGAGAAAATGAATCTTGGTTGTTAAATAAACAACTTTTGTGAAAGGATTTTCATGAAAACACCTAATATGGACCATTTTGTAAAGTTTGTTAAATGGATGGGAATTGTGTGAAATAATTGGAATTTTGAGTTGCTACAAGAGTAATAAATGTTGGGCTAGGCTTGGCTAATGAGGAAATTTGATAAAAATCATTTTACGAGCTTAGGGGTAAAATCGTAATTTTTGTAAAAGTCTAAGGGCAAAATGGTCATTTTTCCAAAGTATGAATTGTGGAATGCTTAATTCAATGTGATGATTAAATGAGTAAATTTTATTATTTTAGATCAAAAAAATCGAGATTCAGGCTTAAATCGAGAAAGTACGTAGTTTAGGATAAAAAGGGAATAATTAGCCGTTTTTGCATTCGAGGTAAGTCCGTGTGACTAAATAAGCATATTATCCATGTTATTGTTAATATACTTGAAATCTATCTTGCTATGATTGTATTGAATTAAATGTTGATGATATTGAGTATGAGAAAGTGATGCCAAATGTTAATAACATTTATGTAATGATTGGATACATTGGAAATTTGATGGAATATGATATTCCATTGAAACGAGTAAGAAGTGCGTAAATATTACAATTTTATCGTTATTATGCATTTAATGATTGATTTTACATAAAATGTTTGAATTTGGCTATGAGTAATGTATGATGAGACTAATATGGGAAACTCCCAATTGAACCGTAGGAATAGATCGGATATTCATGCCATGATGCTATAGAGATATGAGAGCTAGTGTAAGACCATCTCTGGGACATGGCATCGACCTCGAGATATGAGAGCTAGTGTAAGACCATGTCTAGGACATGGCTTCAGCTTGATATGTGTCAGTGTAAGACCATGTCTGGGACATGGCATCGGCACCGATAGATGAGAGCCAATGTAAAACCATGTCTAGAACATGGCATCAGCCTCAATACAAGAGAGTCAGTGTAAGACCATGCCTGGGACATGGCATCGACTTTGATGTGTGAGCCAGTGTAAGACCATGTCCAGGACATGGCGTTGGCACCTTACCCTATCTTGAGGCTTATTGAATATCCTATAGTATTCCAAATGGTTCAATGGGAAATTTACGGTTTATGTCGGAATAAGATAGGTTATGACCATTATGTGAGTGATACAGGTACTTACATAAAATTCATGAAATGCGTGCTCAATGTATGTTGTATGATTAGTAAGGAATAAAAATGAGTAAGCTATGTTTATGATCATGTTGAAAGGGTACAGGTATGTACTAAAAATTCAGGAGTGATGAGCTCGATGTATATTGGACTTTTGGTAAGAATGTAAATGAGTAAGTCATACCTATGAGAATGACTTTGTGACGACCTTTTAAATATTAGGTCGATACCTATGGTGTATAATTATGTGGTAAATTTGATGGATGATTATTTGTAAGGCTTTTAGGTCGAATGAAATTGGGACATGATATGTTTATCCCTTCACCTTGTGGCCTAATGAATATGAAAAGAGAAATTGATTGGCATGAAAGCCTATTTAAAGATAATTATGAAAGGGTAAAATTAGCATTGAAACAGTTTTGGACAGTAGCAGCAGTTTGACTTTGAAAATCCACCAAAAATTGTGGAAATAGAATTAGAAACTAAATAAAATATGAAATTAAATCTTATTGAGTCTAGTTTCATATAAAAGAAACGATGCAAGCAAAAGAAGTTCATATTATGAGATATCTGAATTGTTGTGAGGCAGAGTTAGAATGATCTCGAAATCCCCTATTCTAATTTGGGAAAATCATTAAAAATTTTCCAAAACTAATTATGGGTTATAATTTATATTATTAGAATCCTTAATAAGACTATTTTCAAAAGAAACAAAAGTGAACATCATTTGAATCCCGTACGAGGAGATAATTAATTTTTAGTGAAGAGGGGTAAGAACTGTTAGACAGCGAAACAAGGGTGACTTTAAAGAAGAAACTATACTTATTGGTTAGACAAAAAATTCTAAAAATTTTATGGTAAGAAGATATATGAGTCTAGTTTCATGGAATTGGCAGATCTTAATTTGGAGTTACGTAGCTCCAGATATAAATAATTTAGTGACTGTAACTTGAGAAAATAGCTTGACTTGAACATAAGCAAAAGCGCAAATAGTATGATATTACCTTGAGAAGTAAGTTGATAAATTGCTTATTAATTTCATACAGTCTTACTAAGCTATAGAGCTTACTCCCTTCCTTTCTTTTTCTTTAGTGTTGATAGGTTAGCTCGGGGTTGGAGGTCGTCGGAGGCAGCACCACACTATCAAACCATCACCTTTGGAATATTGATATATATATATATGCTAAGCGCCTTCAAGTGAGTGGCATGTATAGGGATTTGGTTTTTTTTTATGTTATGTGTTAACATGACTAGCCAAATGTATTGGCGTATATTGAGTTATATTTTATATGGCCATGAAGAGTGGCTTATATTGATTATGATTTGTGAACCCATCTATCTATGCTATGTTCTAATGCTTGTGATGTGATTATGCTTGTTGGCCATATATGGTTGGTGTTATGAAATATGTGCATGATGAATGTTTTATGACCAATCTAAATGGTCATGGCCATGAACTATATGTGTAATATGGAAATAAAGATGTGAAAGATTAAGGGTAACTTAAAGGCTAGGAAAATAGCCTAAGTGTTGGCCACACGAGCTGAGACACGGCCTTGTGTCTCAACTGTGTGGGGGACATGGCCTTAGCACACGGGCATGTGGCTTGGCCGTGTGGTCCAAATTATTCACTGATGTCATAGTCAGAGAGTTACATGGCCTGAGGACATGGGCGTGTCCCTGTGTCCACACGGGTGTATGACCTTGTGTCATGGAAAAATTTTCTAAGTTTTACCAAAACTTTCTAAGGTTCTCGATTTAGTCCCTAACTAATTTTAATGCATGTTTAGGGCTTCGTAGGCCAGTGTATGGGACATTTTTCATGTGTATGAAATGTTTTGATACGAATGAAATTTTATAACCTGATTTTTACATGTTTGTGAACGATTAAGTCTGGTAATGCCTCGTACCCTGTTCTGGCATCGGACACGGTAAGGGTGTTACAACCAGGGACTACCTTTAGTGGTATTGCAATATTCCCTTAGGTATCACGATCTCCACATCCCAAGGAAGACCCCAAGTTTCAACACTGCTCGAGATATCGCGATATCCTCTTCAGGGTATGAGATATCACCTTCGTCAAGGGGACAAACGTGAACAAAAAGGGAAACCTTTGTTTACCTGGCCCACTAATCACACAAGGACCCTGTAGGGGCATTTTTGGCTTCGAAAAGTCATCAGAATACACTTCAGAACAACCAAAAATTGTTCACAAGAAAATAGACACACGTTAGCTTCATTTAGGTTCGTTTTTCTTTAGTTTTCTCCGTACTTTTTTTTAGGGTTTTTATTTTTCTCTTCTTCTACTTTAGATTAGAATTTTTTTTTGCATTTAACTATTATTCTTGTTGTTCTTTATGTTAGTTAAGTTGAGCTAAGTTTTATTTACATTCCCAGTCCCTGTACTTATCTTTCAATACTTTCTAAGCTTTAGTTTAATGTATTTCAGTTTATCTTACTTTAAATCTGTCAAAGCTTGTTCCTTTTATGTTTCTTGCTTTAGATTTCTCTGTTAAATGCTTTTGGTTTCATGCTATTTAAGTTTTCTTGCATAAAAATCTCAACTTTTATATTTTTCTCAAGCTTTACTTACGTGGCTGACTTGATTTTCATTACTATGTTTATTTTCTTCACTTTGAGCATGTGTAGCAAAACCTTTAAAGAGGTTGGTTGATGGAGATGTGGATAAACTAAACTCTTTGGACAAATGACTAAATTGTAACAAATTGAACTAATTTGAATAGAACTAAGAACTTAGGTTAGTGACTCCCCTAAGGGAATATTAAGATAAAGTGAGACCGGAAGGTAATCTTCACGCACTTGTTCATTAGTCCTGGATCCGAACCTGATTTGCTTAAGTCAGTAAAATTGAGATCGGAAGAAAAAATGGAGCCACTTAGTAATTTAAGTGATTTGTGTCTTGAGTCTGAAATTTGGTGAATTCATTCCTTGTCACAAAACAAATGATGCTACACATGTGGCTAACTTATTCTTTAGAGAGGTGGTGCACCTACATAAGATACCTCACATCATTGTATCTGACAGAGACGTAAAGTTCTTAAGCCACTTTTGAAAAGTGTTATGGGGTAAGCTTGGTACTAAACTATTATATTCTACTACATGTCGCCCCCAAACTGATGGATAAATCGAGGTAGTCAATTGAGTTTTAGGTGCTTTACTATGAGTTGTTGTGGGTAAAAACCTTAAAAATTGGGAAGAATGTTTGTTATTTTTTGAATTTGCATATAACTAATCTATTCACTCTACAGCTGATTATTCCCCATTTGAACTTGTTTTTGGTTTTAATCTACTAACTATACTTGATCTTGTGCCATTGCCTATAGAAAACATTTCTATTTTAGATGGTGAGAAGAAAGTTGAATTGGTGAAATTCATGCATGAGAAAGCAAGACAATGAATCGCCAAAACAAATGAAGTGATTGCCAACAAAGTTAACTAGGGGCGTATGCAAGTTATATTTGAGCTCGGTGACTGGGTTTGCGAACATATGAGAAAAGAACGATTTTTGAATAAACTTAAAAACAAAATTTGACCCATGTGGTGGTGGACCTTTTCAAGTACTCAAGCGCATTAACGATAATGCATATCAAATTGATCTTCCCGATGAGTATAATGTTTGTGCCTGTTTTAATGTCATTAACCTTTCTCCTTTTGATATTGCAGATTTGAGGATGAATCCTTTTGTGGAAGGGAGGAATGATACGAGCAGCTCAGTCCAATTCAAAGGCCATAATAGAGATGCGCTTATTTTCCTCAAGGCCCAATCACGAGATCCAAATCCAAGTAGCTAAAGTCAAAACTCAACTTATTTGTTCAAGACTTTATCACAAAAAAATTGAGAAGAAAAGCTGAAGCTTCAAGGTGATGGATTTTGAAGTTCAATATGGAGCAAAGATGAATTAGAAGGGACTAAGATGACAAGCCCATCTGGAAGATGTTAACAAGCTTAAGCGTTTCACTTCAAAGACCCCAATCAATCCCACAAGCTTAGGTATTTCATATTGGATCTGGGTTTTAGGCTTAATTTTTATTATATATGAGCTCAATATTGTATTTATCAGCTCTTGTTATTTTATTATTCTGGTTTTTTTATAATTATTAAGTACTTTAAGTTATTTAGGAGTTTTTTGTCAACAAGAAAGTTTAATTTAAAACTACTCCTTGTTTAGGTTAATTAGAGTTCTAGTATACTAAAGAGTTTTATTTAGATTTTTTTAGTTATCCTATATAAAGGCATCTACATTGTACACAAAGGAATCCATTATTATTCAACAATTTCTCTTTTGAGTTAATAAATTCTCATTGAGTTTTTTTTTCAAGACTTTCTCTTGAGTTTTCTTTTAAAAGAGTTTAGCAATCTTTTCAGATTATAGGGATTATCTTCAAACTTTTTCTTGCCAAAATTTTTTCCTTGGAGGGGAAATTAGAGTCGCTTGAAGGGGGTTGTAGAATCTTCTTGTTTTTAAGGCTTTTTAGGACTTTTACATGCAACGTTCTATCTTTTCCATCTATCTGCTTTATTTTCCTTTTTATTGTTCTAATCTTTGATTTATTGTTCTATTTTATTTATCTTAGTTATTTATTTTAGTTTTTTTTATCTTACTTGGATTCGGTTGCATTTCAAGTGGTGCCAAAATCCAAGTTTCTTTGCGAACGTCTTGAGACTTAAGTCAAATCTGTGACTTGGACAAACTTTACGATCCTCTTCCTCACTATTCCGCACTCATCCTCTCTAATCCTTATCAAAAGGTGAAAGAAAGAATGAAAAATCCCTTATTTTTTACAATTTGGTCCCAAAATATTTAAGGTAAACATGTTTTTCTTTTGAAATTTTTATGTTTTCATGATCATCTAAGCTTGATTTTTAATACCCATGCCTTAGATTCCTAAATTATTGAGTTTTATTCAAGATGCCATTAAAGGACTTATTAAGCTTTAAGCTTTATTTTTTAGGGTGAGAATTAGAAGTATGAGTTTTGGGCATGTTACGACTAAGTTGAAAAGTAGGGAAAAATTTGGATTTGATTATAAATTTCAAGCCTTATAATTAGTTTTATGACATTGGAGTCTAAATTGAATAAATTAAAAATTATTAAAAAATTGTGTTATAGATTCAAAGTTTGGGGTCCCTAATGAAAGAATATGAAATCAAATTTTTATTCAATACTAAATATCGGAGAATATTGCTATAAACATCACAACTTTTATATTTTTAAAATAAATTTTAAATTTTCGTTGTGCACTATTCCATTGTTTTTCAAACCGATTTTTTCAACGTGAATGCATTTTCTGTAACAGCTCGTTTTTAGTCAAACTGGAACAGTAGTTTCGGGACCATAAATTTGAGGTCAAAAAATTTATTTTATTATTATTTTAATGTTTACAGCATGATTGAATGATTGTGTGAAAATTTCGTTAAGAAATTTTATCATTTAAATGGTCAATTTGATAAAAAGGACTAAATCACATAAAGCATAAAACTTGAGTTTTAATAGCTAAAGGTGTTTAATAGCTATAGAACATTAATGTTAAGGTCCTTATGCTTTAATTAGACCATTTTAATTGCGATTGGACATATATGGACATATTATTATGTGTTTTAAATGGTTTATTACTAAGGTTATAATTGTAAACTAGTGGTTAAACTTAACATAAATAAAATAAAACCAAATTAGCCTTATTATCATCTTCCATAACCAAATATTAGGGCTATAAAATACCATTGATGTGTTTTTCATTTGATTAAGCTTGTGTGGCTAATTAAAGTACGATTTTTGTCCCATTTTTAATGATTTCTATGTTTTTAAGACCGTTGTAGCTTATTCTAGCTAGCCCAAGGACTAATTTGTAAAATTGTTAAATTTGAATGATGCCATTGTTGAATACATGTGTATTTTGAATTTTCTTGATAGATTATGAATGCCTGTTGATAGATATACAAGTTTTGTAAAGTGATTTTTAGTAAAAATGCAAAATAGGGATTAAATTGATAAATGTGTAAAGTTAGTGGTTAAAATGTCAAATAAAGAAAAATTATAGGTTGCTAAGGGCATTATGGTAATTCGGCTAGCATGGGTTTATTGTGAATTTCATTAATTTGTGATTTTATGAAATAAGGACTAAATATTTGAAATATGTGGGACAAAAGTGTAAATGTGTTTTGAAGTGTGTTGTTTACTAAATTGAATGAATAAATGATTAAATAAGTTAATTTTAAATATATTTAGATCAAGAAAGAGAAATACAGACTTGGATCGGGGAAAAGATAAAGTTATCAACTAATCGACTCGATTCTCCGTTTTAACATCTGAGGTAAATTCGTATGTTATAATTTCATTACAAATGTATTTTATGTGCTTTGATATAGCATGAATTGTGATTATGTTATTACGAACAAGTTCAGAAATGATTCCACGAAGATTCAACAGTTGGAATCCCAGTTGAACCTTAGAAATAGTTTAGGATGCTAGTGACATGTCATTAGGGATACCTTAAGTTGGCTTCGGGCCATGATTTAGCACTTCAGGTGCGAGATAAATTGATTTGGCTTCAGGCCATGCATATCGGCTGATTTGGCATCGGGCCATGATATCAATATTTTGTATACGCTACCTTGATTTGGCTTCAGGCCATGGTATAGGTGCTTATCGTGTGAGATCCTTGAGTATCTGACTTCTATTCCGAATATTTCAATAGGTAAATGAAAAACAAGAATGAGTTAAGATTGTTACGAGACGATACAGGTATGTGCATAAACCATAATAGTTCTGAATTGAAGAAATTTTAAAGAGAGTATATAACTTTGTGAATGAGAAATGGTAAGGTTTATTAGTTGTTGTGAATTTATGTATATAAATTCAATTGTTGAATTATGTGTTTATGATTTTATCGAGTTAATTTCATATGAGCTTACTAAGTTTTGTAGTTTACTTTGTTTATTTTCCCCGTGTTTTATAGTGTATTCAAGCTAGTTCGGATTCAGGGATCGTCGGAAACCAGTTCACACTATCTACCTATCACTTGGTACCTTTGAAATTTGGTATATTAAGTATATGGCATGTATAGGTATTTTTGGGTCATTTTGGTTATAACTTGCTAGTGATTTTGGCCATATGAATTGGCATTGTAAATGTTATGTTTGGTATGTAAATATTTGGCCATGGGTGATGGTATATTTTGGTTTATTTAGTATGTTTGAACCATATACATATGTATATAATTATGTCTTGTGAATTGAGTTGGTTGGTGGTTTTGTGATGATTGATAGTAATAGGCATTATGAATGTTAAATTGATGATTTTTAAATGTCGGTATACTAGTGAAAGTAGACCAAATAATACATGTAACGCCCCGAATTTTGGGCCTAGAAGTTTTGGGTTTTGAGCATAAGGGCAGTGAGGAGGTTGCACATATGTGTTTAGCTGTGCACTTTAGTGTCAGAATAGATCTGCTGGTCTAGTGGTTAAGTGGAGTGTTAGTGTACCTTGAGGTTCTGGGTTCGAGTCTTGGGGTGTGCGTTTTATTCCTTGTTTTGGTTTTTGTTGTTAGTGAATAATTATAATTACTTATAATTATGAAATTTAGTGTTTATTTAATTTTAATTTTATTTAATTTTTTTTCATATCTTTATTTTCTTTTCCCTGGACGTCTCTTTTCCTTTTTGAGGGGTTCTCTCTTTGGTTTTTCTTTTGGGAATTGTTGTGATTGCTTTGGAACAATTTGCCTACGGACTTCAGATGGTCGCTCCTCTGTCACCCTTTTCGATCGCAAAAACAAGTGTGGGAATCGAACTGTAACTATGCTATTTCTATTTGTCTATTTAATTTGCAAACTCTTTGTTTGGCTTTTCTTAACTGTAGGCTAACCCGTTGGTTTTGGGTTTTTAGTCGATGGAAGTGATGGGAAATCCTCTCTCTTTGATGTATGTTGGTAGGGTAAAGGTTAGGGATGGTTCTGGTGGCTGAAACGGTAGTTTTTTGACTGATTTGGGGTGGTTTTGTGACCTCCCTGATCACCACACGGGCGTGTGCCGAGGCACACGGTCGTGTGGCCAATTTGGGGATTTTGTCAAAATTCACACGACCGTGTCCCTTGGGCATTCAGATGCCTAACCATATGGCCGTGTGGCTGATTTGGGGATTTAGAAATCCCACACGGGCGTGTGTTTCGGAACACACAGTCGTGTCTAGTGGGCACACAGGCGTGTGAGACCCTCACACGGCCATGTCTTCCCTACACCTTATTTTAGCAATTTTGGACAGTAAGTTATACGGCCTGTTCACATGGTCGTGTCCCTACTTCACATAGTCGTGTGCCTCTATCACACGGCCGTGTGCTACCCTTCACATGGGCGTTTGGATTCCCACACGGCCTGGATTGTCCCACACAGCCGGGGCACATGGGCGAATGGCCCTATTTCACCAGATTTTGGTTTTAGGACAAATGTAAGTGCAATCATGACTCTGTGTGTTTCAACCCTCGACTAAGCCTTACTGAGGGTAATTATGACTCTGATAAAGACTTGATATGTATGTTATATGTGTTTTGGTTCTGTGATAAGCTTGATACTGAATTCGAGTTATGAGTGTGCACCTATGTGATTCTGTAACTGACTGATTGGATGTGAATGTCTGCTTTTGATTAATTATCTAAGACTGGTTTTCTGATTGTGTACATTTGACTGCATACATACATACATACATACATATGCATAAACTATTTTGGGTGGGTTTTTGATGAGAAGGAAGATTGACTGAACCGAACTAGCAGCTGATCTGTTGCTTATTAGCCCCTAATACCTAGATGGTTATTGGCGGTCCCAATACCCTGAGGGTCATGAACAATTTAATTGTACTGTGGACTACCGCACTGCATTGTACAGAACATACGTCAGCATCGCTGCGTATCATTAACTGAACTGGCAGTTTCACTACAACCTATCAGTATAGCGTCTTATCGCATTGCACTGTACCACATGTACGTTAGCCACGCTACATACCATTATTTAATCTGGTAGTTTATACTACATGTCTATACCGTGATTTACCGCATTGCACCGTACAACTTATACGTTAGCTTTTCTGCGTAATATACGTGACTACAATTTATCTACATACTGTTAGCCCCAATACCCAGAGGGTCGTGGGCAGTCCCTATTCCCTGAGGGCTGAGGACAATCCTGATAGCCATCATTGTCGGGCAACCCAAGATGACATCAGTTGGAGTGCAGGGTTGGATGGGCCTTACGAGGTCCTGAGTGGAGTGATTGGTGGGACGAGCTTAAAGCTCTTATAAGGAGTGATAGGGGACAGAGAGGTGTGTTGGCTGGATGGGTGGGTTTCTCGTAACTCAATTGCATTCATATGCATCATATTGACTGTTTGACTGAAATGTCTGATTGACTGTTCGAATAAAAGGCACTTGTGCCTATGAGAATTGTGTGGACTTTGACTGCGACTGTCTGACTAGATAGTTACTATGACTGTTTGAAGAATTACTGCTACTGTGCCTAAATGGTACGTGAAACATTGTGTGTCTAATTAACCTTTATGATTGTAAAGTACATATGCTGTGTGTTTGATTTTGGGTGAATTCGCTCAACTGTCATTTGCCTGTAAGTATGTTCTGCTTTTGAACTGCTTCTAGTTCCCTATTTTCGTTGCTTGGGTTTAATTGGTTTTTTCTCACACTGAGCTCGAGTAGCTCACCCCTCCTCTGTTTCCCCTTTTAGGTACAGTTCTGGATTCTGTTGATAGACTCGGTACGAGGAGGTCTCAGACAGTCTAGGTGGAAATGGATTATCAGTTTGTGATTTCCAGTTTTTATATTTGGTTATCGTACTGTAAGACTTTATACAAGTATGGTACAAATTCTAATTTAAGTTTTATTCATTTTAATTCTGAATTTATATACTAAACTTAACTGAAATTTTGTTGTTCAAGTTTTATATGATTAAACGTTTTGATATGACGTAATAATTTCTTTTTGTAAAAATTTGCCTACGATCACCTCGGTGATCAATGTAGCATCCTAAATTCGGTCTAAACTTCTAGGCCAGGTTTGGGGTATTACAATGCATATTTGTTAATGGTCATTTTGTTGATTTGGGAATATAAGATTTGGTTTGAAATTGGTTAGCATAATATGGTATTTAAGTATTATGTTGATTGGTGTTTGAAATTGTATAAGTTAAACTTGTTTGGAGTTGAAATATATGCCTATTGATGCTATGAATTGGTGCCATTTTTTTTGTGTAGTTGAACACAAACGGGGTGGCAAATTAGCTTGGTAAAAAGTCTATTTTTGTCCACACGGGCATAGACACAGACATGTGTCTCAGTCATGTGTAACACACTATTATATTACACGGTCGTGTGTCTCCTGGTATGGTTTTAGAAATCAAGTCAGTATGCTCCACACGGCCTCACACACGGGTGTGTGACTTGGCCGTATGGCATAAGTCAGTATACCCTATAGGTTTGGCACAGCCTAGCACACGGCCTGGCACACAGGCATGTGTGGCCATTTTTAAGGCACACGGACGTGTGTGTTGATCGTGTGACCCAAGTCAGAGAGTTACACGGGGTTAGACATAGGCTGGGACACGGCCATGTGCTCCCATTTTGAATGTTTACATAGCCTGTGACACGGGCGTGTCTCTCACACGGCTTGGCCACAAGGGCGTGTGTCCCCTGGTTTGAGAAAAATTTTCCAAGTTCACGAAGGTTTCTTAAGTCATCGGTTTAGTTCTGAACCACTCCCAAAGTATGTTTAGGGCCTCATAGGCTCGTATTACGGACAAATTGATTGAGTTTGAATGATGAATGTATGAAATGATATTATGTATGTAAAAAGTTTGTGTAATTGTGTTGTAAGTCCGGTAATGCTCTGTAACCCTATTCTGGTGTTGAATACGGGTGAGAAGTGTTACATTTATTAGTATCAGAGCTACAGTTTAGTTGATTCTAGGACTAACATAGCGTATGCAAGAGTCTCGTTATACATGTCATATATAAACTGTAGTAGTGTGATGACTCCAGACATTTTAAAATGTGTTTTCATATAGTAAATGGATCTCAATCGAGCCATAGCTGATGAGGTTGAAAGTAATGCACCCGCTCCCGCTCAAGGGACAGTGTCGTCTGATTCTAGACCTATGTTGGGTAGCCAGGTAAGAGAGGCTAGAGAAGCCTTCTTCCAAATGATGAACGATTGGTTCACTCAATATATTTGAACGAATCCAAATGATCAACAACCTCCACCCCTCCTAATTCCCAACCGATTCATGTAGCTCCTCAAGGAGTAGAACTTTTAAGATTGAACAAGCCTCCAGTTAATAAGATTCGTAAGCACGGGGCTGAAGAGTTTAGTGCTAATGTTGATGTTGACCTTGAGAGAGCTGAGTTTTGGCTTGAAAATACGATTCGAGTGTTTGATGAGCTTTCTTGCACGCCGACTGAATGTTTAAAGTGTGCTATATCCCTTTTGAGAGACACAGCGTATCAGTGGTGGAATACATTAGTATCAGTAGTGCCGAGGGAGAGAGTCACTTGGGAATTCTTTCAGACTGAATTTTGAAAGAAATACATCAATCAATGATTTTTGGATCAAAAGCACAAAGAGTTTTTAGAACTTAAACAAGGTCGCATGACCATAACTGAGTACGAGAGAGAATTTGTACGATTGAACAAGTACGCTCGGGAGTATGTTTCTACCGAAGAGATTATGTGCAAACGGTTTGTTGATGGGTTGAACAAAGATATTAAACTTCTGGTTGAGATATTAGATTTGAAAGAATTTTTTGTGTTGGTTGATCGGGCTTGCAAAGTCGAAGACTTTAGCCGAGAAAAGAGAAAAGCTGATTCAGAGGCTAGAGATTCGAGGAAAAGACCGATAAATAAACCTTTTCATTCTTCATCAAAGAAATACGGAGATTTGTATAGTCGATCGAATGCATCAGTGGGGTACCAGAATAGAGATAATAAACCTGAGTGTCATCAGTGCAGGAGAAGACATTTTGGTGAATGCTGGAATAAGAGTACTAAAGCTTGTTTCAAATGTGGCTTGCCGAATCATTTTATTAAAGACTGTCCTGAGATGGTTGAGAAAGATGGACCTCAGAATGTGAGACCAAGTAATATTTCAACTAGAGGAAGACCACCAATAAATGTTGGAAATGTGAGTAGTAGTCGAGGGGTGACACAGGAATCCGCAGTGAGATTTAAAGCTAGAGCACCTGCCAGAGCCTACACTATTCGCGCTAGCGAAAAAGCGTCATCACCAGATGTTATTACCGGTACATTTTCTCTTTACGACACTAATGTGATTGCTTTAATTGATCCTGGATCGACACATTCTTATGTTTGTGAAAATTTAGTATCTTGTAAGAAATTGCCTATTGAAATTACTGAGTTTATGATTAAAGTATCGAACCCCTTAGGCAAGTATGTTCTAGTTGACAAAGTATGCAAGAACTGTCCTTTACTGACTCGGGGTTACTATTTTTCGGCTAACTTGATACTTTTACCATTTGATGAGTTCGATGTAATTCTAGGTATGGATTGGTTGACTCTACATGATGCCATTGTGAACTGGAGATGAAAGACTATAGAATTGAATTGTTTGAATAATGAAATTCTTCGGATTGAATATGATGAGTTGGGTGGATTGTCAATAGTGATTTCATCGATGTTGGCTTAGAAATATGTGAGAAAAGGTTGTGACGCATACCTAGCATATGTTTTTGAAATCGAGGTGTCTGAAAAGAAAATTGAATCAGTGTCTGTAGTTTGTGAACATTCAAATGAATTTCCAGAAGAATTGTCTAGGTTGCCACTAATTAGAAAGGTTGAGTTTGTCATTGAGTTAGCACCGGGAACTTCGTCGATATTTATAGCTCCATACAAAATGGCTCCGACAAAGTTGAAAGATTTGAAAGCTCAGTTACAAGAGTTAACGGATGCAAGTTTTAGACGACCTAGTTTTTTGCCTTGGGATGCACCTGTATTGTTCGTAAAGAAGAAAGACGGGTCAATGAGAATGTGTATTGATTATCGTAAGGTCAACAAAGTTACGATAAAGAATAAGTATATGTTGCTGAGAATAGATGATTTGTTTGATCAATTGAAAGGCACAACAGTGTTTTCGAAGTCTGATTTGAGATCGGGTTATTATCAATTGCGAGTTAAAGACTCATACGTGCCAAAAACTACGTTCAGAACGAGGTAAGAACACTATGAACTCCTTGTTATGCCTTTTGGACTAACCAATGCTACTGCCATTTTTATGGATTTGATGAATCGGATCTTTAGACCGTATTTAGACAGATTTGTTGTTGTGTTCATTAACGCATTCTGATCTATTCACGAGAAGTGTCTGAGCATGCTGAGCATTTGGGGATTGTGTTGCAAACCTTGAGAGATAAGCAACTGTATGCTAAATTCAGAAATCTGAGTTTTGGCTCCAAAAAGTCAGATTTTGGGGACATATTGTATCGGAAGATGGCATTCGAGTTGATCCGAGCAAGATTTCTGCAGTTATTGATTGGAAACCACCTAGAAATGTATGTGAGATTAGAAGTTTTTTGGGATTGGCTTTTTACTATCGACGTTTCGTTAAAGGGTTTTTGATGATTGCTACACTGATGACCAGACTACTATAGAAAGATGTAAAGTTTGAATGGCCCGAGAAATGTCAACAAAGCTTTGATCAATTGAAAAAATTGCTAATTGATGCAACAGTGTTGGTTCAACCTGAATCGGGTAAAGAATTTGTGATTTACAGTAACGCATCATTGAATGGTTTGGGTTGTGTGTTGATGCAAGAGGGAAAAATAATAGCTTACGCTTCCAGACAGTTGAAGTCGTATGAAAAGAACTATCCGATGCATGATTTAGATTTGGCCACTATAGTTTTTGCATTAAAAATTTGACATCATCATTTGTACGGTGAAAAATGTCATATCTTTACAGATCGTAAAAGCTTAAAATATATTATGACTCAAAAATATTTGAATTTGCGACAATGGAGATGGCTTGAATTACTAAAAGACTATGAGTTAGTAATTGATTATCACCCGGGAAAAGCGAAAGTGGTTGCGGATGCTTTGAGTAGAAAATCATTGTTTTCCTTGAAAGCAATGAATACACAGTTCACATTATCTGATGATGGTTTGATTTTAGCTGAGTTAAAGGCTAAACCAATTTTGCTTCAGCAGATCTGCAAAGCTCAGAAATGTAATAGTGAATTGCAAGCTAAAAGAGTGCAATGTGGGTCGACTAGTGATTCAGAGTACCAAATCAGATCCGATGATTGTTTGATGTTCTGAGATATAATCTGCGTATCAAAAAATCCAGAGTTGATTCAGAAAATTTTGCACGAGGCACATAATAGTTGTTTATCTGTTCACCCGGGGAGTACTAAAATGTACAATGATTTGAAAAAGTCGTATTGGTGGTCGGGTATGAAACTAGACATTTCTGAATTTGTATCAAAGTGTTTGATTTGCTAGCAAGTGAAAGCCGAGCAACAAGTGCCTTCAGGATTGCTTTAGCTTGTTATGATACTAGAGTGAAAATAGGACAGAGTTACGATGGATTTCGTGTTGGGATTGCCTTCGTCTCCAAACAAGAAAGATGCTATTTGGGTTGTCATTGATCAATTAACGAAATCAGCACATTTCATTCCGGTACGTACTGACTATTCACTTGATAGATTAGCTGAATTGTATATTGTTGAGATTGTTAGATTGCACAGGGTGCCAATTTTGATTATTTTGGATAGGGATCTGAGGTTTACATCTCGGCTTTAGAAGAAATTACAAGAATCTTTGGGTACAAAGTTGAACTTTAGTACAGCTTTTCATCCTCAAACCGATGGTCAGTCTGAGAAAGTAATTCAGACTCTCGAAGATATGCTCAGATGTTGTGTTTTAGAATTCGAAGGCAATTGGGAGAAATATTTGCAGCTAGTTGAATTTGCGTATAATAATAGCTTTCAATCAAGTATAAAGATGCCACTGTATGAAGCTTTGTATGGTCACAAATGTCGAACTCCATTGTATTGGACTGAGCTTAGCGAGAAACAGATTCACGGGGTTGATTTGGTTAGAGAAACCAAAAAGAAAGTGAAAATAATTCGTAACTGTCTGAAAGCAGCTTCAGATTGTCAAAAATCTTATGCGAATTTCAAACGAAAAGACATTGAATTTTAGATCAGTGACTAAGTGTTTTTGAAAGTATCTTCGTGGAAGAAAATACTTGTTTCGGTCGAAAAGGCAAATTGAGTCTGCGATTCATCAGGCCGTATGAAATCATCGAAAGAATAGGGCCAGTAACATATTGATTAGCCTTACCATCAGAATTAGAAAAGATTCATAATGTATTTCATTTATCAATTTTGTACCTGTATAGACTACTCCATCACATGTGATTTCTCCTTCTTAAATTGAAATTCAACCTGATTTGACATACAACGAAGAACCGATCAAAATTCTAGCACGTGAGGTTAAGCAGTTGAGAAATAAAAGCATAACTCTAGTGAAAGTACTTTGGCAACGTCAGGGTGTTGAAGAGGCTACGTGGGAGCCCAAGAAAGCTATGAGGGAACAGTACCCTAACCTATTCACTGGTAAGATTTTCGGGGACGAAAATCCCTAAGGGGGAGAGTTGTAATAACCCATTTTTAGTCAATCGGAATAGTGGTTTTGAGACCAAAAATCCAAGTTCAAAATAATTATTTTATTATTATTTTAATGTTTACAGCATGATTGAATGATTGTTTGAAAATTTCATTAAGAAATTTTATCATATAAATGGTCAATTTGATAAAAAGGACTAAATCCCGTAAAGTGTAAAACTTGAGTTGTAATAGCTAAAGGTGTCTAATAGCTATAGAACCTTAAAGTTAAGGTCCTTATGTTGTAATTAGACCATTTTAATTGTGATTGGACATATATGGACATATTATTATGTGTTTTAAATGGTTTATTATTAAGGTTATAATCGTAAACTAGTAATTAAACTTAACATAAATAAAATAAAACCAAATTAGCCTTATTATCATCTCCCATAACCGAATATTAGGGCTAGAAATTACCATTGATGTGTTCTTCATTCGGCCAAGCTTGTGTGGCTAATTAAGGTACGATTTTTGTCCCGTTTTTAATGATTTCTATGTTTTTGAGATCATTGTAGCTTATTCTAGCTAGCCCAGGGACTAATTTGCAAAATTATTATAGATTTTGAATGATTTCATTGTTGAATACATGTGTATTTCGAAGTTTCTTGATAGATTATGAATGCTTGTTGATAGATATACAAGTTTTGTAAAGTGATTTTTAGTGAAAATGCAAAATAGGGATTAAATTGAGAAATGTGTAAAGTTAGTGGTTAAAATGTGAAATAAATGAAAATTTTGGGTTGCTAGGAGCATTATGGTAATTCGGCTAGCATGGGTTTATTGTGAATTTCATTAATTTGTGATTTTATGAAATAAGGACTAAATATTTGAAATTTGAAATATGTGGGGCAAAAGTGTAGATGTGTTTTGAAGTGTGTTTTGGACTAAATTGAATAAGTATATGATTAAATAAGTTAATTTTAAATATATTTAGATCAAGAAAGGAGAAATACGGACTTGGATCAGGGAAAAGATAAAGTTATCGACTAATCAACTCGATTCGCCGTTTTAACATCCAAGGTAAGTTCGTATGTTGTAATTTCATTACAAATGTATTTTATGTGCTTTGATATAGCATGAATTGTGATTATGTGATTACGAACAAGTTCGGAAATGATTCCACGAAGATTTGACAGTTGGAATCCCAGTTGAACCTTAGGAATAGTTTTGGATGCTAGTAACATGTCATTAGGGATACCTTGAGTTGGCTTTGGGCCATGATTTAGCACTTCGGGTGGGAGATAAACCGATTTGGCTTCAGCCCATGCATATCGGCTGATTTGGCTTCAAGCCATGATATCAGTGTTTCGTATAAGCTACCTTGATTTGGCTTCGGGCCATGGTATAGGTACTTATAGTGTGAGACCCTATTCTAAATGGTTCAATAGGTAAATGAAAGATGAGAATGAGTTAAGATTGTTACGAGACAGTACAGGTATGCATAAACCATAATAGTTATGAATTGAAGAAATGTTAAAGAGAGTATATAACTTTGTGAATGAGAAATTGTAAGGTTCGTTAGTTGTTGTGTATTTATGTATCTATATTCAATTGTTGAATTATGTGTTTATGTTTTTATCGAGTTTATTTCATATGAGATTACTAAGCTTTACTTACTTTGTTTATTTTTATCGTGTTTTATAGTGTATTCAAGCTAGCTTAGATTCGAGGATTGTCGAAGATCGCTTTACACTATCTACCTATCACTTGGTACCTTTGAACTTTGGTATATTAAGTATATGGCATGTATAGGTATTTTTGGGTCATTTTGGTTATAACTTGCTAGTGATTTTGGCCATATGAATTGGTATTGTAAATGTTATATTTGGTATGTAAATATTTTTCCATGGGTGATGGTTTATTTTGGTATGTTTGAACCATATACATATGTATATAATTATGTCTTGTGAATTGAGTTGGTTGATGGTTGTGTGACGATTGACAGTAATAGGCATTTTGAATGTTAAATTGATGATTTGTAGATGTTGGTATACTAGTGAAAGTAGGCCAAATAATGCATTTTTGTTACTGGTCATTTTGTTGATTTGGGAAGATAAGATTTGGTATAAAATTGGTTAGTATAATATGGTATTTAAGTATTATGTTGATTGGTGTTTGAAATGGTATAAGTTAAGCTTGTTTGGATTTGAATTATATGCCTATTGATGCTATGAATTGGTGTATTTTTGGTTGTGTAGTTGAACACAAATGGGGTGGCAAATTAGCTTGGTAAATAGCCTATTTTTGTCCACACGGGTAGAGACACGAGCGTGTGTCTCAGTCGTATGTGACACACGGTTATGTTACACGGCCGTCTGTCTCCTGGTGTGGTTTTAGAAATCAAGTTAGTATGCTCCCCACGGCCTCACAAACAGGTGTGTGACTTGGCTGTGTGGCATAAGTCAGTATACCCTATAGGTTTGGCACGGCCTAGCATATGGGCATTTGTGGCCATTTTTAGGGCACACGGGATTGTGTGTTGGCCTTGTGACCCAAGTCAGAGAGTTACACTAAGTTGGACACGGGTTGGGACACGGCCATGTGATCCCATTTCGAATATTCACCCGGCCTGTGACATGGGCGTGTCTCTTACACGGCCTAGCCATACGAGCGTGTATCCCCTGTTTTGAGAAAAATTTTCCAAGTTCGCCAAGGTTTCTTAAGTCATCGGTTTAGTCCCGAACCACTTCCAAAGTATGTTTAGGGCCCCGTAGGCTGGTATTAGGGGAAATTGATTGAGTTTGAATGGTGAATGTATGAAATGATATTATGTATGTAAAAAGTTTGTGTAATTGTGTTGTAAGTCCAGTAATGCTCCGTAACCCTCTTCCGATGTTAAATACAGGTGAGGAATGTTACATTTTCTTGATAAGTACAAAAGATGACTTAAAATTAATTTAATTTCTTCAAGTTATTATTTAATTAATTCTAATTAAATAATTAAAGTTTGAAATGATAATTAAATTAATTAGTCATTGTAGATTTATTGAATGGACAATTAAAATAATTTTTTTCATAAATTCTAGTTCAATAAAGATGTCATTACTTTAACAAAATTATAATTGAATTGAGAAAATAATTTAATTGGGAAAATTAAATTAATTTATTTATATTTTGGAAATAAAAAATAACTATTGGTTGGATAAATTATAAGTTTTAGATAAAAGTTCTTACAACACATATAATTATACCCAATATGCGAAATAGGCCCGGGACCCATCTAATGTGAGAGGTGGTAAATCCTCATCTTAGTAAGGGTATATTGCCACCCTTTGTATTTTTTTATTGTAGAATACTATATTTTCTATTAAATATTATTATTTAATTAACCATTGTTCAAGCAAGACTTTTGTATCATTTCTCTATAAACAGGAATTATAAGTAAGACCTAATTACATAATTTTTACACAAGTTATTAAGCAGCATTATTTTGTCAAAAAATAGTGACAAATTATTTTTAGAATAAATTCTATATTTTGGGAAAAACTCATAGTTTCTGATTTTATAGAGAGAATTAATTTTCCCACTAAAAGTTAATAAAAGTTTTCATTTTGCACACTTGATTCATTTCGTCTGAGCCCACATTCGAAGCCAATTCGGGTTTGAGGATAATGGAGAAGGTCATTGGTAGAAATCTGAGAAATGAATTGGATTGCGTCGTATAAATCATAGGTAATAATTTTGTTAAGGGTTTATTTGTGACAGCCCTAGTGTGACCCTAGTCGGAAAGTGGTTTCGGGACCACAAAACCGAGTCATAAAAATAATTAATTGTTATATTCTATGCTTATTTTGTGTGTACATGAGTATGTGGAAGTTTCATTCTCTAATTTTGCCAATTGCATGAGAAATTATTAAATAGGGATCAATATGAGACATGGTGAAATATGATAGGCTAATTTAAAATGGTCTATTAGTGCATGTACCAAAAAGGGTGGTTTTGCATGTCAATTTACCCAAAAGATGAAGAGTGGCCGGCCAAGGGGTGATGGTGCTCCACTTATTCTAATTTAATATGTTTTGTTTAGTTAACAAATGGCTTAAAATAATTATAATAAAATTGAATAAAAGAGAAAAAGGGAAGAGGAGTGTTCATCTTCTTCTCCATCTTGCCAAGGCCGAAACAAGGAAGAAAAATAAGGGGAACTTACCTAGAGCAAGTCGGCATTCATCTTTAGCTATAGGAGCTCAAGGAGTTAAAGGAGGAGAATCGAGCAAAGGCAAAGAAAAGATCATCGAGTAGCCGAGTTGGAACCGTCTTACCAACACAAGTAAGTCATTAAGCATATATTTTGTATTGATTTAAATGGTCATAACATCTATGTAATTATGCTGAATGGAATGATAAATATATATATACATGTATGCATGGGGTGATGAAAGTATTGAATGAAAAAGAATGGAGGTGAGATGTATTGAGTTGTTGATTTCGGCACTAAGTGTGCGGGTGTAAACATTTATGATCATGAAATTGGCACTAAGTGTGCGGGTTGAAATTGTATAGCACTAAGTGTGCGGGTTCAAGTTGTATAGCACTAAGTGTGCGAGTTCGATTATATAACACTAAGTGTGCGGACTTACTATATGTTTTTGAATCACTATTGACACTAAGGGTGCGACCTTATTGAGTTGATCACAGACAGCGGAACGAGTAAGTGTCTTGAGTTTGTGGCTAATAGACGTTATGTTTATATTTGGAATTTTGCTTGGTAAGTCTTGAACCTATGTGATAATTATACTTGAAGTCACGTACATAAGACTCATCGTGGAATAGAGGGAATGTCATTTAGTTGCATGAATGTAACGAGAATGAAATCATCCATGGAAAATGCCTCAAATATCATGTTGAGTAGCATATGAAATGTTGATGTAGTACTTGGTATGATATTGAACCGAAAGGTCTAAGGAACTATAGCATAGTTCGGTATGGGTGGAGAGAATTAACTCCTTTTCCTTTGTTTTCTCATGTGATAATTTATTAATGGATGATTATGTGACGCTTATGACTTACTGAGTTATGTACTCATTTGGTGTGCTTATTTGTTGCTTATTTAGGTTCTTGATCCATTTTGTGTGCTCGTGACCGTCGTCAAAGTCATCACACCGGATTGCAACTTTTTGGGGTATCTTCTTCTTAGTTGGCCTAGGAGAACATTTCGGCATGTATAGGCTATTATGTTTTGTTTGAAATTTGGTATGTAAACTTTTAGCCATGCGAAAATGGCATAAATGTTCGTTTGGATTTGGTTCTATGATGCTTGGTCACAAGTCTTGGTAATTCGGTTGTGGTTGAGTATTGGTTGAGGTCTACTCGATTATTACGCCATATGTCATGGCTAATTTATTTTCGGTGTTAAATTCATGATTTGGTAATAGTGTAGTGGGGAGATGCTCGGTGATGATTAGTCTTTGGCATGGCTAGTCATGGTCATAAATTGTGACATGTATGATGAATTATTAGTTAGATCAAGGAAAAATCACGAAATAGGCATAGTCTGCTTTAGTAACAGATGCTGACAGCAGCAGTGTTGTGAGATTGAAAAATCACTAAAAATAGTAGAAATGGAATTAAATAATGAATAAATTAGGTAATCTAAGCTTGATGAGTCTATTTTCGTATGGAAGAAACGAAACGACCATATGAACTTTATGTTAGGAGATAATTAAATTGTTGTGAAACAGTGCCAGAGCGATTTCTAGATCCCCTGTTATGACTTAGAAAATTCACCGTAAATTTTATCGAGATAATTAGAGGTCGTTCCTTATATGTACAGATTCGTTATTGAGTCTAGTTTCATTAGAGACAAACGGCATAGGCATTGAAGCCCTTTACAGGGAGATATTTAAATCGTAAGGTACAGAGGTCAGTGTAGTCGAACCTTGAAACAGGGGAAACTTTAACAAAAAAACTGTACTAATTGGCCCAACCAAAAATTCTAAAAAACTTCCACCATATAGATATATGAGTCTAGTTTCGGGGAAAATTTACGGAATTTGATTTCGAGTTTCAGAACTCAAAATATGATTTTTAAAGCGACCACGATACAGTAGCCAGCTTGCCTGGAACAAAAAAAATATATATATATAGGGGGAAATAAATGAAGTAAGCCGGTAACACCTCGTGTTCGATTTCCGGTAACGGCCATGAGTTCGGGGTGTTACATTATTATTATAAATATCAAAAAATTTTGTTTTAAGAACAAAAAAATTAAACTTTCTCTATGCCTAAAAACACTGTTTTCTAAACCTTTTTTTTCCAAAAATAGGTAGGTTTATTCTTGTGTACTTACTAAGCTCATTGAGCTCACGCGTTAGTTGTTTATACACATAGGTAGTGGACATGCCTAGAAGCTTGTGGTTCCGACTTGGGAGCATTGCATCACTATTCGAGACTTTAGGGTTATAATGTATTTATGATGTTTATAATTTGTATTAGGATTTTGGCATGTATATAGATACTTAAATTGAAATTGCATTTGTAAATTTAATCCATGATTCAAATCTCTTTTGGTTTTCTTAATGAAGCTTTATTTCGTTTTTTATTTTGAATGGATGTATGCCTTGTATTTTGAGTTTAACTGAGTTTAGCAATTGAGTTATAATAATTTGAAACTTACGGATATGTTTTGGTAGTGTTTGAAGATGTTTTAGAGTGTTTTCAAACTAATTTTAGCTTTAGGGGTTTAAGTATCGATACCTTGCTCAGTTATTTTAGAACAACTAAGTCAAAGGGCTAAAATGTGTAATTTTTATTGATGTATCAGTACATCTCCACAGAGGTACCAACATAGCTACCCCAGACTTGGGTTACTGCATTGTTTTGACCCGTTTTGGCTCTCAAGGGCTCATTTTGGATCCTAAACACCCCTGGTCACTTCCGAACCTTTCTATAAATGATTTTAAATTGTTTCTAAAGCCCTCAAACTATCTCAAATTTGATTTAAAGATTTTATAAAAAAAAATTTAAGGTTTGAAATTTTAAATAACTTTGAGATTTCGATATGAATGTGCTTCAATGGCACCTTTCACTCATATTACACGTCGGTACGGACGAGGGTGTTACACCTTTTTTTTTTACCAGAAAAGAATTTTATTGAAATTCCAAATCGCAACCCAAGGTAATTCCAAAGCCTGATCTTGTCCTAATTTCTTCAATAAATTCTAGGAATTTTTTGTAAGCTGAGTATTAAGCCCAACATAGAAGCTGGTCAATCTCCATGTAACCTTATTAGTATTTCTACAGATATAAATATCAATATGGTTTTTAGAAAATCTTTTCAAGAAAATCTTGCAGCTAGATTTCTGTACAATTCTCAAAACCCCCTTGGTAGAAAATAATGAGATAGATTTTTAGTGAAATAAGATATAAAGAAAGTAAAGGGTAAGGGATGTTAGAGAAAATTGAAATAAGAAGTATGTTGTGACATATTAATTTGAGCTAGGGACTAAACTATAAAGATCAGAAAAGTTTTGTGGTCCAAGTGTAAATATTTAAAATGTGAGGGGTTAAAGTATAAATACGAGGGTTAAAATCGTTAAAATTTTGATGGGGGTAAAACAGGGATGAGAAAAATGTTTTTTTATATAAATGTTAAAGTTTATTTTGGGAAAATAGAAAAACTGAATCGAGTTGGATCACGTTACAGGGTACTGGGCCAAATAGGCTCAACAAGTACTCATAATTGGACCCGATGTGAGAGAAAAACCCCTCATGGACATGAAGGGGGCGACAACCCGGGTAGGAATACCAGGGTATGCCGTCCGCCCTAGTCCTATCTTAAGTAAGATGTTGTTTTTCTATCTAAAATAAACCAGTACAACTCAACAAAGGTTCTACATTCTCCTCCTATAAATAGATCGCACCAGTAGAGATATTAACACAATTTTAAGATATTATTATTCTATCGAAAAATAGAGCAAACTTATTCTCAACTATTACATATATTTTTCCAAAATAACAATTCTACTGGTTTCTATTAAGAATAGAATTTGTTTTTACCCCTAAAGGAGAGAAAACATTTTCTAGTTCTATGTTTCAATTTAATTGGTTCGAGCCCACACTTGAAGCAGTTCGTGGTACGAGAATAGCAGAGAAGATCATTTGGTTGAAAGCCAGGAACAACAAACGTTTGCTAAGCTGAAAACAAAAGTACAAATTTGGTTAAGGTTTATTACTATAAATATCACACTGAGTCGGTTTTCAAAATTTTAAGTTTCTGTTGTGCAAGAAAACCATTTTCATCGAGATTTTTCCAACACTAAATTGAATAAATAAAGAATTTTGAGGGACTAAATGCAATTTTACCAATTTAAGTGATGATTTAAGGATGGAATTTTTAAGGATTATAAAGGGCAAAATAATCAATTAGCATGTGAGATAAGTCTAAAGTGTAATGATGACATGGGAGATATTTTAATAATATTTTAAATTAAATAATTAGATAAATATTATAATATTAATATTTTAATTAGATTTTTTGTTTATATTTTATTATGAAAATGATTGGTATAAAAATAGAGGAAATATGAAGAGAATTCATCATGTTTTCACATTCCAATGTGAAAGATAGCTAAAGAAGAGAAAGTTTTGTTTTTCTTACAATTTAGTCCTTTTCCATGAAAACCCACTTTTTCACCAAAAATTCTTGAAAATTTCCTTTGACACCAAAAAGAAAAGATGAAGTATAGATTCTAGAGAATATGTTCATCAATTTAGAAGCAAGAAAATACTAGATGACAGTGAAGAAAATAAGAAGAAAAGGGAAGGAAAGTGGTGAAGATGAGGAAGGAAAGGAAATGAGGAAGAAAGGAAGAAATTCTTGACAAAGGGGGTAAGTTTCATACTAACCGTACTTGTATTTCAATAGATTGAGTTAAATATGTTGTGAATGAGATGTATGAAGCATGTATTTTAATCTAAATACTAGAAATAGAAAGTACTTGATGAAGTATATAGATTTAAAACACTAAATTGATAAGTAAGAGAAAATGTGATTTGTAATGTGAAAAGTACTAAGATTAAGAAATGAATATGTTATATACACATAAACATAAGTGAATAAATTTAATAGTAATCAAAAGTATAGTGATTATGCATGATTGAATGAAAGATAGTGACAAGAACCATGGAAAAGAAAATTTTTCATTAAAATAGTTTGGACAACAATAATGGTTTAACTTTGAAAATTCACTAAAAATCATATAAATTTAGTTAGAGGTTGAATTAAATCTTATTGAGTATATTTTCACATGGAAGAAATGGTCTAAGAAATGGAATTGTAGATTTTGAGATATATTAGTTTTTGTGGGACAAGGTCAGGATGGATTCAAGTTCTCCTATTCTAACTTTGGAAAATCATCAAAATTTTAAATAAAATATTAGGGGATTAAATTTATATGTTTAAATTCTTAATGTGTCTATTTTCAATAAAATCAAACAAAAACATCATTTGAACCTCGTACTAAGAGAGAATTATTTTTAGTAAAGAAAAGTTGAAGCTGTCAAGTAGTAGAACAGGGGAAATTTTGAAGAATTTATTATATTGATTGTCGAAACCTCCTTTTTTTTAAAAATGAGATTTTTAAAGACAGAGAGGGTATTTTAAAAAACGGGAGTTGCCACCAGCCTCTTAAAGTGTGATTGGATCACTTTATAAAACGTTTTGGTCTACGAAATTACGAGAAAATAGGTTCGGGAGTCGGTTACACACGAGGAAGGATTAGCACCCTCGTAACGCCCAAACTTGGTACCAAATTGAATAATTTTGTCTTATTGTCAAAAGTTTGAAAGAATTTAGAAATAAGATCTCTTTAAAACCGTAATAGTTTGAGTTAAAAAAGAATCAAGATTCTTCGGATTCGAAAGAATATAAACATCATATCCAGCATGATTGGACACGATATTTTTAAACTTTCGTAACTAAAATCATCTTGTGATTTTCAAAACTTATTTAGAAGGATATTTTAAGTATTTAGACAAACGGGAAATCGCAACCCAGCATGTTAGGGCACTACCTCCAGAATTCCTAAATACCAAAAACATTACCTTATTTTAAAAAAAATCTTTTTGGATCGAATGAAATATAAAAAATCTTTAAAGTGATGATGCATTTAACGTGTTACAAAGGATCAATATTAACCTACATGATACCTATTTTAACATTCCATGCAAATATAATAAAGATGATGAGTAATAGCATAAATTACACAATATACGTCATCATTTTATGCATATGTGATCATAGATAATAGAAAATATACATGCATTATCGTTACATATTAAAAATAACATAGAGCATAATGAATACAACAATATAAATTGCAATATATATGATAATATTTTATGCAAATGTAACTTAAATTTACATAAATAATTAATTTCATGCGAATATATAAAAACAATAACATAAAATAACAAATAATCTATGAAAATTTAACCTACTAAAACAATATCAAAATAAAAGAAAACAAAAATAAGCAAATTATAAACATATAAAATATAAACCAAATGGAATAAAAATAGAGATATTTAAAAATATTTAAAATAATATAAGAGTGATAAAGGAGAACCCCTTTTTTTTAAAAAAAGAAAATAATTAATATATAAATCATGTTATAGAATATAATAACTTAATATATATATAAAAAATAATGTACTAGATAGTAATATTACACATATTTATTTAATAATAAAAAAACATATGTAGTTAATGAGTAATAAAATAATGTATATTTTATAATAAAAATAAAAGTAATGTAAGGAATAATATATGGTAAAATATATAGCATATAATAAAATTTATAAACAAAGTATATAATAATATAAACCATATGATAAGTAATATATAAAAAATATATATATAAAATGTATATAATATAATATATAATAAAAATAATATAATGAATAAAACATATATTGAAATAACATAATGTATGATAAAATGTCTAATAGAGTATAAAAATATATATATAATAATTTTTATATATAGTAAAATGAATAATATATAAGGTAAAATGTATATAACAAAAATCTATAAGAAACGTATATAATAATATAATATAAAATAATATATATTATTTATACAACTAATGTTGAATAAAAAAATAAATAATACATATAGTATTTGAAAATAAATTAAATATATATAAAATGAACTAAAATAGAATTTTTTTTAAAAACTAGGGCTAATTACAAATAAATGAAAAAAAATTTGGGCTTAATTGAAAGGGACGTTGAATCAGAGGGACTCACTGGGCAATTAACCCTAATCCCAAAAATGACGTCGTTTTTAAAATAAGTTATAATAGCTATTAGGAATAAATTGAAACAAATATAAAATATTAGGACCGAATTAAAATAAAAATAAAACAAAATTGTAAAGACTAAAAATGTCGAAGGACCAGTTGGGAAATTAGCCCATCTTCCCAAAAATGCGCGGATCCTACCCAAATCTCGGGTCAACGCGCGGATCCTCACTTTGGAACGACGCCGTTTTGGTTATTAAACAGTCATTCTAAAATGACGTCGTACGGGCTATCAATAAATACAAAAAACGTTTGAAAATTCATTTGGTTCCATGTTTTTTAAAGAAAATTCTCTAAAAAGGAGAATAGGAGAGCCTTTCCAAGTTTCTCTGACCTCTGTCAGACTAGACCCCGGTCACCTGGTTCATGCGTACACGCACTACACGTGCCACCGTACACGACGGTTCGGAAGGTTCAAAACCTTCCCTTTCCTTGGCGAATCGCAGGTAACCCCTTTTCCCACTTTAAAATACCAATTTTTCACCAAAATAACTCGTATACATGTTGAACCATAGATCACAGAATATGAAACTTAAGTCACCTTTTAAAGAAACTGGTTGGATTTCTTTGAATATCTGTATATCCGTTCACTTTATTTTGTATATATTTTCGTATGTATCCAAAAGAGTCCTTTTTACAGTGAAATCGTTTGGCTTTTATAGCCTCTATTTACAAATCTGTATATTCTTCGCTCGATTCTTGCCATGTTTGCTGTGCTTTTCTTTCTCTTTTGCAGGTGACAGCAAAATATCCGGCGGTGAATGCACCAATTATGGCGTGATACGGAGCCGGAGTCACTACGCTGATGGAGGGCTACTGGAACGGTACGAGATGAAGAGGTGCGACTGTTGGGGGCTTGTGGCGCAAATTCTGGAACCTTTCATTTGCGGCGCCTAGGGTTCCAGAGACCCTAGGTCTTCCATCCTCTATTAACAAATTGGGCCATTTGGGCCCCATTTATTTCTTGGGTTAAGGGTGTAATGGGGTAATAGGCTAATTGGGTCTTGGGTTAAGAGTTTTGGAGTGTATGTGGGCTACTGGTATCTCTTGTAAATGGGCCATAGACAATGCTCGGTTTGGGCTATGTATATAGGCTATCAATTTGGACTTGTAAAAGGACTTTTATTTCTTTTTTATCTTTGTTTTTATTTTTATATTTATTTACTTTATGGGTCGAGCGAATTTAGGTTATTACAGCTGCCCTTCTTTGCTCATTACTGTGTAACGGGAATAGAACAAGAAACTATAAAGGACCTAATTTGTCTGGCCCGGCCAAGTCTCGAAATCTTGATCCTCATCTTTAGGTATTCTGATAGCTTTGGGAATGTCAAATTGGCTATCTTCAACCTACTTCTTGCAAACTTAGGAATACCAAATTTGTTATCTTTGATTTGCTCTCTTACAATACAGAGACGCCAAATCTGCTATCTTCGATCTGCTTCATCGTAAACACGTGAAAGCTAAATCTACTATATCTTCGATTTGCTCCTTGTAATAGCAAGGATGCCAAATCATCTTGGATCTACTTCGATGTGAAAACATCCGAAGGTTAGATCTACTATGTCTTCGATTTGCTCTCCGTCGAATATGGAGATGCCAAATATGTTTCTTCGATTTGTTCTCTGACAATACAGAGATGCCAAATCATCTTAGATCTGGTTCAGCGTAAACACGTGAAAGCCAAATCTGCTATGTCTTCGATCTGCTCCTTATAATAGCAAGGATGCCAAATCATCTTGGATCTACTTCGATGTGAAAACATCCGAAGGTTAGATCTACTATGTCTTCGATCTGCTCTCCGTTGAATATGGAGATGCCAAATCTATTTCTTCGATTTGTTCTCTGACAATATGGAGATGCCAAATCATCTTGGATCTGCTTCAGCGTAAACACCTGAAGGTCAGATCTACTATGCTTTAGCCTGTTACCCTACTACTTAGGGGGTTAAGGAGCGTCAATCTTCATTGTCCCTTGAAGGACATAACCTGTATAATGTGTATGAGTTTATGCCTAATGATTAGGATGCTATGATCGAAGTGAGTCAAATGCTCCTAATTAACCCTGTTATAATGCAAAATGTTTATGCATATGACCCTTATTCCAGACGTCACCACTCATTCCTTCGTCGAAGTTTATCCTTATTTCTCTCGAAGTATCATTCCTCCTCAGCCTATGGGTTTGTACCATTCATCAAATACTATGACCCACCGAAAATGTCTGTAAGATGATCCTCTCTTAGGATCAAATCGTTTGATTTATCCAATCATCATTTTGGACTAAAGAAAGAATTTCCTCGAGTTCTTTCAAACCTCACTTACGTGAATTCCTCGAGCAATTGTTCTGTTTTAGTTTCTTGTCTTATCTAGAAATTTCCAGAGTAATGAGCAAAACTTCACTTGTGAAAATTATTTAGTTTATCTATCATTATTTTAATGCAACATACTTTAAGAATAATGGAAGATGAATTTAATCTTGAGAATAATTAGATTTGAATGAATTTGTCAAAAATACAAAGGAAATTAATCTGATAGCCTATCTTTGAGAAGAAAGAGAATCTAAAGATAGCAAACAGGACAAAAGTTAGATGCCCTAGATATCGTCGCATGAGCGTCTATACACCAGCTCCATGAAGACTTTCTTGAATTCAACATGTGTTTAAAAGATCCAAAGTACTTTGTTGATGCCCCAATATGCAACGCACTTCGCTCTTTTTTGAATCAGATATAGCAAGATTACCGTGTGCTCTTCAAAATTTGAGTTACCCTTTCGGGTTTTCAACTCAAAACCCCTTTGGTCACAAGGCGCCTTTTGCGGGTTTTCACCTTGGCCTCTCTATTTTTTTTTTGAAAACTCAAGGCTCCCTTTGCGGGTTTTCACCCTGGATTCTCCTCTCCTTTAGACAATGTACTTTTTGACTGAGTCTGAATTCACTGGATTGGGTAAATTCTTCCCATCCATTTTCGTTAAGATCAATGCACCCCCAGAGAAGGCCTTCTTCACGACATACGGCCCCTCCCAATTCGGCATCCATTTTCCTCTAAAGTCTTTCTGAATGGGAAGGATCTTTTTTAGCACAAGATCCCCCTTGTGGAATTCTCTTGGTCGCACTTTCTTGTCGTAAGCTTGCATCATTGGCTTCTAATACATCTGACCATGACGAATGGCCCTTAGCCTCTTTTCCTCAATCAAGTTCAATTGATCATATCGCGATTGTATCCATTCAGCTTCATCCAACTTTATCTCTGACAAGACTCGGAGAGACGGTATTTCCACTTCAATGGGTAACACTGCTTCCATCCCATAAAGCAACGAGAAAGGAGTTGCCCCAGTAGAGGTTCTGACGGACGTTCGATAGGCTAAGAGTGCAAATGGTAATTTCTCATGCCAATCTCTGTAGGTTTCAGTCATCTTCCCCACTATCCTCTTGATGTTCTTGTTGGTTGCTTCTACTGCCCCATTCATTTTTGGGCGATACGGAGAAGAGTTATGATGCTTAATCTTGAACTAACTGCACACTTCTGCTATTTTTCTGTTGTTCAAGTTCAATGCATTGTCTGATATGATCTTTTCAGGTATCTCATACCGACAAATGATCTCTTTCTTCAAGAATCGACTCACAGCTGACTTAGTAACATTCGCATAAGAAGCAGCCTCTACCCACTTCGTGAAGTAATCAATGACCACAAAGATAAAGCGATGCTCATTTGAAGCTTTTGGTGATATTGGCCCAATGACATCCATGCCCCACATGGAAAAAGGCCATAGAGAAGTCATAACATGTAGAGGTGAAGGTGGTACATGAATCTTGTCTCCATAAATCTGACATTTATGGCATTTCTTAGCATAGTTGATACAATCCCCTTCCATGGTAGACCAATAATATCCAAACCTCATTATTTGTCTAGCCATCGTGAAACCATTAGCGTGCGTCCTACAAATACCCTCGTGAACTTCTTCCAAGATTAACTTAGCTTCCACAACGTCAACACATCTCAACAGTACTTGGTCCTTTCTTCTTTTGTACAAGATGTCCCCATCCAAAATGTAGTCACAGGCTAATCTCCTTAAAGTTCGCTTATCATTTTCAGTTGCCTGTTCTGGGTATTTACGATCTCTCACATATCGTAATATATCCTGATACCAAGGGTTATCATCATTTTCTTCTTCCTCAATGTTACAACAGCGAGCTGGAGCCTCAAAGATACTCATCTAAATGGGTCTCATCTCCTCCTCTTTATTTGCTTTAATCATTGAAGCCAAGGTTGCTAGAGCATCTGGCATCTGGTTTTCGTCTCGTAGGATATAATTGAAAGTGATGTCATCGAATTCCTCAAGTAACCCCAAAATTACCTTTCGATAATTGATTAATTTAGGATCCCTTGTCTCCCATTCACCTCTAAGCTGGTAAATTACCAACGCAGAGTCTCCATATACTTCCAAGGTTCTTATTCTGCGCTCTATAGCCGCTCGAATCCCCATGATGCATGCTTCATACTCAACCATATTATTCGTACAGTCAAAATCCAATTTACATGTGAATGGATAATGATCCTCATTTGGGGATACCAAGACTGCCCCAATTCTATTCCCTACCACATTGGATGCGCCGTCAAAGTTCATCTTCCATGGACGTTCTTCAATAGTTGCCACATACAACAACTCCTCATTAGGGAAATCAAAGTTTAATGGCTCATAATCTTCTAGAGCTCTGCTTGCCAGAAATTCTGCTATCGTACTCCCTTTTATAGCCTTTTGACTCACATAGACTATGTCAAATTCTGAAAGCAATATTTGTCACCTTGTCATTCTTCCATTTAGTGCTGTTGACTCCATCATGTACTTTAATGGATCAAGTTTTGAAATTAGCCAAGTCGTATGATATAACATATATTGCCTCAACCTTTGAGTCGTCCAGATTAAAGCACAACGCAATTTCTCAATTGGTGAATATCTCATCTCACACTCTGTGAATTTCTTGCTGAGGTAGTATATTGCCTTCTCTTTTTTTCCCGATTCGTCATGTTGATCAAGCACACATCCCATAGAATTACTAAACACTGATAAGCATAGAATTAATGGTTTTTTTAGACTAGGTGGAGATAGTACTGGAGCGTTTAGCAAGTATTGCTTGACTTTATCAAAGGCATTCTGGCATTCCTCATTCTAAGTACCTTGGTTGTGTTTTCTAATGAGACGAAATATAGGATCACATTTCTCAGTTAATTGTGAAATAAATCGAGCAATATAATTCAATCTTCCAAGAAAACCCCGAACTTTCTTCTGAGTACGTGGTGGAGGAAACTCTCGTATGGCTCTAACTTTGTCTGAGTCAACTTCTATTCCCTTTTCGCTGACCACAAAGCCTAGTAATTTCCCCGACCTAGCTCTAAAAGTGCACTTTACTAGATTAAGTTTTAACTGAAACTTCCGTAATCTCAGGAACAGCTTCCTCAAAACTTCAATATGTTCCTTCTCCATTCGAGATTTAGCAATCATATCATCAACATACACCTCAATTTTTTTGTGCATCATATCATGGAATAAGTTCACCATAGCCCGTTGGTATGTTGCCCCTGCATTCTTTAATCCAAACGGCATTACTTTGTAACAAAAGATGCCCCATAATGTTATGAAAGTGGTTTTATCCATGTCTTTTGGATGCATCTTGATCTGGTTATACCCCGAGAAACCATCCATGAAGGAGAACAACGAATATCCCGTTGTGTTGTCTACCAAAGTGTCTATGTGTGGCAGAGGGAAATTATCTTTTGGGCTAGCTTTGTTCAGATCTCTGTAATCAACGCACATTCGTACCTTCCCATCCTTCTTAGGGACTGGTACAATGTTAGCTACCCATTCAGAGTACTTCACCTCTTGTAAGAATCCTGCATCGAATTGCTTCTTGACTTCATCCTTTATCTTCAATATGATATCTGGTCTCATTCTTCTCAACTTCTGTTGGACTGGTTTACAATCCTGTCTTATTGGAAGACGATGTACCACGATATCGGTATTTAACCCTGGCATATCTTGATAGGACCATGCGAAGATATTCTTGAACTCACGTAGCAACTCATTCAGTCCTTGCCTTGTGTCCTCGGCAATATGCGTGCCGATTTTCACCTCTTTCCTTTCCTCTAGGGCTACATTCTCTATTGCCTCTTTCTCATGGGGCATAATCTATTTCTCCTCTTGTTTTACCATTCTAAACAGATCCAGAGACACTTCACAATCCTGGACATCTTCAAAATCCTGAGATTCCTCTAAACACATCTCTTGCTCGCGAGAGAAATCAAGATTTGTAATATCAATGCTCATGTCATTGATATCTGGGGACCTGTGAAGTATAAAGAATATACAAAGAATGAATGAATTTAAGAATGATTATTTATGTGCTATGAATGAAAGAATAAGAATTGTAAAAGTTTAACGGAATATTAGTTGATAAAAATGAAACAATACTCGTTCAAATTGATAAAAGTTATGTTTTATTAAAAAATAATAGATGATCGTAACCTCATTCCACAAATGTAATCCTATTACTCCTAGGCCCTAGAGTAACAAGAATGCTTTGAAAATTACTCTGAAAAATTCCTAAAGACTACAGGAAGTTCCTCCGCAGTCCAATTGTTCAGAGAGCTTCCCGGTTCGTAAGGGCGAATGCCCTTAAGGTTTCCTTGCTTCGATTCTTCGTCGTGTATAGCATTAATCTGATGACTTTCTTCTATAAGTAACCCTCCCGATATGAAGGTTTGGGATAGTGGAAGGAATGTCATCGAATCCCACTCCACTTCTCTTCCATTAAGGCGCGCCCTTCTTCCCTCTTGGCGCTTCTCAACTTCCTTCCTCCTTTGCTTATAGTTTGGCTTGAAGCCCATACCAAAGCGGTCTCTCTTCTCTTTCAGTTCTGGGATTTGAGTCTTTCATTGCAGGTATTTTCCTAACCCTCTTCTTGGTAAGGCTCCCTTTCCCACCATCATTTGTAGAGCCATCCTCGTGGCTCTTGCTATCTTTGGCACCAGTGGCTCACTCCCTTCTGTAATGAAGGTTGCATTTACAAATTCTAAAGAGCGAAAGGAACACTCAATAGACTCTTCGTTCGTCTCAATATAAGGGGCCTTGTTAGTGACTGTGGCTATAGTGTCCTCCTCCACATTGATGGTTACTAACCGTCCATCCGTTGCTAACTTTAATTTCTGGAACGATGAGGGCACCGCTCCCGCCGAATGTATCCATGGCCTCCTTAATAAGCAATTGTAGAAGGTCTTGATATCCATCACCAAAAAGTCTACTTCGTATATACTCGGCCCAATTTCCAAGGGGATGTCAATCCTTCCTATCACCTTTCTTTCTGTACCGTCGAAGGCTCTTACCACATTTTGACATGTCTTCATGTGAGAATAGTCAATGGGTAATCTGTTCAATGTAAACAACGGTAGAAAATTCAATGCCGATCCATTATCGACGAGCATGCTTGGGAGTGTGTACCCCTTGCATCGAGTGGTGATGTGCAAGGCCTTAGTTGACCCCCTACCCCCGGTGGGATTTCATCATCATTAAAGTAGATGAAATTATCCGTACTTATGTTATTCACCAACCGGTCCAGCTTGCTAATAGATATGTCATGGGTGACATATGTTTCGTTGAGCACCCTTATCAATGCATTCCGATGCACCTCAGAACTTAGAAGTAAAGCCAATACTGATATGTGGGCCGACTGCCTACGCAACTGCTCAACCACGCTATACTCGCTATGCTTAAGGAACTTTAGAAATTCCTTAGCCTCCTCCTCCTTTACTGGCTCCTTGACAGGCACTTCAGCCTCTTTCTCTTTCTCCGCACTAATATTCTTTATTTTTGTGGGCTCCTCTCTGACGCCCACTGTATCATACCGCTTCCCACTCCATGTATGGGAACCCTCAACTTGTACATCCTTAGACGTACTAGCTATACTTTCCTCCTCCGGCAATGTCATACTGCATCATAACTCCATGGTACCCTCCTGCTATCTTTATAAGGGAAAGGCGTAGGCTTATGGATAATGACCTTAGGCACCGTTTGTGCCCCCACTTCATTATTCCCCAGTAGGGAAATAATAATCCTTGGCTGGCTATTTCCTTTCTGTTCATCCTCCAGCACACATACTTGTTTTTCACAAGAGCTACCTTTAAAAATTTGTAGCTTTTTATTGTCTATAAAGCCTTGTACCGAGGCCTTGAATTCTTTACAATATTGAACTTCATGTCCTTCTTTCTCATAGAGCTCACCATAGTTCCTTGTTTTTCCTCTCTCATTTTTAGAGGTTAACATACCTCTCTTCATCATCTCCTCCCAAATCACCTTCATAGGCATCCTCACCTCAGCAACATCTTCTTTCATTCTTCTCTCACTGGCTTCGCTAATGGCATTCACTCCTTGATTGCTATGATTTGGCTACGGGTTTTCAGTATTAGGGGTATTGTTGAACTTCACTACCTTCATCTTAATAAGCCTCTCTACAGCCTTCTTAAACCGGTACAATTTTTGATTGAATGCCCTGGTATTCCAGCAAGGTATTCGCATCTGGCGTTTGTGTCGTACCATTTGGGATATGGGGGCTGCAGTGGTTTCAAGTGAAAAGAAGAAATAGCATGTGCATTGTATAAGCTTTGATAAAACTCACGATACGTCACGGGGATAGGTGTGAACTGCATCCTTTCAGAATTCTGCCTTGTACCCGACTCCTGTCTTTGAGAACTCTGTTGCTCAACCACAGTTGTTTTAGGTTGACCAACTGTGATTGCCTTCGTGTTAAAAGTGCTTGTGTTATTCACTTCACTATCCTTTCTCCTTGGGGCCAATCTTTTGTTCGCTTCCCCCTCGATTTTGCCACCCCTTATGGCATTCTCGATCATCTCTCCCACCATGACTATATCCGCAAAGCTTTTAGTGGTGCTCCCAATTATGTGAGTAATGAATGGAGCCTTTAGAGTGTTGATGAACAACATGGTAGTCTCCTTCTCCAACAACGGTGGTTGAACTTGCATTGCCATCTCTCTCCATCTCTGTGCATATTGCCTAAAATTTTCATTAGGCTTTTTCTCCATGTTTTGCAACGTGATCCTATCCGGAGTCATGTCAGTCACATGATTGTACTGCTGCATGAAGGATTGTGCAAGATCCCTCCATGAATTTATTCTGGCCCGGCTCAGTTGATTATACCACTTGGCTGCTGCTCCAATTAAACTGTCTTGGAAACAGTGGATCAACAGTTGATCATTATTCATATACCCAGTCATCCTCCTATAGAACATCGTAATGTGGGCTTCTGGGCAAGTAGTCCCATTGTACTTCTCAAATTCTAGCATCTTGAATTTGTGAGGAAGCACCAAGTCTGGGACCAAGCTTAGATCTTTGGCATTAACTCTATGATGCCCATCAGCATTCTCTAAAGCCTTGAATTTTTCCTCCAACCATTTGCAGCGTTCTTCTAACTGTCTTGCAGCCTCAGTTCTAAAATCCTCTTTTTCAACCATGTCTAAGTCAGGAATGACAGGATTTGTGGGATTGTCACCCAAATTAAATCCTGAGCCAGTTGGGAAATTTATGGGGATCCCAGCATCGACCGACCCTTGTGGAGGCCTTATAATGACAGATGGCCTCCTAGGAAGTGTCTCAGTTTGTGTAGGCATATGGGGTGGGGTGAAACTTGGAGGATGATCCTCACCATCCTCGCTAGTAATTGTCATGGGAGCTTTTCCCTTATCGGTGGCCCTCAGTAATTGAGCCATCTCAGCCGTCATGTTCCTTTCAGCCTCCAACATTTGCTCCCTCATGTTATTTTGTATTTTTTCCAATTGCTCTTGCAATTGGTCCTGCATGTCCTTCTGTAGCTGTTCAAATCTTTGGTCCATGTTCTTAGCTTTTGCACGAGTTCCGTAGTGATGTGTGATTTCCAGATTTTCCTCCCTTACTTTGAGTAATTTTAACTAATTAGGGTCTTTCTATAACCTCGAATACATATGATGTAATGAGATGCTATGAAATGCAAATGCATGAATGCAAAAAGATGTTGATTCTTATTCAATTTCATTTTAGAAAATGTTATTTAATGAACAAAAATCTTTTCATAAAATGAATTACAAATACACTTTCGCCCGTAGGCCTAGAGTCTTAACCCTATCTAATAACAATGCTAACTCACGTCCTCTATCTGACGATGACTCATACATTATACTCAGCGTTCTAGCTTGTACCACCAAATCCTGCAAGTGTTCAGCGACCTCTCGAACCTGAACTAAGGCTTCTCCCATGAGATAATCCCTATTTCCAACTTGATCCTGGAGATGGTGAAGTTCTCCCTTCCACTGTTCTTCTCTTGCCTCGAGCTGCTCAATCCATAGCTCACAGTCCTGTAGTGCTACTTCCAAACCTTCAATATCGTGCTTCATTTCCTTGATCTTATTCAAGCTTGCCTTTAAATCGATCACAGAGTTATGACCTCGGTAATGATGAAGAGATCGTCCAAGTTCAGCCACCTGAATTTTTAATCCTTGATTTTCCTTCTCTAGGGCCTGATTACGCGGCTGCATCTCTTGGAACTTCTTCTTCCAATACTCAGCTTTGGCTCTTTCTTCCAGAATCTCTTGCTGCCATTGCTCTGAAGATCTCCCTAATTCGACCCTTTTCAACGTTACCTGAGCCTTCTTGTAGTATATCTTTAAATCATCTCGATCTTCCTCGATCTTTCTCTTTTCCTTTTTCACCTTCTCGACTTCCATCTTTTGAACATCGACGTCGAGACTCAAGCACATTTTTTCCTCTTCGAGCTTCTTAATCCTCTTTTCAAGCTCCGAATTCTTTCTCTCGAACTCTTGCTTCATAACCTCCAACTCTGATGGAATCACTCGTAAGCTCTCCTCTAATGATCGAGCCACCCCCAAAATCGGCCTATAGACATTATCATTGACTCTCCTACTAAACCATCCTTTATACTCAAGGGTTGACGTCGAGCCTTCGGTCAAGATCTTCATACAGAAAGGCTTCTTCCAAGCCTCAGAAATCTCTCGCATCCTCTTCTTATAGTGATCTCCTTTATAAGAGAAATCACTTTGAGCTAAACCCTGTGTAGCCGGTATGAACTGCCTCGCTCGATATTGCCTTAGAACAAGCAATGGTGCATATCCAACAACTCTCTAAATTCTTGGCAGAGGGACCCAATCAAAACTGCCACAGCGGTAAAGGACTTCACTAGGAACCAACCAAGGAGCCTTCCATGTAACATCATCCTCTCGAAGATTCTGAAGAATATCTATCCACCTCTCCTCTGAAATGTCATCTCTCCTAGGCACGTCTACTGCTTCCTTTAAGGGAGAATAACCCTCAAAGAATACTTGGCAAGGAACCTTATCAAGCTTCCAAAAATGACTGTGGAACCAAACCAACATCAATTGTGCACATCCAATGAATCTACCCTCGCCTGCCCTCTGACATGCACTCAAAGATCTAAATGTCTTAGCTAGGATTGCTGGTACCGGTGTATTCTACTTACCGACACAATCGAACAAATCCGCAACTGCCTCATCTATGTACCCCACCACCTTTGGGAAAATCACCATGCCGTAAATACTCAAAGCTAGGACGTCGACCCTTTTTTTTACGTCTGGATGTGTCGATATAAAATCCCTCAAAATGTCCCATGGAACGCACTTACTATCACCCTTTTGCTGTACACGAGCTACAGCCCACTGCTCATTCATCCCAGTAATCATCACCAACTTCTTTGCAAAAGTTGGAAGACTAGCAGGCCTAACATAAGCCTTGTGACCCTGAATCCTCGGGCAACGCAGTAAAGTCGTATACTCCTCCAAAGTAGGTACAAGATCAACATCACCAAATGTAAAGCAACTATAAGCAGGGTTCCAGAACTGTACCATAGCTTGAAACAAGTGCCTATCTACTTTGACGTCTAACAAATAGGGAAGGTCTCCATAATTCTGATAGAAAAGCTGCTTAGCCTCGTCATCCCATTGGGCGCAAATGTCTCTCAACTCCTGAAACTCATTCTGCGTCAAATTAATATGGGTGAAGTCCTATAACTCTGATGTATGCCCCTCAGTGACACTATCTCCTTTTTCTAACTGGGTTTTCTCTGACCAGGTACAGACAGAGGCATTGTCCTCTACTTTATCAAGATATTCGTTCCCCATTACAAAACTTTCTAACTCAGAAATCGAACCGTGAATCGATATCTTTGAATGTTGAATGACATGCAATGATAGCAAAATAAAATAGGTCAGTATCATATATATAAGAAATGATAAACAAGTACTTACAAGGGTAGCTTACTAAAGGCTATCACTATTTTCCCTAGGGTAAACACTTAAAGTTCACTATATGAGTTTTAGTTCTAAAGCAAGGGTACCTGAACCAACAGATTCCTTGGTCCTCACCCATTATAGGCTCATATAGACCAAGTTCAGTTCAGGGGAACACATTTCCCTATGGCCATGCGGCGATGAAAATCTCACGAAGACATAGGTACAGTATCCCGAAAGCAATCCACTAACTCATGCGGAGGTGAAAACCTCACGAAAGTTTAGTTTCTTACTCCCACTTAAAGGTGTGACCAACGGTCATGCAAATGCAATGTGCGAAATCAACATGTGCAGCAAACACTTGTAAAATGATCAATCTTTTAAGATTTTCCAAACTTTTGACATTAAGACACAAAAAATCAATTTCTTGGCTTGACTCTCTTATAAGTCCCCAGTGGAGTCGCCAAGCTGTCGAAACCTCTTTTTTTTTAAAAAACAAGATTTTTAAAGATGGAGAGGGTATTTAAAAAAACGGGAGTCGCCATCAACCTCTTAAAGTGTGATTGGATCACTTTGTAAAATGTTTTGGTCTACGAAATTACGAGAAAATAGGTTCGGGAGTCGATTACGCACGAGAAAGGATTAGCACCCTTGTAACGACCAAACTTGGTACCAAATTGAATAATTTTGTCTTAATGTCAAAAGTTTGAAAGAATTTAGAAATAAGATCTTTTTAAAACCGTAATAGTTTGAGTTAAAAAAGAATCAAGATTCTTTGGCTTCGAAAGAATATAAACATCATATCCAGCATGATTGGACACGATATTTTTAAACTTTCGTAACTAAAATCATCTTGTGATTTTCAAAACTTATTTAGAAGGATATTTTAGGTATTTAGAAGGATATTTTATGTATTTAGACAAACAGAAAATCGCAACCCAGCATGTTAGGGCACTACCTCCAGAATTCCTAAATACCAAAAACATTGCCTTATTTTAAATAAAAAATCTTTTTGGATCGAATGAAATATAAAAAATCTTTAAAGTGATGATGCATTTAACGTGTTACAAAGGATCAATATTAACCTGCATGATACCTATTTTAACATTCCATGCAAATATAATAAAGATGATGAGTAATAGCATAAATTACACAATATACGTCATCATTTTATGCATATGTGATCATAGATAATATAAAAAATACATGCATTATCGTTACATATTAAATATAACATAGAGCATAATGAATACAACAATATAAATTGCAATATATATGATAATATTTTATGCAAATGTAACTTAAATTTACATAAATAATTAATTTCATGCGAATATATAAACCAATAACATAAAATAACAAATAATTTATGAAAATTAACCTACTAAAACAATATCAAAATAAAAGAAAACAAAAATAAGCAAATTATAAATATATAAAATATAAACCAAATGGAATAAAAATAGAGATATTTAAAAATATTTAAAATAATATAAGAATGATAAAGGAGAACCCCTTTTTTTCAAAAAAGAAAATGATTAATATATAAATCATGTTATAGAATATAATAACTTAATATATATAAAAAAATAATGTACTAGATAGTAATATTACACATATTTATTTAATAATTAAAAAACATATGTAGTTAATAAGTAATAAAATAATGTATATTTTATAATAAAAATAAAAGTAATGTAAGGAATAATATATGGTAAAATATATAGCATATAATAAAATTTATAAACAAAGTATATAATAATATAAACCATATGATAAGTAATATATAAAAAATATATATATAAAATGTATATAATATAATATATAATAAAAATAATATAATGAATAAAACATATATTGAAATAACATAATGTATGATAAAATGTCTAATAGAGTATAAAATATATATATAATAATTTTATATATAGTAAAATAAATAATATATAAGGTAAAATGTATATAACAAAAATCTATAAGAAACGTATATAATAATATAATATAAAATAATATATATTATTTATACAACTAATGTTGAATAAAATAAATAAATAATACATATAGTATTTGAAAATAAATTAAATATATATAAAATGGACTAAAATAGATTTTTTTTAAAAAAAACTAGGGCTAATTACAAATAAATGAAAAAAAATTGGGTTTAATTGAAAGGGGCGTTGAATCAGAGGGACTCACCGGGCAATTAACCCTAATCCCAAAAACGACGTCGTTTTTAAAATAAGTTATAATAACTATTAGGACTAAATTGAAACAAATATAAAATATTAGGACCGAATTAAAATAAAAATAAAACAAAATTGTAAAGACCAAAAATGCCGAAGGACCAGTTGGGAAATTAGCCCATCTTCCCAAAAATGTGCGGATCCTACCCGGATCTCGAGTCAACGCGCGGATCCTCACTTTGGAACAACGCCGTTTTGGTTATTAAACAGCCATTCTAAAATGATGTCGTACGAGCTATCAATAAATACAAAAAAAACGTTTGAAAATTCATTTGGTTCCATGTTTTTTTAAAGAAAATTATCTGAAAAGGAGAATAGGAGAGCCTTTCCAGGTTTCTCCGACCTCTGTCAGACCAGACCCCGGCCACCTGGTTCATGCGTCCACGCGCTACACGCGCCACCGTACACGACGGTTCGGAAGGCTCAAAACCTTCCCTTTCCTTGGCGAATCGCAGATAACCCCTTTTCCCACTTTAAAATACCAATTTTTCACCAAAATAACTCATATACATGTTGAACCATAGATCACAGAATATGAAACTTAAGTCACCTTTTAAAGAAACTGCCTGGATTTCTTTGAATATCCGTATATCCGTTCTCTTTTTTTGTATATATTTTCGTATGTATCCAAAAGGGGTCCTTTTTACAGTGAAATCATTTGGCTTTTATAGCCACTATTTATAAATCTGTATATTCTCCGCTCAATTCTTGCCATGTTTGCTGTGCTTTTCTTTCTCTTTTGCAGGTGACAGCGAAAAATCCAGGGGTGAATGCGCCGATTATGGCGTGATACAGAGCCAGAGTCACTGCGTTGATGGAGGGCTACTGGAACGGTGCGAGGTGAAGAGGTGCGACTGTTGGGGGCTTGTGACGCAAATTCTGGAACCTTCCATTTACGGCACCTAGGGTTCCAGAGACCCTAGGTCTTCCATCCTCTGTTAACAAATTGGGTCATTTGGGCCCCGTTCGTTTTTTGGGTTAAGGGTGTAATGGGGTAATAGGCTAATTGGGTCTTGGGTTAAGAGTTTTGGAGTGTATGTGGGCTACCGGTATCTCTTGTAAATGGTCCATAGATGTAACACCCCGAACCCGAGACCATCGCCGGAGTCGAACACGAGGTGTTAACAGACTTTTAAAAAAATTTCCAGACACTGCCAATCTGCATAATAGTCGCTTTAAAAATCATATCTTGAGTTCAGAAACTCGGAATCCAGTTCTGTAAATTTTCCCTGAAACTCGACTCATATTCCCATCTACATATTTTTTTCTAGAATTTTTGGTCGGGCCAATTAGTACAGTTTATTAGTCAAAGTCTCCCATGTTACAGGGATCGACTACCCTGACCTTTGCGCATTACGACTTGGATATCTCCCTGTACAGGGCTTCAATACTGATGCCGTTTGTTTCTATAGAAACTAGACTGAGAGAGGAATCTATACATATATGGCTTGACTCCTAATTGTCTCTGGTTAATTTATAATGAATTTCCAAATTCGGAACAGGGAATCCAGAAACCGTTCTGGCCCTGTCTCAGGAGAACCTGAATATCTCTTAACATACTGTCTGTATGATTGTTTCGTTATTTTCCTATGAAAATAGATTCATCAAGTTTCGTTTACATAATTTATTCACTATTTAATTCCATTCCTACTATTTTTAGTGAATTTCCAAATCTACATCACTGCTGCTGTCAGCATCTGCCTTTAAGGTAGACTTTACCTATTTCATAGTTTCCATGATTCAACTAGCCCTTTTTGCATAAGTAGCACAATTTATGATAGTGATTAACCATTCCCATGGCCAATCCTTGTCAAGCCTATCCACACCTCTCAATAACCATATCCATACCAAATGATTATAACATTACACTCAAACATATATAAGCCATTTTCGCATGGCTAACCAAAATTATACAAGTCCAAAGGGTCCATGACCCACAACAAACGGGTAGTCCTATACATGCCATTTCGAAGTTCAACCAAAATTGTACCAAAAGGGGGGCTTTGATAGTGTGGGCGACTTTGACTTCAAGATCCCGAGTCCGATAGCTGGAGAACCAAATCTATAAAACAGAGGAGCAATGAAACGGAGTAAGCAATTTATGCTTAGTAAGTTTTGAGCAAGGAATTCCAGCACAACAAAAGTATAGCATTCATATAGCTAAACGGATAATTTCATATGCACAAAATTTCGATATCATACTTGCTTCACATTACCAACCCTTATGTACATACACAAAAGATCAACTTAGCCAAAGGCCGGTAGCTCGTTTATCAACTGAGCGAATACTTATTTGTAAGGGCTCAACTAAATTCAAGCACATACGAAACATACCTCAATGTTGGGATGTTTCTAGAGTATTAACTGAAATTTTTACAGCAAGATCATTCATTCCCAAATCACGTACCTTCGGAATTTAACCGGATATAGCTCCTCGTTCAAATGCCTTCGGGACATAGCCCGGTTATAGTAACTCGCACAAATGCCTTCGGGACTTAACCCGGATTTAGTAACTCGCACAAATGCCTTCGGGACTTAACCCGGATTTAGTAACTCGCACCAATGCCTTCGGGCTTAGCCCGGAATTAGTATCTCGCACAAATGCCTTCGGATCTTAGTCCGGATATGGTCACTTAGCACAAAGCCTTCGGGACTTAGCCCGGACATCATTCAAATAACCATGCACATTTAACAATAAATCATGGCACATTCGTATTTCATTTTCGTTAGCAAAACTCAAACACAAGACACTTATCATTCTTGTAATTTCGGCTCAATAGCCACACACAAAGAGCATGATTTTGATTTGCTTAAAACATGATCTAATCAAATCTTAATTTAAGCTCTCTTACTCAAGAACTTACCTCGGATGTTGTCGAACGATTCCGATGGCTATTCGACCACTTTTTCCTTCCCTTTATCGGATTTAGTTCCCCTTTGCTCTTGAGCTTAATTAAACAAATAAATTAATTTAATCATTTGAGCATCGAAAAGAGGAACACAAGGCACTTAGCCCATATTTATACATTAGACATTAAAGTCACATATGTACGGAATCATGAATCAAACTCAACATTTTAGCTAATTTTTCCCCTTGGCCGAATTTTCTAAGCCAAGACAAAAGCATCAATATGCTTGCCTCCAACCGAATACATGCAACACCAAATCTTCTTCCTATGGCCGAATATGCATGTCTATGTTGGGGCCGATTATATGCTTAATACTTCCTACAAGTATGGTTACTTGTATTGATTATAAATATCATCTTGTTTCAAGTTCAAAACTTGGCTAATACACACATATATACACTAGTAAGGCATCCTCTCCCTTTCCATCAATTTAACACATGCATTGCTCATTAACATACAAAAGTTATATTCGGCCTTAGCACACAACTTGCAAGCCGATTCTTCCCTATCTAGCAACCAATGCACATATGTGCTCACTCAAAAATGCTAAAAAGGAGATTCAAGAATCATCAATCCACCATCACATGCATCATTAACAAGCTTCATATTTAGCATGCAATGGCATTAACACAAAATCCACCTAGGCCGAATATCATCCCCATGACATAGCAAGGATTTGAACCATGGGCTAATTAGAACTCAAGCTAGCAACTAAAAACATGCATGAATCTAATGGCACAACCTCAAACATACCTTAATCTAGATATAAGTATGGCCAAACCTCCTCCTAATCCTCTTCCAAATCAAACATGAAGCAAGAACTCCTTCCTCCTTCCTTAGAATTTTGGCCAAATGAAGATGAAAAAGGATGAACAAAATTTTCTCCTTTCTTTTCTTTAACTCACGGCAATGGGGGGGGGAAAGACAACCACACACATTTTTTTTTTGTTTCCATCATAATCCCTTTCATTATTTTATGCCCATGCTCCTTATTTTATTTTTCCTAACAGACCTCACTAACATAACATGTTTGTGACATGTTTCCACTCATGATGCACTAACACAACATGTCTATGACATGTCTAGCCCATCACACTTGGTCTACCATGCTTGTCATGGCCGGCCACTACTCATTAGGGGGGAATTTGACATGCAAGTCCCCCCTTTTTCCACATGCACTAGTAGGTCCTTACGCATTGACCTATCACATTTTAAAATTTTCTCACATAAGTCCTATTTGATGAAATTCACTTACAATTAAAAAAATTCAAACACGAAATTTTCACACATGCACATGTACATATAATGAGCATCAATTATGACGGTTAATTATTTTTACGACTCGGTTTAGCGGTCCCGAAACCACTTCCCGACTAGGGTCAATTTTGGGCTGTCACAACTCTCCCCCACTTAAGAAATTTTCATCCCCGAAAAGCTTACCGGTAAATAGGTTTGGGTATCGTTCTTTCATCGAGCTCTCGGTTTCCCAAGTAGCTTCCTCGATCCCGTGTTTGAGCCATAACACCTTCACTAACGGAACCCTTTTGTTTCGAAACTCCTTCACTTCATGAGCTAGGATACGCATCGGTTCTTCTTCATAACTCATATCGGCTTGAATTTCAACCTCTGATGGGCTAATTATGTGCGCTGGATCAGATCGATAGCGTTGAAGCATCGAAACATGAAAGACGTCGTGAATCTTTTCAAGCTCAGGGGGCAAAATCAATCTATACGCAACCGGACCAACTCGTTCGGAGATTTCGTACGGCCCAATGAATCTCGGGCTCAACTTGCCCTTACGGCCAAACCTGAGTACCTTTTTCCAAGGTGTAACTTTAAGGAACACTTTATCTCCCACCTGATATTCAATGTCTTTTCGTTTCAAATCCGCATACGATTTTTAACGATTTGTGGCTGCTTTCAGACTTTCACGGATTACCTTTACTTTCTATTCGGCATCTTTAATCAAATCAACTCCAAAAATTTTACTTTCACCGAGCTCGGTCCAAAACAATGGTGTACGGCATTTACGACCGTACAAAGCCTCGTAAGGTGCCATCTTAATACTTGATTGAAAACTATTGTTGTAAGCGAATTCAATCAAAGGTAAATACCGTTCCCATGAACCACTGAACTCGAGGATGCAACATCTCAACATATCCTCAAGTATCTGAATTGTCTGCTCAGATTGACCATCGGTTTGGGGGTGAAAAGCAGTGCTAAAATGCAGCTTGGTACCCAAAGCTTCTTGCAATTTCTTCCAAAATCGTGAGGTGAATCTCGGATCTCTATCCGACACGATAGAAATAGGTACCCCATGTAATCTCACAATCTGAGAAACGTACAATTCAGCTAGTTTATCCAATGAAAAATCCGTACGCACGGGGATAAAGTGAGCCGACTTAGTCAGCCTATCGACAACAACCCAAATCGTATCTTTCTTACTTGCTGACAATGGCAGTCCGGACACAAAGTCCATTGTGACTCGATCCCATTTCCACTCAGGTATCATGATCGGCTGAAGTAATCCTGAAGGCACTTGATGTTCCGCTTTCACTTGTTGACATATTAAACATCTCGAAACAAAGTCAGAGATGTCTCGTTTCATACCATGCCACCAAAACCAACGTTTCAAATCGTTGTACATTTTCGTACTCCCCGGGTGAATTGACATTCGGCTACAATGGGCTTCGTTCAGAATCATCGAAATGAGTTCCGAATTCCTTGGAACACACAAACGACTTCTGAACCTCAAACAATCATCATCATCAATTTGAAACTCCGATTCCTTGTTCGGAGCACACTCAGCCCATCTTGCAACCAATTCATCATCAACTTTCTGGGCTTCACGAATTTGATGAATCAATAATGGTTTGGCTTTTAATTCAGCTACTAACACATTGTCGGGTAGAACAGACAAGTGCACATTCATCGCTCGTAAAGCAAACAATGATTTCCGACTTAAGGCGTCCGCAACCACATTAGCCTTTCCCGGGTGGTAATCAATGACAAGCTCGTAATCTTTCAACAACTCAAGCCAACGTCTTTGTCGCAGATTTAAGTCTCTTTGAGTCATCAATATTTGAGACTTTTGTGATCCGAAAATACATGGCACTTTTCACCAAATAAGTAATGTCGCCATATTTTTAAAGCAAATACGATGGCAGCTAGTTCAAGATCATGGGTCGGATAGTTTTTCTCATGTGGCTTTAATTGTCTCGACGCATAGGCCACCACTCGACCTTCTTGTATCAATACGCAACCCAACCCAAGTAGGGATGCGTCACTATAAATGACAAACTCTTTGCCTGATTCGGGTTGCACTAAAATTGGAGCTTCAGTCAAATAAGTTTTCAGTTGATCAAAACTTTTCTGACATTTCTCCGTCCATTCGAACTTAACATCCTTTTGAAGTAGCTTCGTCATTGGTGTGGCTATCATCGAGAAACCTTTGACAAATCGTCGGTAATAACCGGCGAGCCCCAAAAAGCTCCGAACCTCAGTAATATTTCTCAGAGGTTTCCAGTTAAGTATGCCTGAAATTTTGTTCGGGTCAACTCGAATCCCGATGCGGATACTACATGACCCAAGAAGCTAACCTCTCTTAACCAGAACTCACACTTACTGAACTTAGCATATAACTGCTTATCCCGCAAAATTTGCAACACTAGCCTCAGATGCTCAGCATGTTCGGTCTCATCTCTTGAATAGACCAAGATGTCATCAATGAACACAACTACGAACCGATCCAAATATGGTCTGAAGATCCGATTCATCAAATCCATAAATACCGCAGGGGCATTAGTGAGCCCAAACGGCATCACTAAGAACTCGTAGTGACTCCTAAAGGCAGTTTTGGGTATGTCCGATTCTCGAATTCGCAACTGATAATAGACCGATCTCAAATCTATTTTTGAGAACATTGAGGCTCCCTTCAGTTGGTCGAACAAATCATCGATACACGGTAACAGATATTTGTTCTTTATCGTCACTTTATTCAGTTGCCGATAGTCAATGCACAACCTCATGGTTCCGTCCTTTTTCACGAACAATACTGGTGCACCCCAAGGTGAGAAACTTGGTCGAGCAAAACCTCTATCCGTCAATTCTTGCAACTGAGCTTTCAACTCTTTTAACTCGGTTGGTGCCATATGATACGGAGCTATCGAAATCGGCGTAGTCCCAGGTACAAGCTCAATACCAAACTCTACCTCCCGAACAAGTGGTAAACCCGGTAATTCTTCAGGAAAAACATCCGGGTATTCACAAACCACCGGCACGGATTCGGGTTTCTTTTCTAATTCTTTGTCATCAAGTACATACGCAAGGTATGCTTCGCACCCTTTTCTTACATATTTCTGGGCCAACATTGCTGATATTACAGCTGGCATCCCCTCCAAGTCCGTAGACTCAACTCGGATTACTTCGTTATTTGCGCACCTCAAATCAATAGTCTTGCTTTTGCAATTCACAACCGCATCATGCGCGGTCAACCAATCCAAACCAAGAATAACATCAAATTCATCAAACGGCAAAAGCATCAAGTCCGCCGGAAAACAGGAACCTCGAATTTCTAGGGGACATTTCTTACACACTTTGTCGACAAGCACGTAACGACCCAAGGGATTTGACACCCGAATTACGAACTCAGTAGACTCAATAGGTAAAGTCTTACTGGATGCTAAGGTTTCACATATGTAAGAATGAGTAGAACCGGGGTCAATCAAAGCAATTACATTAGTATCAAAGAGAGTAAAAGTACCGGTAATAACATCAGGCGAAGAAGCATCCTCGCGGGCACGTATAGCATAAGCTCTAGCAGGCGCACGAGCCTCGGATCTGGTCGTAGCATCTCTAGATCCTCTCTGACCACCACTAGCATTGCCCGTATTTCCAGATGGTCTACCTCGAGCAGTGGTAGCACCCGGTTTCCCACTCTGATTTACATTCTGTTCAGACAACCTCGGGCAATCTTTAATGAAGTGGTCAACTGATCCGCACTTGTAACAGGAGCGGTCAGGGAATCTACAACTCCCCGAATGCCATTTACCGCAATATCGACATTTCGTTCTGTCTCGACGTTCATTCCCAACACTGGCGACCGAAGTGCCTCGTGTACCCACAGGGGGTCGATCACGATCTCATCTAAAAAGGCCCGAAGTGCCTCTAAACTGGCCCGCATCATCTCGAAATTTCTTCGATGCCTGTTGAAGAGACTTTCCCGAGGATCTTTTACGAAACTCTCCAGTTCCCTCATCAACTTTTTGTTTTTCTTTTCTAAGCTCTTCGGCTTTACAAGCTCGCTCGACAAGTACTACGAACTCTCATATTTCAAGAACGCCAACGAACATTTTTATATCTTCATTCAGCCCATCCTCGAAGCGTTTACACATAATAGCCTCGGACGAAACACATTCCCGAGCGTATTTGCTAAGTCTAACAAATTTTCGCTCGTAATCAGTAACCGACATGGAACCTTGCTTAAGCTCAAGAAATTCCTTCCGTTTTTGATCAACAAATCTCTGACTGATATACTTTTTCTGAAACTCAGTTTGGAAAAACTCCCAAGTTACTTGCTCTCGGGGCACAACAGAAGTCAGAGTACTCCACCAATAGTAGGCAGAATCACGTAGCAAGGAGATAGTACACTTTAGGCATTCATCGGGTGTACAAGATAGCTCATCGAGTACCCGGATAGTGTTGTCCAACCAAAATTCAGCTTGCTCGGCATCGTCGCTATCCGTAGCTTTAAATTCAGTAGCCCCATGTTTTCGGATTCTGTCAACTGGGGGCTTATTTGACATTATTTGGTCAGTTACTGGAGGTATTGTAGGTGCGGGGTTGTATTAGTCGGGAAGGGAGGTTGTGGAACAGCCGTATTAGTTCGAATGTATTGGTTGAACCAATCATTCATCACGCTATAGAAAGCTTGTCTAGCTTCATCATTCGGGTTACTAGCATTAGCTTGAGAGTCCGTCGGCGCTGTCCCTTGTGTGGGAGCAGGCGCTACACTCTCAAGATCATCAGCTACCTCTCGGTCGGGATCGGGATCCATTACTATAAATAAACACATTTACAATTGTCAGAAATCACCACACTATCAAGTAATCACATAAAATGGCATGTATAGCTAGACCCAACGCATTACGGTAGTCCTAGAATCGACTAAACCTGGCTCTGATACCAATCAAATGTAACACCCCGAACCCGAGACCGTCACCGGAGTCGAACACGAGGTGTTAACAGACTTTTAAAAAAATTTCTTGACACTGCCAATCTGCGTAATAGTCGCTTTAAAAATCATATCTTGAGTTCAGAAACTCGGAATCCAGTTCTGTAAATTTTCCCTGAAACTAGACTCATATTTCCATCTACATATTTTTTTCTAGAATTTTTTGTCGTGCCAATTAGTACAGTTTATTAGTCAAAGTCTCCCATGTCACAGGGATCGACTACCCTGACCTTTGCGCATTACGACTTGGATATCTCCCTGTACAGGGCTTCAATACTGATGCTGTTTGTTTCTATAGAAACTAGACTCAGAGAGGAATCTATACATATATGTCTTGACTCCTAATTGTCTCTGGTTAATTTATAATGAATTTCCAAATCGGAACAGGGAATCCAGAAACCGTTCTGGCCCTGTCTCAGGAGAACCTGAATATCTCTTAACATACTGTCTGTATGATTGTTTCGTTACTTTCCTATGAAAATAGATTCATCAAGGTTCGTTTACATAATTTATTCACTATTTAATTCCATTCCTACTATTTTTAGTGAATTTTCAAATCTATATCACTGCTGCTGTCAGCATCTGCCTTTAAGGTAGACTTTACCTATTTCATAGTTTCCATAATTCAACTAGCCCTTTTTGCATAAGTAGCACAATTTATGATAGTGATTAACCATTCCCATGGCCAATCCTTGTCAAGCCTATCCACACCTCTCAATAACCATATCCATACCAAATGATTATAACATTACACTCAAACATATATAAGCCATTTTCGCATGGCTAACCAAAATTATACAAGTCCAAAGGGTCCATGACCCACAACAAACGGGTAGTCCTATACATGCCATTTCGAAGTTCAACCAAAATTGTACCAAAAGGGGGCTTTGATAGTGTGGGCGACTTTGACTTCAAGATCCCGAGTCCGATAGCTGGAGAACCAAATCTATAAAACAGAGGAGCAATGAAACGGAGTAAGCAATTTATGCTTAGTAAGTTTTGAGCAAGGAATTCCAGCACAACAAAAGTATAGCATTCATATAGCTAAACGGATAATTTCATATGCACAAAATTTCGATATCATACTTGCTTCACATTACCAACCCTTATGTACATACACAAAAGATCAACTTAGCCAAAGGCCGGTAGCTCGTTTATCAACTGAGCGAATACTTATTTGTAAGGGCTCAACTAAATTCAAGCACATACGAAACATACCTCAATGTTGGGATGTTTCTAGAGTATTAACTGAAATTTTTACAGCAAGATCATTCATTCCCAAATCACGTACCTTCGGAATTTAACCGGATATAGCTCCTCGTTCAAATGCCTTCGGGACATAGCCCGGTTATAGTAACTCGCACAAATGCCTTCGGGACTTAACCCGGATTTAGTAACTCGCACAAATGCCTTCGGGACTTAACCCGGATTTAGTAACTCGCACCAATGCCTTCGGGCTTAGCCCGGAATTAGTATCTCGCACAAATGCCTTCGGATCTTAGTCCGGATATGGTCACTTAGCACAAAGCCTTCGGGACTTAGCCCGGACATCATTCAAATAACCATGCACATTTAACAATAAATCATGGCACATTCGTATTTCATTTTCGTTAGCAAAACTCAAACACAAGACACTTATCATTCTTGTAATTTCGGCTCAATAGCCACACACAAAGAGCATGATTTTGATTTGCTTAAAACATGATCTAATCAAATCTTAATTTAAGCTCTCTTACTCAAGAACTTACCTCGGATGTTGTCGAACGATTCCGATGGCTATTCGACCACTTTTTCCTTCCCTTTATCGGATTTAGTTCCCCTTTGCTCTTGAGCTTAATTAAACAAATAAATTAATTTAATCATTTGAGCATCGAAAAGAGGAACACAAGGCACTTAGCCCATATTTATACATTAGACATTAAAGTCACATATGTACGGAATCATGAATCAAACTCAACATTTTAGCTAATTTTTCCCCTTGGCCGAATTTTCTAAGCCAAGACAAAAGCATCAATATGCTTGCCTCCAACCGAATACATGCAACACCAAATCTTCTTCCTATGGCCGAATATGCATGTCTATGTTGGGGCCGATTATATGCTTAATACTTCCTACAAGTATGGTTACTTGTATTGATTATAAATATCATCTTGTTTCAAGTTCAAAACTTGGCTAATACACACATATATACACTAGTAAGGCATCCTCTCCCTTTCCATCAATTTAACACATGCATTGCTCATTAACATACAAAAGTTATATTCGGCCTTAGCACACAACTTGCAAGCCGATTCTTCCCTATCTAGCAACCAATGCACATATGTGCTCACTCAAAAATGCTAAAAAGGAGATTCAAGAATCATCAATCCACCATCACATGCATCATTAACAAGCTTCATATTTAGCATGCAATGGCATTAACACAAAATCCACCTAGGCCGAATATCATCCCCATGACATAGCAAGGATTTGAACCATGGGCTAATTAGAACTCAAGCTAGCAACTAAAAACATGCATGAATCTCATGGCACAACCTCAAACATACCTTAATCTAGATATAAGTATGGCCAAACCTCCTCCTAATCCTCTTCCAAATCAAACATGAAGCAAGAACTCCTTCCTCCTTCCTTAGAATTTTCGGCCAAATGAAGATGAAAAAGGATGAACAAAATTTTCTCCTTTCTTTTCTTTAACTCACGGCAATGGGGGGGGAAAGACAACCACACACATTTTTTTTTGTTTCCATCATAATCCCTTTCATTATTTTATGCCCATGCTCCTTATTTTATTTTTCCTAACAGACCTCACTAACATAACATGTTTGTGACATGTTTCCACTCATGATGCACTAACACAACATGTCTATGACATGTCTAGCCCATCACACTTGGTCTACCATGCTTGTCATGGCCGGCCACTACTCATTAGGGGGGAATTTGACATGCAAGTCCCCCCTTTTTCCACATGCACTAGTAGGTCCTTACGCATTGACCTATCACATTTTAAAATTTTCTCACATAAGTCCTATTTGATGAAATTCACTTACAATTAAAAAAATTCAAACACGAAATTTTCACACATGCACATGTACATATAATGAGCATCAATTATGACGGTTAATTATTTTTACGACTCGGTTTAGCGGTCCCGAAACCACTTCCCGACTAGGGTCACTTTTGGGCTGTCACAATAGACAATGCTCAGTTTGGGCTATGTATATAGGCTATCAATTTGGACTTGTAAAAGGACTTTTATTTCTTTTTTATCTTTGTTTTTATATTTATATTTATTTACTTTATGGGTCGGGCGAATTTAGGTTATTACACTGATTAGCTAAAGTAGAAATTATGAAATTTTATGGTAAAAACATATTTGAGTCTACTTTCAAAAACATCAAGGGGACCATAATTTTGAATTATGTAGCTTAAGAGATAAACAATTTAGTGACTATGACACAAGTGGGCAGGATTGAGATGAACACATAAGTAAATGGGAGAATTATAGTTAATGTTACATATAAGCATGTCATACTAAAAACTAAAGTTTCTTATATATATACATAAAGTATGTGGAATGGAGAGGAGGAAGAGGAAAAAATAGTAGATGAATTTGAAATGTTACGAAATGATTATAAGTGATGGAATGATTAATACATGTAAGAATGTTAAAATGAATTGATAAAATAATAAGTGAAAATTTGTTAATTAATGTGATTTTTAAATATTGGATAAAAGTTTATGAAAAATTAAATTAATTGGCACAATTTAGAAATAAATATAAAGTATACATAAAATGGGTAAACTACTTTAGAAAGTCCAAGTCCTCCAATGGACTTATTTGTAAAACTTTAATAATTGTATTAATTTTATAAACTTTGTTATCTTTGATTGAATATCATGTTTTAATAAGCTATTTTAGCTTATAAATAATTTTGTTATAAATTCAATTATTACTAAAATGAGTAAAATGGTCTTTAATAATAAAATAATATGATAAATCGATCTGAAATTTTTGTAGTTGCTTCGACAACGAATGTGATATGCCATTACCTTGACCCAGCAATCAAGTCGAGTATGGTGGTGTTTCAATTTCCATCCTAAAGACAACTCACCTCATGACTCTTCAACAGCCACCTTGATTCCATTTTCAAAACCAAACCTATGCATAATCTTCTCCATTAGACTACTATTTAACATAGTTTCAATCAAAAAGATCACACGGGGATTTACTTCTTTCCATTTATGTTGAACATGTCGAACAGACTTTGCCCTCCCTAATTTGTGGTCATTCCAACTTAATATATATTTTTTTGTGAAATAAAAGCATAAGCAATTAAGCTAGACTAATAATGTCAAAACCACCCTATACTTTATCCTTAACAATGTTCTCTAATAATTCCATAGGAGTTGTTGTCATCACATTAACTCCCATCACGTCGGCATAGGCCATCTTGGCAATCCTATCAGCAACGCGATTAGCTTCCCTTAGAATGTGTTTGACCACCTAAAACTCTTTATGTTGTAGCAATTCCAAATTTGTTTAACCAAAGAAGAGATCGAACTAACTAAGAAGTCCCTTTGTAGAACTTGTGCCACTTCGATATTATCTATGTGAATAATCAAAACTCCCTCCAATCCCCATTTCTTGAACAAGGTAAGCGCTTCAAACATACCCCATAGCTCGGCATCAAAAATAGAGCAATTACCCAAGAAATGATTAAACCCCATGATCCAATCGCCGAGATGGTTTCTTACCACACCCTCAGTGGACGCAATTCCTATAGAAACATAAATAGCATCGTCAGTGTGTAAGTGAACCCAATTATCAGATAAAGGATACCTTTGAACAAGAATGTTTTGTTGGAACTGATCTTCCTTGTGCGTCGTTAGAAATTATTTTGCCCAAGTTATATAAACTTTAACAATCTCAGGAGCTTTCCATGTTAGGTCTTGAAAGATGAAAAGATTCTTATTCTTCCAGATGCGCCACAAAAGCATCCCAAATAAACTCACCCAATTGATGCCCACAGAATCCAATAATTCATAGGATTGGAGGTTGGTAAGAATCAATTCAAACAAATCATAGGAAAATAAACTGTTATTATATCTCAGAGACACCACCTATCCCTCAAACTTTTTTTTAGTAGAACAATCTCTGAGTACGTGAATAATGTCCTCTGCAGCATGTCCACAAAAAGAACAAGATGCATCATGTCTGATACCTCACCTTACCCGTTCTAGATTGGTGAGTAAACGTTGTTTAAAAATGAGCCAAAGGAAGAAGTGAACTCTCTAAGCGCCATTAAAAATCCATGGAGATTTCGATTTTGCCTCCTTATTATTCCATTGATTTTCCTTAATCGACCGATAAGCATTCCTAATGGAGAAAGTCCTTGTCGAATTTGGTAACCAAGAAATCTTGTCAAGACCTCCATCCAGATATGGTATGCCTGATGATATTATCCGAGACCTAATTGCAAAAGAAATCAATATTCCAATTGCCATCAGAAGTAACCATGTCTTTGAGAAAACAATCCACATCCAAATTTTCATGCGAGGATATACAGTTTACGAGAGGGGCCAAATGTGGAATCCAAGGGTTGTGCCAACACCTACTGATTTTTGCATCCCCTATTAACCAGACAAGATTGTCCTTAAATAGAAGCCAAATCTTTGACAAACCTCTCTAAAGGAAAAAATTGTTCTTTTTCATAATGCAATCCTGTATCATATCCTTCATGCCATACTTCGACTGAAGGAATCTCACCCACAGAGTATTACCATTAGAAACAAAATTGAAACCTAACTTCATCAAAAAGGAAGTATTTTGGTCCTTCAATTTTCGTAACCCAAAACTTCCACAAGAATAGGGTTAACAGACTGACTCCCAACTAACCAAGGCCATTTTCCTCCTTCCATTAGAAGAGCCCTAAATAAATTGTGCAGCCAAACATTCAATATCCTCACAGATTCCTATTGGTATCTTTATTGATTGCATGAAGTAATTTACGATTGACAGAAGCACAGGTTGGACCAAAGTAGCCCTCCCTGCAAGAGATAATTGTCTAGCATCCCAGTTGAAGAGTTTACTACGTACCTTGCCAACCACAAAACAAGGGGTACTTTTAGTGGCTCTTTTATGAAATAATGTCCAAGATCATGAACCTTTTGAAAGCCCAAAATGCTGCTAACCTGGAGTCCAAAGTCTTCGTCAACACCATGTAAAAAGCAGACGTTAGTCTTTTATGCATTAACTTTATGTCTTGAATAGCCACTGTAATAGCCGACTTTCAATGATGTCAGGAATAGTGGTTTGAGACCACTAAATTCGACAAATAAGCTCGTAAATTTATTTATTTAATAATTATGAGCCAAATGTGATTTTTGAGAGATTGTTAAATTAGTAATTTGTGTTTTATAAAGATTTATTAAGTCAAGAAATTGAGGAAAACAGGTATCGAGATCTCGATTTTATAAATAAAGTCGTAAATATTTTTATAAATATTTAAGGAGTATCAATAAGGTAGTATTAAATTTTCGTCAGAAAATTTTAACGTTTGGGTGGTAAATTAAATAAAAAGGACTAAATTGAAAAAAGGTGTAAAAGTTGCTAAAATGATTAAATAGCTCAATTGTCAAATGATAAAGGACCTAAAGTGCAAATAAGCCCATAGGAGATATTTTGGGTGGCAATAGTTGAGAAAAATCAGGAAATGGGTGAATTAAGGGCAAATTTGGAAAATTGCCAAAATTAACTAAATAAAAATAGGACCAAATGGGAATATCTAGAATTCTCTTCAATTCTCTTCATTTTCATCAGCTTAAAAACAACCATGGAAGAGGGTTCAAGATGGTTTTCATACTCTAGCTTCATGTAAGTTTAATTCTTGCTTTCTCCTTGAAATTTCTATGTTTTTGGACTTTTACAATTGGGTCCAACTTACTATTTCATTAGTTTTTGATTTCATGGTTAATTTTTAAAGTTGTTATGGATGAGTGCTGGAAGCATATAATGAATAAACATAGAATTAAAGCTTTAATTTTGATATATGATAATTTTATCAAGTAAAATTGATGGAAATTGATTTTAGGACCTAATTGTGAAAATGTTTGGAATAAAGTGTTATTTGAGAAAAATCAGCTCAATTGAGAGGATATTTGAGTAGGGACGAAATTGTTATTTATTAAAAGCTTAGGGAAAAATGGTATTAAACAACTTGCACTAAAACAATTTTGGACAGGAGTAGTAGACTAACTTTGAAGAATCACCATAAATTGTAGAAATTCAATTAGAAGATGAACAAAATATGAAATTAAATCTTATTGAATCTAGTTTCTCATATAATAAATGGTGTAAGAAATGGATTCGTAAATCATGAGATATAATGAATTCTGTGAGACAAGGTCAGAATGAATTTGGGTTCCCCTGTTCTGACTTTGAAAAATCATAAAAAAAATGAAGAAAAATAATTATGGGCTTAAATTTATATTTATAGAATCCTGAATGAGTCTATTTTCAAAAGAAATAAACAGAAACATCATTTGAATCCTGTGTGAAGAGATAATTAATTTTTAGTAAAGAAGGGTCAGAACTGTCAGACAGCAAAATAAGGGTGACTTTAAAGAATAAAATGTACTTATTGGCTAAACCAAAAATTCTTAAAATTTTATGGTAAGAAGATATGTGAGTTTAGTTTTAGTGAAAATTAGTGTATCTTAATTTGGAGTTCCGTATCTCCAGATATAAATAATTTAGTGACTATGACACGGGTGGATAGCTTGAATATTCACATAAGTAATTAGTGAAAATTATGGATAAGGTTACTTACAAGTGTGTTATTTATACCAAGGATGTGGATGGAGAGGAGGAGGAGGAAAAATATATGAATGACTTGTGTATAAATTGATTACATACCCGATTATAAACAATAAATGTTGAATTAGTAATGATAAAATGTTTTATTTCATATGTTCATTATTAAATTGTAAATATTGAAAAAGTATGAAAATTGAACTAAATATTCAAATTGAGTGGAACGCAGGGTTGAGTACTTTCGTTCAGTGGCTAAAACGAATTGACGAAAAAGACCATGGTTGGACCATGGCAACATGTGATATGTGATTTCCGTATAAGACCATAGCTGGGCTATGGCATCGGAGAGATGTGATTATCTGCTTCCGTATAAGACCATATCTGGGATATGTCATCGGTGTGATATATGCTACTGTAACTGGGATATGGCATCAGTGAGATATGTGATTCGTGTAAGACCATAGCTGGGCTATGGCATCGATATGTGATATGTGATCCGTATAAGACCATAGCTGGGCTATGGCATCGATATGTGAACATGTGTAAGACCATAGCTGGGCTATGGCATCATTATGTGAAGATGTGTAAGACCATAGTTGAACTATGGCATCAAGAAAAAGAAGTACTCAATTTCGTAAGACGTTCACTAATTTGACAAAGTTTGGTAAGTGTTACATGGAACTATGTGATATAAGGTAGTACGAGTTGATATGACATGAGTATAGAACTTGGTTGATGAATGAATTCATTTGTGATTATATAATTGTTCATCTTGAGTGTAGTGTCCATATGTATTGATATTTCAAATGATTTAATGAATAAAGTTCTGACATGGAATAAACTGAACACGAGACAAATAATTATGAAATTGAACTCAAAATTCATGAAAATGACAGTTATTGATATATGGAGACATGAGACATTGATATATGAATATGGAATATGTTTGATAAATGTGTTCATTCATAATTATGGAATTATTTATCTCATGTGTACTATTTGAATAAAGATGATATTTCAAATACTTTGGTTATTTAAGCTCAAATATGAAATAGTATGAAATCAAGATAAGTTGTTATAAAAATATATTTAAATTACAGAGGTATGGCTGATATATATTAATTGATTAGTCAATGTTGGCTTATGGATGATATAACTGTAACTAGCCATTGGTATGGCTTGTATTTAGTAAGTTTGAGATTCAAATTATTATGATTTTATCATGATTGATATGGCTATGAAATGAACAAACGATGATAATTATAAGGCTTGGTTGAATACCTTAAATTGATTCATAAATGTATTAAAATGTTGGTGAAGATAAATGATTAAATGGGTAAGAAATATGGCTTGGAAAATAGCCTAAGTGCTAGCCACATGGGCTAAGACACGGTCGTGTGTCTCAACCGTTTGAGGGACACGGCTTGGAGACACGGGCGTGTGGCCTGGCCTTGTGGTTCAATTTGTATGCTAACGTCATAAACAGAAAGTTACACATCTTGAGGACACAGACGTGTCAAAGACAGATGGGCATATCCCTATGTCCACACGGGCGTGTGACCCTGTTTCTTGGCAAAATTTCCTAAGTTTTCCTGAATCTTCTCAGAGCTCTCAGTTTAGTCCCAAATTAATCCCGATGTATGTTTTGGGCTTCATAGACCCAATTAAGGGACAACATGCATGTGTTTGAAAAGTTTGAATTAAAAGAAATTTTATGGCCCGGTTTTTGCATGTATGTATGTTTAGGTTCAGTAATCCTCGTACCTTGCCTCGGCATCAGATACGACTAAGGGGTGTTACAGGCAGAATACAGCTCCAAAACTTCCTTGATAAGTTTAGCATGACTCACATCTCCTCTACTAAAAATAAAGATCATTAGTAAAAAATAAGTTAGAGAAGTTCAAACCTGATCTGGATAGACGAATTGGACTTTATTGGCCATTTAAAAATAGCTGTCTTAATATCGTGCCTGATCCATTCCATGCATAACACAAATAAGTAAGGGGACAAAGGACATCCCTAGTAAATCCCCTTTGTGGGCTTGAATTCACAAGTTGGAACCCCATTCTAGAGTAGTTGCACAGTGAAGTTAGAAATTTCAGACGCAATAAATTTCCTCAAGAAATCTGGAATACCAGTCGTCTTTAAAGAAGCATCGACTACCTCCTATCTCACTCTAGCATAAGCTTTCTCAAGATCAATTAGATCATCATCCATTTATTTTTCCTACTTCTCATGGAATGAATGGTCTCTTGTATGATAAGAATGTTGTCCATAATGTTCCTCCCTACTATGAAGCCTGTTTTTCTGCCATAATTTTAAGAAACACCAACCAAAACCAATTCGCTATAACTTTCATAACCAGCTTATATAACACAGTGAATAAGTTGATAGGACGAAAATGTTGAAAGCTTTTAAGATTGGTTAGTTTAGGGATAAAAGTAATGAGCGTGTTGTTCAAGGCAGGATCAATATGATTGCCAAGAAAAACCTTTTTAACCCAATCGTAAACAACATTCCCCACCATGTTCCACTGGTTCTGAAAAAAAAAGGCATGAAATCCATTGATTCTAGGAGCCTTAAAAGGGGCCATATCAAAAAAGGCTTTCTTGATCTTATCATCCGAAACCATCTTACCCAAAAAATCGATGTCTTTTGGATCCAGAGTAGAAAAAAAAAGCTAGCCGGTAAATCTAACAAAGGGGACAGTTCCTCATCATATAAATTTCGATAAAAAGTAACATCCTCATTTTGGAGAGTGTCTAGATCATAACACCATTCATCATTCTGAGTTCGCAAGGCAATAATATAATTAAAATTCCAACTTAATATTTTAATGCCATCCATCTGACTTGTTAAATGGAGCTCGCTAATCTAACATTATTGCACCCTAATGATTGCTCAATTAGAGTCCCCAACGAATCATGATTGTTAAAAAAGATTAGGGACAATAGAACTAATTCAAGGCCTTTTTTTCCATCAACAACCTCAATCAGATTGTCTTCTGATTCCATGCCCATATCCATGTAAACTGAAACACCCCTAACACGAATCCATCACCGGAACAGAGTTATGGAGCATTACCAAGTTTACAAATCAAACAGACAGAAAATGCAAAGATTTCATATCATATATCATTCATGTCAACAATAAATCAAAATTATACATATTGTCCTTTATACGAGTCCTCGAGGCCCAAATTACGCATTATAAAAAATCAGGACTAACTCCAAAATTCAAAAAATTTTTCAAAAACATTTAAAATTTTCGACATTGTAGAGGTCACAAGCCGTGTGGCCAGGCCTTGTGACTCACACAGTCAAGAGACAAGTCCGTGTCTCAGGCCATATGGACATTCGAATTAGGGACACACGGTCATGTTTCAGGCCATGTCTGTGCCCGCGTAACTCTCTGACTTGGTCACATGGCCAAGTCACATGCCTGTGTGCTAGGCCGTGTACCTTTCAAAGTAACCTCACAGCCCCGTGTGCCAGGCCGTGAGCTAGGCTGTGTAACAGCCTGACTTGTAACCCTTTGAAAGCTACAAGCGACACAACACCGTGTCACCTGGCCGTGTGTCACACACGGCTGAGACACATGTTCGTGTGGATGAAAATAGGCTATTTTACAAGCCATATTTCTCACCCAATATGGCATCCACCTGCACTTAACATTGTGCATATAAACAAGCCATATTATGTATCCAAAACAAGAAAAATCAAGCCTTAAACATGTAGTATATTCACATACAACCAATATGCCCTTAGGCACCTCAAAAGACAATTATAAACATGTTTAACCATGTAATCCATGTAACCAAGCAATCAACCAACTTTTATGTATAATTGCATTAATACACAACATGTAAATTATTTACCAAAACTTACCATTTGGTACCAATTGTACCACTTATTCAATAGCATCAAATACATATACACTTACTATAGCATAGTACCAAATCACACCAAGTTATAAAACATACCTTATATGCATATTCAACTACTATTATTCCTTTCATCATTCAACCACAAATCATTCCACACATCAACATTATAAGGCAAATAATGCACATACCAAAATACCAAAACACAAGCCAAATAAGTGGCTAATCTCAACAAAACACATATAGGCCAACATTTAGCCAAAATAACCTATACATGTCATTATAACCAAAATCAAAACATCCAAAAATACCGATAGAATCGATGGATAGTGTGATATAGCTCTGACAAGCTTCTAACCAGATCGAGCTTCCAATAATTTGAAAAGTAAAGGAAAACAACTACGTAAGCAATGAATGCTTAGTAAGCTCGTATAAACTTTAATTATATCAATTCATTTCAAATATAAAATTTATACATATCAAGGATAATCCAATATCGATATCGCAATATTCATGAAGCTATATTCAACAACTCACAAGGTGAATAAATAAACAGCACCACTTATACATATCATCCCTAGCATAGTAGGATTTTAAGTAACTTTAAACCTTACCACTCTTTCATGAGCTCAAGCATATTTTCGTTTGAGCACTTACCGTTTCAATGCAACTTATAATTAAACATATTACCATTCAACCAACAACTTGGCACTTGCCTAAGCATCAAACTACAATACTTGTTAGCATACTTAAACATATTTCATATAAATTTAACATTGATAACCTTATTATCTCAACATGTCACACTTGAGTTTATTATTTATCTCAACTTACATAATTTCCATGTATCAAAATATCACAGATATTCATATATATATATATACATGTCATGGTACATATGTAACACCCCACACCCGTACCCCAAGCCGGGACGGAATACCAGGCATTACCCAACTTGAACACGTACATTCTCACATTTTCGAGTCACCAAAATTAGGTCAAATTTAAAACTCTTCGATCTTTATCAAGAACTTAATAACAAAGGCCAACGAGGCTCTAAACATTCATTTAAAACCATTCAGGAATGATTCAAATCTTTCCACAACTCAGAGAAATATTACTAGACACAGGGGTACACGCTTGTGTGGGTGGAGCAACACGCCCGTGTGACCAATTCAACGCGGTCGTGCTATTTGCCCATGTGGCTCATATGGCCTAAGCAATACAGGGACACACCCGTGTCCGACACCCGTGTGGAATTAATTCCAATTTCACACCTACAGGGGTTTTCACATGGCTTGGCACACGCCCTGTGCCCCTGGCCCATGTCCTTCACACGGCCATGACACGCCCGTGTCTAAAAACCTTGACATTCTGTTTTTGACGTCAGTATCCAATAAGGGGCACACGGCCAAGGCACAAGCTAGTGGCTAGAGGCCGTGTCCTCTACGTGGCTGAGACACACGGTCGTGTCTCTGCTTGTGTGTTTACTACCATGCATACTAACTTGTAATTTTTACGTGCAGGGAGCACTAGCTGGACAACATGCCCATGGGGATGGTCATGTGTCTTACACGGCTAGACACAGGTCCGTGTGTCTACCTGTGTGGATAATATAAGGCTATCTACCAAGCCTTTGCCACCCTGAAACACCATTTAACATCAACAACATATCAAGGTCTAACTTACTATGATTTCTCAACCAAGCAACCATAACTATGGCCTATATACATTTCTTATATACAACCATGCCAACCATTCCACATCCATGAAAGACTATCTTGCATTCATATATGAACTTTCAATATTAGCCATTTTCCATGGCCTTATACAAAATAAATCAAATACTAAAGTAAGCCAACACATTTGGCCAATTAACAATGACACAAAACTCAAAAGTCAAGGTCCTATACATGCCATAATCAAAATGAAAGATCTAACTATACCAAGTGCTTCGGATGATAGTGTGACTAGCTTCTCTGATGTGAGCAGTGATCTTCGAGCTACTGTGGCGGTACTGTAGGAAAATGAAAAGGAAAATAGGGTAAGCATAGAGCTTAGTAAGTTGCATGAAAATAAACAACAACTACTTATCATAAAGCATTACGCTCATAACCTTTCATAGATTATTCATGAATACCATAAATAAACGCAGGTACAAATTACTCATCACCATACAATACAACTCATATTGCATACATTTAGCCCCATGTCTCATGCATTTCAATTAGGTACCTGTACCACTCAACACATGATCATGACTTTTCTCATTCCGATATAAATTATAAACCTTTTGTTGAACCATTTGGAATACTACCGGTTACTCAATAGCCATAGCATGCGTTAAGTTGCCGATGCCATGTCCCAGACATGGTCTTACACTGGGTCTCATCTATCGGTGTTGATTCCATGTCCCAGATAGGTCTTACACTGACACACCACAAGTTGACGCCATGTCCCAGACAAGTCTTACACTAGCTTGTATACTGCGAGGTCGATGCATGTCCTAGACATGTCTTATACTAGCTCTTGTCTCAATGCTGATGCATGTCCGAGACATGTCTTACACTTGCTCCCGTGCTGTAGCTGATGCATGTCCCAGACATGTCTTACACTAGCACACATATCACCCATTATCATGGTACAAATATCCAAGTCTATTCCAAAGGTTCAATTAAAGTCTTTACTACGTAAATTTCTCAACATGTATTCTCATATTCCAAAATCAAGACAATTTATGCCATATCAACTAAATTACACATTATAAAGATATAGTTGCATTGTTAGCATACAACTTACCTCATTATTCAAAATATGACAACTATATCGGCTTAATCCGCTAGCTTTCCTTTTCCCCAATCTAGGCCCGAATTTTGTAATTCTTGATCTAAAATGATAAAAATTCACAAGTTTAAGTTGCTTTATCAATCCAGGTACCCAACAATTTATAATTGGGCAAAATGATCATTTTGCCCCTAGACTTTCACAAAATAACCATTTTACCCCTAGACTTGAAAATTGATTTTTATCGAATTTCCTTATTAGTCAAGCCTAACCGACCATTTATCTATCTTATGGCAACCCCAAATTCCCAATATTTCATGACATTACTATCTATTTTACAAACTTTACAAAATAGTCCTATTAGAGTTTTCATGAGAGGTCCTAGCACAAAAATTGTTTATTTCACCACCATGATTCATTTTATTCCATAAAATTTCAGAAAATAACATGAACACTCTCATGGTGAAACCCTAGACTTTCAACCATTTTGCAAAATAGTCCCCTCATTTGAAAGCTCATGATATAAGGGTTCTAAAAACACAAAAATCATCAAGAAAGACCATCAAAATCAGTTACTTGAGAGGGTTATAAGTTGCTGGAATTTTCAAGCTTTCAAACCCCTACAATGGCTGAATTTTTGGTGGAGAAGAAATGGTGAAAAGGGATGATATCATCTTTCTTTTATTTTATTCCTTTTTGGTTAAATAAGTCACCAAACTTCACCTAATATTTGACTATGTTAATTTCCTTGTCTCATGGCCAGCCAAGCACTATTTTAGGGCTTAATTTCACTTTAAAGGCCTCCAATTTATGATACATGACAATTTAACTCCTTTAGCTATCAAATTAAAACTTTAGAACTTTATGCGATTTAGTCATTTTTCGCGATTAAGCTCACAAACGCTAAAATTAATTCAACAAAATTTTCATGCACCTTTATGAACATGCCATCACACATAAAATAATATTAAAAATAATTTCTTCGACCTTGGGTTAGTGGTTCCAAAACTACTGTTCTGACTAGGCCCAAAATCGGGCTGTTGCAACATATTATTCTCTTACCGTTTCCTCATATACATATATCATCCATTTCAATATATGAATATATCATGTACCATCATTTCCGTGTATTTCATGTATATACCTGTATTAGTTCGTATCGAACTCATACTGTCTCGTAACAGAACATTGCCTATTAACCATTTAGAATATCTTTGGATACTCGGGTAGCACACACGAGGTATGCTAAACCGTAATCTGTCAACTCCTGTACATGTATGCTCATACGAGCTCTAAATTGGTATGCTCTTAAGAACTATAAACGGTAAGCTCATACGAGCTGAATATTAGTAAGCTCTCTTGAGCTGAGAATCGGTAACCCTAATGACATGTCATTTGAATCCTATGAATTTCTAAGGTTCAAATGGGACTCGGTAACATTTCATAACACAATAAATTGCATACTAACATATATATTGATTTAATCACAATATAATCAGATATTAACATTCAATTTAATTAAAATTATACAAAATACAATTCATATGAACTTACCTGGCTAAATTGTAAAAATACCAACATTTAGAGGCATTTTGGTAATTTTTCATTTTCCTTGATTTTTCACCCTATCTTGATCTAAATTAATAATTTCATTATTAATTTAGACAATAAAACAATTCATTTCATGCAATTTGGTCATTTTTGAAATTTTTACAAAATTACCCCTAAAGTTTTACTTTTATTCAATTTAGTTCTTGAACCCAAAACATGCAAATTAACCATTTTTAATACAAACCCAAGTTAGCCGAATGTTCATAGTATTCAAAACATCTTATTTATACAACAATTTCACATTAAATCCTTGTATTTTTACTATTTCAATAATTTAGCCCCTAATCAAAAAATTCATCAAAAATCACTTAATAAAATACTTTTAAATAACAATTAATATCTCATCTCAGATTCATCATTTAACATAAAAAATCACAAGATTCATCAATGGCAACATTCAAAATCTTTAACAGTTTCAAAATCGAAGATATGGGCTAGCTGAACCTAGTTGCAACGATCTCAAAAATATAAAAATTATTAAAAACAGCGCTAAAATCACATACCAATTTAGCTTGTGAAGTTACCAAAAATTGAAAGTAAAAAAATGGCTTCCTTCCCTTAACCATTCGGTGAAGAAGACATAAAATAAAATATAATGATAAATTTTCATTTCCTTTTATTTTATTTAATTCATCAAATTACTATATTACCCTTGGTTAACAATTAATTTAAAACATCAAATCTATACCCATATTTGTCCATCACATAAATATATGACACAATTACCATCAAAGAAAGGTTTAATTTCACAATTGGTCCTTCAATTTAATTAAATTCTAACTAAATAAACTTATTTATAATTTAATCCCAAACTAGTTAGGACTAAAAGAACAATTAATCCAAAAGCTAATTAGGACTAAAAGAACAATTAATCCAAAAGCTAGTGGATTCAATCATAACACCACCGCTTGGAAACTTTGACCATGGTTTAATTACCATTTAAGTCTCTTTTTCTTTATTCAATTAACCATTTAATCACTCAAATAAAATAGTGATTAAATTTTACATCTTTTACAATTTAGTTATTTTTAATTAATTAACTATTGAAACATTAAAATTTTTAAACGAAACTTTAATACCAGCTTAATGACACTTTGTACATATTTTTATATTTATGACTCAGATTATAGAAATGAGGTCCCGATACCTAATTTTTTTAAAACCATTTAACCTTAGGGTCTTACCACTTGAACTTATTTAATCATTCGAAGAGCATAAATTATCATATCAAAAAAAATTTTAAAACCATATTTGACTCGTAAATATTAAATAATAATATTTACAAACTTACTCGTCAAATTTGGTGGCCCTGAAACTATTGTTTCCGACACCACTGAAAAACGGGCTGTTACAACTCTTCCCCTTTACAAAAATTTAGTCCTCAAAATTTCTCACCTGGTACAAGCTATTATGTCAAGTCTTTCTTCCAATTTTTCAATCGAAGTGCACAAAAATCAATTATAACTCATATCGATTCCGAATCAGAACTCATTTTAGAACTTGATACTATACCTGAACTTAACTGAGTAGCTCTAATGTTCTCCTGTCATCACTTTATCATTAGTAGTATAACTACCGAGAAATTCCTAGTAATTGTCTATCAAAACATAATCGAGAAACCCAAATTATCAAACTCTAACTGATGCTTTTGACGTGGTTGCATCTGTTGTAACACCCTTAAGCCGTATCTATCGTCAAAAAGGGGTTACGAGGCATTACCGATCAAAATACAACTCAGAACAAACTTTCATTTCAGTAATAATCATCTAATAAAATTTTTAAAACAACTAACATACTTCGATTCTATAATTCTTATAATTTCCAAATTTATATTTAGTCAATACAACCAACGAATCATGAAAATCGAATGTTAAATTCATAACCAAGTATATGTCACTTCACATACCAATCATATATGTATACTATAACATTTAAGGCATTCAAACAATATATATATAAAATAACTTATCAACTATCAAATTATATGCACATACTTTAGATCATGTAAACATACCTCATTTCTTTTCATATAAATAACACATACCATTATTATGTCTATTTATTATCATACCTTTATAACATTTAATTATCTAACTACAACATTCACGTAACATTGATATATATATATATATAATATTTAAAATTAGCCATTTAAACAACTCAAATAAACTAATCATTATATTCAAATAAAATGCCATTTAAAACCATCACAAAAACCACATCCATTAATCAAAATTTTCGTAGCTTCACTTAGTCCACAAATATTTAATACCACAATTATAACATGAACATTCAGGTAAACATATAATGACCTAACTTAAACACATTTGCTAAACCATATATATATAACACATTTTCAACTTAATACAAAAACGAACATTTTGGTCTTTTAATACCGTACCTCAAACAAATCATATTAACCAAAAATATTTATACAATGTACTCATTATTTGTTTTCATCGATTATACATAATTAACCAACCTTCAAGCACAATATGCGAACATACATTACCATTATAGACCCAAGCAAAATAACTACTACACTTTCGAATATATACATATATATAAATCAATATCATTTTACTCAATTATTTAATTAATTCATTAAACCATTTATAAAGATAAAACACATAATATAATATGCATACCAAAATAATCTCCAATGATGTTTGGATATAACCGAATGTTCTTTAATACCAAAACAAACAATTACACCTTAACCAAAACATATCAAACAAATTTATATATATACTTTTATCCATGCATAAACCATAGCCAAAACAACCACATATACATCCAAAATTTTCAATGCCTAATTACCAAAACCAAACACAACAAACATTTTAATTAAAAATATATAAAACCAAACTCAAGCATAATAAGAAAGCCATTTTCGCATGGCTAGATTACACACAACCAAAATCCAATATTTCAAAATAAAATCCAGCCTATACATGCAATAATTCGAGTTCAACTATATAAATACCAAAGCAGTAGATAGTGTGATGAACTTTGCTGACGATCCCCGAGCTTGTAACTTGATCCAAAATCTATAAAATAGAAACACACATATACATAGAATAAGCTATCTTAGCTTAGTATGTTATAAGTAATTTAAACAAATTAATGATCTTGATAGATCAATAAAATAAAACCAAAATCAAATATATATTTATATTCAAAATACACTATGGCCGAATATACACATATATCAATTATCATTATATTCTCCAATTTCAAAGTCATAATTTCATATATAATCAATTATACATATGCATTCATATATACATACTCATAAATCAAGCTTTTAAATTACATACTTAAACCCGTCACAATACCGAATACACTACCCATAATTATATACATTTTCAATAGCATCACATAACATTATTATCACATAACTTTCAGTCAATATATCCTCATTTCAAATAAGTAAACCACATTCACATACCTGATCACTTTACCTTATTTAACACCTTTGATTACTTTTACCATTGCTCACATAAAATTTGCTAGGCATAAAGCCTAGTATAACATAAAATTTGCTAGGCATAAAGCCTAGTATAATACACCAGCACAGAACCTGCTAGGCAATAGGCCTGACATAATACACTAGCATAAAGTTTACTAGGCAATAAAGCCCGATATAATACACCGGCATAAAGTCTGCTAGGCAACAAAGCCCAATTTAATACACCAGCACAAGGCTTGCTACGCTCAAAGCTCGAATATCACTATTATAAAGTTGTCTCATAAACAGTTCATATATTGAAAATTCCAGATGTTCCATATAGTTCATACGGACTTTCAAATGTTATAACTCAGACAAATTAAACTCAAATACATTATTTCCATGCTTAATCATAGTCGGATAATTCTAATATAAATCCATGAATTCCAAATCAGCATATTAACTTATACAAAATTAGAATTAACGACATCTATTTGCTTATAAACTTACCTCGGACGATGAAAAACCGGTACGATTGGGTAGTCAACAACTTTAGTTTTCCCCCGATCTAAATCTGATTTTCTAATTTCTTGATCTAAATTAAAATAAATTAAACTTATTAAATCAAATATTCAACCAAATTAATCCAAAACACACAAATGGGAAAATTACACTTTTACCATTGATATTTCACATTGTTCACAATTTAATCCCTATTGCATAAAACACAAAATATGCAAAATCTCACAACAACATAGTTAGGTCGAATTTTCCTTGTACTCATACTAGTCCATATATTTCATTTATTTCACATTTTTGTCTCTCAATTTATTATTTTTGTCCCTGATATTTTACAAGCTTTTATCAATGGCATAACTCAAAATATTCATCAAAATCAAAAATTTAAGCATGGGTCGGATAGTATTCGAAGCAACAATCTCAAAAACGTAAAAATTATCAAAAAACCGAGCTAAAACTTACCTTGAATCAAGCTTGAAAGTGCTTAACCTAGGTTTTCTTTTCTTTTTCTTTCTTGTTTAAGTTTCAGCCAAAAGAAAATATAAAATGAATCATGGTTTATTTTTTTATGATATATGTTATATTATAATGGTTTATAATATTAGTTTATTAGAGTAACCTTAATAAATTTATATCAAGACATTATAATGTAAACCTATTGTCGTCCACTTAATAAATTAATGGCTAATTGCAACATAAAGACTTCTATTTTAAAAGCCAATGGCATTTTGGCCCTTTATACATTAAACTACCCAATTTTTAATTTACTCGATTAAGCCTTTTTATTTAATCAAGCATCCAAACGATAAAATTTTAAAATGAAAATTTAGTACACACAAATTCATACATTATAAACACCAAAACTAATTTTAAAAATATTTTTCTAACTCGGATTCGTGGTCCCGAAACCACCGTTCCAATTAAGGTCTAAACTGGGCTATTTCAACTCTCCCCTTTAGAGATTTTCGTCCCCGAAAATCTTACCAGTGAATAGGTTCAGATAGCGTTCTCTGAATACATCTTCTGGCTCCCACGTTGCTTCCTCACTTCGTGTTTACACCATAATACTTTAACTAACGAAATCTTCTTATTTCGTAACTCTTTAATCTCATATGCCAAAATACAAATAGGTTCTTCCTTGTACGTCATGTCTGGCTTAATCTCAATCTCAGACGGACTAATCACATGTGAAGGGACAGATCGATATCTATGAAGCATCGAGACATGGAATACATTGTGGATCTTTTCTAACTCAGGTGGAAATAATAGTCTGTAAGCAACTGGACTGATACGCTTTATAATCTAATACGGCCCAATAAATCTCGGGCTCAATTTACCTTTGCGACCAAATTTGAGTATTTTCTTCCAAGGTGAGACTTTCAAGAAAACTTTATCTTTGATCTAAAACTCTATATCTTTACGTTTCAAGTTCGCATATGATTTTTGACTATCTGATGCCGCTTTTAAACTTTCACAGATCACTTTCACTTTCTGCTCAATTTCCCTGATCAAGTCAACCCGTGTATCTTATTTTCACTGAGTTCAGTCCAATACAATGGTGTACGACATTTGTAACACCCCTAACCCGTATCCATCATTGGACTAAGGTTACGGGGCATTACCGGACATATTGGAACATTTCGTAATCACTTAAAAATCAAGAGTCAAGCATAAGCATAAAGTCCCTTACTTAGGTCAATGAGACCATAAACCTGCATTAAGAAGAGGTCGGGACTAAACCAAATACACTCGTAAATTTCAGAACTTAGAAAATTTTTCAATTCTATTGAGGTCACACGTCCGTGTGTCCAGGCCGTGTGCCACACACGGGCATCAGACACACCTATGTGAACCAGTCGTACCAAAATAGGGTGACCATACTGACTTTCACCCATGGCCAATAGGCACGCCCGTATGCTATGGCTATGTGATACTCAGCTAGCTACTGACTTTAACCCACGTCCATATGACACGCCCATGTGTCAAGGCCGTGTAATTTTTAAGAGAATACTGCTTTTCTTACACGGCCACAAGACACGCCCGTGTCCCCTAACCGTGTGGCACAATGCAGGCTTGGTTTAAGCCAACTTGCCACCCATTATGGGTCAACCTACAACAAGGAAACAAACATACATGTACAACTCAATCAACCATTCTTTATGCTAAAACATGCATTATTCATGTCATAGTTGCAAATTAACATCACATATCATAAGCCTTTCTCAAATATAAGTTCAAACACAAATTAGCCAAATCTCATGGCTAACTATATACATCACAAAACATACTTTACAACTATTAGCCCATACATGCCATACTTCAAATATTTACATTTTCAACAGTACCAAAATGAGATCGATAGTGTGGTGACGATCCTTGACTATCCCCGAGCCTTCGATAGCTACGATAACTGTAAAACAGACAGTAATCACACAGAGTAAGCTTTCAAAGCTTAGTAAGCTCGTACTCAAAACATTCATAGTATATGAACCTAAAATGATAACCTATGATTATTTGCACAATTTCAATCCATATAACTATATCATCTCAATGAGATTCATATACATAACATCATCTACCACTTAGGCATTATACATACCTAAAGCTTCCCGTACTTAATCACTTTTGTACTTACCTCATGTTGAATATTATAAGACTTTCTATAAGTTATTCGTATTTTACACATCAACACACTTAGTGCTATAAGGTTAGCCGAAGCTAAATATTTCCGCACACTTAGTGCCATCTCAAATAATCGAGACTAAGTTGGTATCGCACATTTAGTGCCTCAAGTAGCCGAAGCTAGTTAAATCGCACACTTAGTGCCAAAACTTCTGTTTCATCACCATATTATCCAATTCAATTATATATAACCTATGTATAATAAAGACATCAAAACTTACTTAACACCATATTTTAAGTACGAACTTACCTCGTACTCGGAATTTGTTGACTCGGACTATCTACTCGATAACCTTCGACTTTCCTCGATCTAAGTCAGAATTCCTCCTTTCTTGATCTAAATGTATTCAAAATTAACCCTTTTATTCACCAAATAATTCAATTCAATCCATAAACACACATTTAGGCATTTTACAAACTAGCCCTCATATTTTCACATTTCGACACTTTAGTCCCTATTTCACAAAATCACAAAATACACATAATTTATTTGTACACAAGATTAACCAAATTTTATGGCTCTCAAACAAGTCCACATATTTCATTTATTTCACCTTTTAGTCCTTCAAAATAATATTTCCACAAATTAGTTCAATTTACTCAAATCCAACTAAAATTCAAAGACAAAACAAGCAAACTCAATATCAAAATTTCATATTTCACCATTTAGCAACACAAAACTCATGAATTCATCCATGACACATTTTCAAATCATCAACAAAATCAGAAATTGAGGCATGGGCTTTATAGTTCACTTAGCAACGATCACAAAAACGTAGAATTATCAAAAATCGAAGCAAAAACATACCTCAATCAAAGAATACAATGGCCGAACCCTAGGTGTTCTTCTTCTTTTATTTTCTTTGCTATTTTCGACTATGAAACATGAATAATGGCTTTATTTTGTGCATTGTTTTATTTAATTAATACTTATTAAATAAATACCCATTTTACCCTTTATTTAAACATATAAAAATCATTTGAAATAAGGCCATATATGTCCATTAACTAAGTAAATGGCATAATAACCACATAAGGACCTTTCAATTATAAAGCCAAGTCAAATAAGCACTTTTAACATCTAGCACATAGCTTTTACCTTTTACGCGATTTGGTCCTTTTTGTAAATTAAGCACACAAACAGTTAAATTTCCACACGAGACTTTCACACATGTCAATTCACTTACTATATACACGAAAATTAATATTAAAATATTTTTCTAACTCGAATTTGTGACCCTGAAACTACTATTCTGACTAGGGTCAAAATCGAGTTGTTTCAATTCTCCCCCTTAAAGATTTTCGCCCCCGAAAATCTTACCGTTAAACAGATTTGGATATTTTTGTTTCATAGCATCTTCAGGCTCTCACGTGGCCTCTTCAATACTGTGTCGATACCATATCACTTTAACTAACAGAATCTTCTTCTTACGTAACTCTTTAACCTCTAGAGATAAGATTCGAATCGGCTTTTCTTCATAAGTCATATCCGACTGAATTTCGATCTCAGACGGAGGAATTACATGTGAAGGATCAGAACTGTATCGTCGAAGCATCGATACATGAAATTTATTATGAATCTTTTCTAGCTTTGGTCGCAACAACAATTTATATGCAACCGGCCCAACACGCTCAATAATTTCATACGGTCCGATAAATCTCGGACTCAATTTTCCTTTTCTACCAAGTTGAAGCACTTTCTTCCATGTAGACACTTTCAAAAACACTTTCTCACCGATATCGAACTCAATATCTTTTCTTTTCAAATCTACATAAGATTTCTGACGATCAGAAGCTGCTTTCAAACTATCTCGGATCACTTTCACTTTCTGTTTAGTTTCCTTTATCAAATCAACCCCGTGAATCTTATTTTCCTGACCTCTGTCCAATAGAAAGGTGTATGGCATTTACGACTGTATAAAGCTTCGTATGGTGCCATTTTGATGCTCGACTAAAAACTGATATTATAAGCGAATTCAATCAAAGGTAAGTATTTTTCCCACGTACCTTCAAACTCAAGAATACAACATCTCAACATATCCTCGAGTATCTGAATAATTCGCTCGGATTGACCATCTATTTACAGATGAAAAGCAGTGCTAAAATGCAGTTCAGTACCCAGAGCATCTTGTAACTTCTTCCAAAATCGTAACGTGAATCTCATATCTCTATCTGACACTATAGACATGGGCACACCATGCAATCTCACTATATCAAAAATGTATAAGTTAGCTAATTTATCAAGTGAATAATCAGACTGAACCGGAATAAAATGAGCTAATTTTGTCAAACGATCAACTACAACCCAAATGGCATCTTTCTTCCTCGGAGATAGATGTAAACCTGACACAAAGTCCATGGTCACTCGATCCCATTTTCACTCCAGAATCATAATCCTTTTTAGTAACCCAGACGACACTTGATGTTCAGCTTTAACTTGCTAACAGATTAAACATCTCGAAACAGAGTCAGAAATATCTCTTTTCATTCCTGACCACCAATAGCGTTGTTTCAAGTCATTATACATTTTTGTGCTACCTGGATGCACAGATAACCGACTACTGTGAGCTTCACTCAGAATCATTTGAATTAACTCGGGATTTCTCGGAATGCAAATCCTATCTCGAAATCTTAAACAATTATCCTTATCAACTCTGAATTCAGAATCAGTCTCTAAATTACATTGACTCGTTTAGCCAAAATCTCATTATCAATCTTCTGAGCTTCGATAATCTGCGGTAAAAACAAAGGTCTTGCTTTTAATTCAGCTAAAACTGAACCATCATCAGACAGAACTAAATGAGCATTCTTCGCGCATAAAGTAAACAATGATTTTTGACTCAAAGCATTTGCAACAATATTTGCTTTTCCCAGGTGATAATAAATCATTAGTTCGTAGTCTTTCAACAATTCTAATCATCTTCTCTGTCGCAAATTCAAATCTTTCTGAGTCATCAAATACTTCAAACTCTTATGATCAGAAAACACATGACATTTCTCACCAAATAGATAGTGATGCCAAATATTCAAAGTAAACACAATAGCAGCTAACTCGAGGCCGTGAGTCAGATAATTCTTCTCATGTGGCTTCAACTGTCTCGAAGCATAAGCAATAACTTTTCCTTCTTGCATTAAGACACAACCGAGTCCTTTCAATGAAGCATTACTGTAAACAACAAATTCTTTATCTGATTCAAGTTGTACCAAAATCGGAGCTTCAGTTAACATAGCTTTTAACCGATCAAAACTTTTCTGACATTTCTCAGACCATTCAAATTTCACATCTTTCTGAAGCAATTTTGTCGACGGAGTTGCTATCACAGAGAAATCTTTTACAAATCTTCTATAGTAACCGGCAAGTCCTAGAAAACTGCGAACTTCAGATACATTCTTCGGAGGCTTCTAATCTAGAATAGCTGAAATCTTGCTCGAATCAACTCGGATACCGGAAGCTAATACAATATGGCCCAGAAAGCCAACTTCTCGCAACCAGAATTCACATTTATTGAATTTCACATACAACTGTTTATTTCGCAGAGTTTGTAGCACTATTCTTAAATGCTTGGCATGCTCAGATTCATCACGTGAATAAATCAATATGTCATCAATGAATACTACAACAAATTGATCTAAATATGACCTGAAAATTTTATTCATCAAATCCTTAAAGATAGCAGGCGCATTAGTCAATCCGAAAGGCATAACTAAAAATTCATAGTGGTTGTACCTCATTCTGAAAGCAGTCTTCAGCATATTTGAATCTTTCACTCGTAGCTGATAGTAGTCCGATCTCAAATCTATTTTTGAAAACACAGTAGCTCCTTTCAACTGATCAAACAAATCATCTATTCAGGGTAAAGGATACCAACTGACGATAATCTATACACATTCTCATCGTACCATCTTTCTTTTTCACAAATAAAATTGGAGCACCCCAATGTGAGAAACTCGGTCTAGAAAATCCTCGATCGGTCAATTCTTGCAACTGAGACTTTATTTTTTTTAACTTGGTTAGAGCCATTCTATACGGAGTTATCGAAATCAGAGTAGTACCAGGTATCAATTCTATGCCAAATTCTACCTCTCTTACTAGAAGTGATCCTGGAAGTTCTTCAGGAAACACATCAAGAAACTCACAGATAATAGGTATAGATTCAACTTTCTTTTCTGACACATTTGAATCAATCACGTATGCAAAATAAGCATCACAACCCTTTCTAACAATACTCAATGCTTTCATAGAAGATATCACAGTAGGTAACCCATTCAAATCACTAGATTCAACTCTGACTATTTCATCATTCTTACATCTCAAATCAATAGTTTTCCATTTGCAATTCACCACAGCATCATGCAAAGTTAACCAATTCATTCCCAGAATAATATCAAGCTCATTAAAAGGTAACAACATCGAATCAGTTGGAAAACAATTGTCTCGAAACATTAACGAACAATTCCTGCAGACTTTATCAACCAAGACACATCTGCCTAGGGGGTTTGAAACTCTAATTACAAATTCAGTAGACTCTACAAACAAAGTCTTATTGTTCACTAAGTTCATACATATATACGAATGTGTTGATCCAGGATCTATCAAAGCTATCACAGAAGTATCATAGAGAGTAAATGTACCCGTAATCACATCTGGCGATGAAGCTTCCTCACAAGCTTGAATAGCATACGCTCTAGTAGGTGCACGAGCCTCAAATCTAACAACTGCGTCTTTCATTCCTCTTTGACTACCACTTACATTTCCTGTATTTCTAGGGGGTCTACCACGAGAAACATTACCACTCTGTCTCGGATTCTGAACATTATCTTTTTCAGCTAAATCTGGGCAATTTTTAATAAAATGGTTTTTCGAACCACAACTATAACAAGCTCGATTATTACTTTTTCCCAGTATTCACCAAAGTGTCGTCTTCCACATTGCTCACATTCTGGCCTTTCATTCTTTACATTATCAACACTAGCAACAGAAGTGGCTGAAGATTTGTAATTCGATTGCAATCTAACACGGTCTCTATTTGAATATCCCACACTAGCCTTTGAACGACTGCTATCAACTCTAAACTTCTTGGATCCAGATTGAAATGATTTGCTCGATGATCTCTTTCGTACATCTCTAGCTTCAAACTCAGCCTTTCTTTTCTCTTTCCCAACATCTTTCGCTTTACATGCTCGTTCAACAAGCACCATGAATTCTTTGATTTCCAGAATCCCAATTAACAAGTGAATATCTTCGTTCAAGCTGTCTTCAAATCTCTTACACATTATTTCTTCCGAAGATACACATTCACGGGCATACTGACTCAACCTTTACAAATTCTCACTCGTATTCTATAATAGACATACGGCCTTGCTTAAGCTTAAGAAACTCTTTACGTTTCTGATCAATAAATCTTTGGCTAATATATTTCTTCCGAAATTCAGCTTGGAAGAAATCCCATGTAACTCGTTCACTCGGAACTACAGATGTCAAAGTCTTCCACCAATGATACGCCGTGTCTCTCAGAAGTGAAACAGCGCATTTTATACATTCTTCGGGACTCAAGGATAATTCATCAAACACTCTTATGGTGTTCTCTAACCAGAACTCAGCCTTTTCCACATCATCACTTGTTGTAGCTCGAAATTCTTTAGCTCCATATTTTCTAATCTTGTCAACTGGTGGTCTACTCAACTGTACTGAATTCGCTCATGGCGTATCCAAAGTTTGAGGGGGATTAACCGGGGGTAGAGGTTGTTGTACAGTCGGATTGGTTCTAATATATTGGGTGAACCAATCATTCATCATCTGATAGAAGGCTTGCTTAGCCTCACCATCACAACTACTCGTAGCCAATCGTCAATCAGCTTGCACCGTCCCTTACGAGGGATCAGGCGTATTGCTTTCAACATCGTTAGCTATAGCTCTATCGGGATCTATTTTCTATATAAAAGCACATTTCAATGTCAGGAGTCATCACACTATCACAGATTCAGACATATGGCATGTATAGCTAGACTCACATACGCTATGGTAGTCCTAGAACGGACTAAACCATAGCTCTGATACTAACCACATGTAATACCCCTAACCCGTATCCATTGCCGGACTAGGGTTACGGGGCATTACCGGACATATTGGAACATTTCGTAATCACTTAACAATCAAAAGTCAAACATAAGCATAAAGCCCCTTACTTAGGTCAATGAGACCATAAACTTGCATTAAGAAAAGATCGGGACTAAACCAAACACACTTGTAAATTTCAGAACTTAGAAAATTTTTCAATTCTATTGAGGTCACACGCCCGTGTATCCAGGCCGTGTGCCTCACACGGGCATCAGACACACCCATGTGAACCAGCCGTGCCAAAACAGGGTGACCATACTGACTTTCACCCACGGCCAATAGGCACGCCTGTGTGATACTTAGCTAGCTACTGACTTTAGCCCACGGCCATATGACTTGCCGTGTGTCAAGGTTGTGTAATTTTTAAGAGAATACTGCTTTTCTTACACGGCCACAAGACACGCCCGTGTCCCCTGACCATGTGGCACAATGCAGGCTTGGTTTAAGCCAACTTGCCACCCATTATGGGTTAACCTACAACAAGGAAACAAGCATACATGTACAACCCAATCAACCATTCTTTATGCTAAAACATACATCATTCATGCCATAGTTGCAAATTAACATCACATATCATAAGCCTTTCTCAAATATGAGTTCAAACACAAATTAGCCAAATCTCATGGCTAACTATATACATAACAAAACATACTTCACAACTACTAGCCTATACATACCATACTTTAAATATTTACATTTTCAAAAGTACCAAAATGAGATCGATAGTGTGGTGATGATCCTCGACTATCCTCGAGCCTTCGGTAGTTACGATAACTATAAAACAGACAGTAATCACACAAAGTAAGCTTTCAAAGCTTAGTAAGCTCGTACTCAAAACATTCATAGTATATGAACCTAAAATGAGAACCTATGAGTATTTGCACAATTTCAATCCATATAACTATATCAACTCAATGAGATTCATATACATAACATCATCTACCACTTAGGCATTATACATACCTGAAGCTTCCCATACTTATTCACTTTTGTACTTACCTCATGTTGAATATTATAAGACTTTCCATAAGTTATTCGTATTTTACACATCAGCACACTTAGTGCTATAAGGTTAGTCGAAGCTAAATATTTCCGTACACTTAGTGCCATCTCAAATAATCAAGACTAAGTTGGTATCGCACACATAGTGCCTCAAGTAGCCGAAGCTAGTTAAATCGCACACTTAGTGCCAAGGCTAGTTTAAATCGCACACTTAGTACCAAAACTTCCGTTTCATCACCATATTATCCAATTCAATTATATATAACCTATGTATAATAAAGACATCAAAACTTACTTAACACCATATTTTAAGTACGAACTTACCTCGTACTCGGAATTTGTTGACTCAGACTATCTACTCGATAACCTTCGACTTTCCTCGATCTAAGTCAGAATTCCTCCTTTCTTGATCTAAATGTATTCAAAATTAACCCTTTTATTCACCAAATAATTCAATTCAATCCATAAACACATATTTAGGGCATTTTACAAACTAGCCCTCATATTTTCACATTTCGACACTTTAGTCCCTATTTCACAAAATCACAAAATACACATAATTTGTTTGTACACAAGCTTAACCGAATTTTATGGCTCTCAAACAAGTCCACATATTTCATTTATTTCATATTTTAGTCCTTCAAAATAACATTTCCACAAATTAGCTCAATTTACTCAAATCCAACTAAAATTCAAAGACAAAACATGTAAACTCAACATCAAAATTTCATATTTCACCATTTAGCAACACCAAACTCATGAATTCATCCATGAAACATTTTCAAATCATCAACAAAATCAGAAATTGAGGTATGGGCTTTATAGTTCACTTAGCAACGATCATAAAAACGTAGAAATTATCAAAAACCGAAGCAAAAACATACCTCAATCAAAGAATACAATGGCTGAACCCTAGGTGTTCTTCTTATTTTATTTTCTTTGCTATTTTCGGCCATGAAATATGAATAATGGATTAATTTTATGCATTGTTTTATTTAACTAATACTTACTAAATAAATACCCATTTTACCCTTTATTTAAACATATAAAAATCATTTGAAATAAGGCCATATATGTCCATTAACTAAGTAAATGACATAATAACCACATAAGGACCTTTCAATTATAAACCCAAGTCAAATAAGCACTTTTAACATCTGGCACATAGCTTTTACCTTTTATGCGATTTGGTCCTTTTTGCAAATTAAGCACACAAACAGTTAAATTTCTACACGAGTCTTTCACACATGTCAATTCAATATACCATATACACGAAAATTAATATTAAAATATTTTTCTAACTCAGATTTGTGGTCCCGAAACCACTATTCTGACTAGGGTCAAAACCGAGCTGTTACAACATTTATGACCGTATAAAGCCTCGTAAGGTGTCATTTTGATACTCGATTGAAGGCTATTATTGTACGCAAATTCAATCAGAGGTAGGTATCGTTCCCATGTATCTTCAAACTCGAAAATGCAACATCTCAACATATCCTCAAGTATCTGAATGATTCGCTCGGATTGATCATCTGTCTGGGGATGAAAAGCAGTGCTAAAATGCAGTTTAGTACCTAACGCATCTTGTAGTTTCTTCCAAAACCGAGATGTAAACCTCAGATCTCTATCCGAAACGATAGAAATAGGTACCCCGTGTAGTCTCACAATTAGAGAAACATATAACTCAGCAAGTTTATAGAGCGAATAATCTGTACGAACCGGAACAAAGTGAGCCGATTTAGTCAATCTATCGACAATAACCCAGATTGCATCTTTCTTGCTGTCATTGGTAAATTGGATACAAAATCCATCGTGACACTATCCCATTTCCATTCAGGCATCATGATCGGCTGTAGCAGTCCAGAAGGTACCTGATGCTAGGCTTTTACTTGCTGACAGATTAAACATTTCGATACAAAGTCAGAAATGTCTCGCTTCATACCTTGCCACCAATAGTGTTGTTTTAGATTATTATACATCTTCGTACTACTCGGGTGAATAGATAGCTGACTATTATGAGCTTTGTTCAAAATCATCTGAATCAACTCTGTATTTCTCGGAAAGCATATTATTTTTCTGAACCGCAGACATCCTTCAACATCCACTTGAAATTCCGAATCAATGTTTGAATCACATTGGGCCTGCTTTACTATCAAATCATTATCGACCTTCTGAGCTTCGCAAATCTGCTGAATAAATAATGGTCTTTCTTTTAACTCGGCTATTATCACACCATCATCTGACATAACCATATGTGCATTCATTGCATGCAAAGCAAACAGGGATTTTTGACTTAGAGCATCAGCAACAACATTAGCCTTTCCCGGATGATAGTCAATCACTGGCTCGTAATCTTTTAGCAACTCTAACCATCAACACTGTCTCAAATTCAAATCCTTCTGAGTCATCAAGTATTTCAGACTTTTGTGATAAGAATAAACGTGACATTTCTCACCAAACAGATAGTGACACCAAATTTTTAACGCAAACACAATAGCTGCCAATTCTAGGTCATGTGTCAGATAGTTCTTTTCATGTGGCTTCAACTGTCTTGAGGCATAAGCTATAACTCTTCCTTCCTACATCAAAACACAGCCCAACCCATTTAAAGATGCATCACTATAGATAACAAATTCTTTACCCAATTCTGGCTGAACTAGCACTAGAGCTTCGGTCAAAAGGACTTTCAACTGATCAAAACTTTTCTGGCATTTTTCTGACTATTCGAACTTAACATCTCTCTGTAATAGCTTCGTCATCGAGGTTGTAATCATACAGAAACCTTTCACAAACAGTCTATAGTAACCAGCAAATCCCAGAAAACTTCAGACTTCAGAAACATTTCTCGGAGGTTTCCTGTCAAGTATTGCTGAAATCTTACTCGGATCAACCCGAATACCTGATGTTGAAACAACATGTCCCAGAAAGCTAACTTCGTTTAACCATAACACACATTTACTAAACTTCGCATACAACTATTTTTCTCACAAAGTCTGTAACACAACTCTTAAATGCTCAGCATGTTCGGTTTCGTCACGGGAGTAGATCAATATATTATCAATGAACACAACCACAAACCGATCCAAATACTGTTTGAAGATCTTATTCATCAAATCCATAAAAATAACAGGTGCATTAGTAAGTCCAAAAGGCATAACCAGAAACTTATAATGTTCATACCTCGTTCGGAATGCAATTTTCGGCACATCGGAGTCTTTAACTCGCAACTGATAGTAGCCGGATCTCAAATCTATCTTCGAAAACACTGTAGCCCCTTTCAGCTGATCAAACAAATCATCAATCCATGGCAACGGATATTTATTTTTTATTGTCACCTTATTGAGTTGGCGATAATCAATACACATTCTCATAGTTTCGTCTTTTTTATTTCACAAAATAAAATTGGTACACCCCAAGGAGAGAAACTCGGTCTCACGAAACCTCTATCTGTCAATTATTGCAACTGAGCTTTCAATTCTTTTAATTCAGTAGGTGACATTCCATACAAAGCTATCGATATCGGAGTAGTCCCTGGTACTAATTCAATACCAAACTCAACCTCTCGAATAGGTGGTAAACCCAGTAATTTTTTAGGAAACACATCCGGGTACTCACACACAACAGGTACTGATTCAATCTTTCTTCGGATACTTTACTGTCAAGCACATATGCAAAGTAAGCTTCACAACCTTTTCTTACATATTTTTGAGCTAATATTGAGGAAATCACTGCCGGTAAACCATTCAGATCATTAGATTCAATCCGAATAATCTCATCATTCTGGCATCATAAATCAATAGTCTTTCTCTTGCAGTTTGCAACAGCATCATGCAAAGTCAACCAATCCATACCCAAAATTATGTCAAACTCATCAAATGGCAACAACATCAAATCAGCTGTAAAGCACGAATCTCAAATCATCAGGGGAAATTCGTACATACTTTTTCAACCATAACACACCGGCCCAAGGGGTTCGATACTCTAATCAAAAACTCAGTAGACTCAACAGGCAAAATTTTACTGAATACTAAAGTCTCACACACATAAGAATGAGTCGAACCAGGATCAATCAATGCAATTACACTAGTATCATAGAAAGTGATTGTACCAGTAATAACATCTGGGGATGAAGCCTCCTCGCGTGCGCGAATAGCATAGGCTCTGGCAGGTGCACAAGCCTCAGATTGAAATACTGTATCTTTTGTCCCTCTCTGACTTCCACTCACATTACCCAAATACTTTGGTGGTTTGCCTCGCACTGACATATTACTCGATCTCGCGTTCTGAACAATGTTTTCCTCGGCCAACATCGGGCAATCTCGGATAAAATGATCCATCGGTCCACATTTAAAACAAGACCGATCATGCAATCTGCAATCTCCAGAATGCCATTTACCACAATGCTTGCACTCGACTCTATTCTGTCAAACATTGCCAACACTAGCTATCGAAGTGGCTCATGAACTCACAGGGGCTTGATCACGATCTCATCTAGAAAATCCCGCAGTAGCCTTAGATTGACCAGAATCATCTCTAAACTTCTTCGATGCGGACTGAAAAGTCTTACCCGATGATCTTTTACGGGAATCTCTGGCTTCAAAATTAGCTTTTCTTTTTCTCTTTCCCGAGCTCTTCGGCTTTGCAAGCTAGCTCAACAAGTACCACGAACTCTTTGATTTCAAGTATGCCAACCAGCAATTTAATGTCTTCGTTCAAACCATCTTTGAATCTTTTACACATGATAGCTTCAGTTGAAACGCACTCACGGGCATATCGACTGAGTCTCACAAATTTCCGCTCATATTCTGTCACAGTCATATGACCCTGTTTTAATTCGAGAAGTTCCTTACACTTCTGATCAATGAATCTCTAACTGATATATTTCTTACAAAACTCAGTCTGAAAGAACTCCCAGGTCACTCGTTCTTTCGGAACCACTGATACTAGTGTATTTCACCAGTGATATGCGGTGTCTCGTAACAAGGATACGGCACAGTTTAAGCACTCATCTGGGGTACAAGATAACTCATCAAACACACGGATAGTATTATCAAGCCAAAATTCAGCTCGCTCAGTATCATCATCATCAGTAGCTCTGAATTTTTCAGCCTCGTGTTTTCTGATTTTATCAATAGGTGACTTAGGTAATCTCAACGGATCACTCACTTGAGGTATAACTGGTATCGAAGATGGATTAGTCGGGGGCGGAGGTAGTTGTACAGCCGGATTAGTCCGGATATACTGAGTAAACCAGTCGTTCATCATTTGGTAAAAGGCTTGTTTAGCCTCTCTCTCTTGGTTACTCGAGGTCGGTCAAGAATCAATTGGTGCTGTCCCATGCGCGAGAGCAGGCACTACACTATATAAAAGCACATTTTCAAATGTCAGAAGTCATCACATTATTGTAGTAAATAATATGGCATGTATAGCTAGACTCACACGGCTACGTTAGTCCTAGAACCGACTAAACAGTAGCTCTGATAGCAATAAAATGTAACACCCTTAAGCCATATCCGTCGTCGAAAAGGGGTTACGAGGCATTACCGATCAAAATACAACTCAGAACAAACTTTCATTTCAGTAATAATCATCTAATAAAATTTTTAAAACAATTAACATACTTCGATTCTATAATTCTTATAATTTCCAAATTTATATTTAGTCAATACAACAAATGAATCATGAAAATCGAATGTTAAATTCATAACCAAGTATATGTCACTTCACATACCAATCATATATGTATACTATAACATTTAAGGCATTCAAACAATATATATATAAAATAACTTATCAACTATCAAATTATATGCACATACTTTAGATCATGTAAACATACCTCATTTCTTTTCATATAAATAACACATACCATTATTATGTCTATTTATTATCATACCTTTATAACATTTGATTATCTAACTACAACATTCACGTAACATTGATATATATATATATAATATTTAAAATTAGCTAATTAAACAACTCAAATAAACTAATCATTATATTCAAGTAAAATGCCATTTAAAACCATCACAAAAACCAAATCCATTAATCAAAATTTTCGTAGCTTCACTTAGTCCACAAATATTTAATACCACAATTATAACATGAACATTCAGGTAAACATATAATGACCTAATTTAAACACATTTGCTAAACCATATATATATAACACATTTTCAAGTTAATACAAAAACTAACACTTTGGTCTTTTAATATCGTACCTCAAACAAATCATATTAACCAAAAATAGTTATATAATGTACTCATTATTTGTTTTCATCGATTATACATAATTAACCAACCAGTCAAACACAATATGCGAACATACATTACCATTATAGACCCAAGCAAAATAACTACTACACTTTCGAATATATACATATATATAAATCATTATCATTTTACTCAATTATTTAATTAATTCATTAAACCATTTATAAAGATAAAACATATAATATAATATGCATACCAAAATAATCTCCAATGATGTTTGGATATAACCGAATGTTCTTTAATACCAAAACAAACAATTACACCTTAACCAAAACATATCAAACAAATTTATATATATACTTTTATCCATGCATAAACCATAGCCAAAGCAACCACATATACATCCAAAATTTTCAATGGCTAATTACCAAAACCAAACACAACAAACATTTTAATTAAAAATATATAAAAACCAAACTTAAGCATAATACGCAAGCCATTTTCGCATGGCTAGATTACACACAACCAAAATCCAATATTTCAAAATAAAATCTAGCCTATACATGCCATAATTCGAGTTCAACTATATAAATACCAAAGTAGTAGATAGTGTGATGAACTTTGCTGACGATCCCCGAGCTTGTAACTTGATCCAAAATCTATAAAATAGAAACACACATATACACAGAATAAGCTAACTTAGCTTAGAAAATTATAAGCAATTTAAACAAATTAATGATCTTGATAGATCAATAAAATAAAACCAAAATCAAAAATATATATTTATATTCAAAATATACTATGGTCGAATATACACATATATCAATCATCATTATATTCTCCAATTTCAAACTCATAATTTCATATATAATCAATTATACATATGCATTCATATATACATACTCATAAATCGAGCTTTTAAATTACATACTTAAACCCGTCACAAGACCGAATACACTACCCATAATTATATACATTTTCAATAGCATCACATAACATTATTATCACATAAATTTCAGTAAATATATCCTTATTTCAAATAAGTAAACCACATTCACATACCTGATCACTTTAACTTATTTAACACCTTTGATTACTTTTACCATTGCTCACATAAATTTTGCTAGGCATAAAGCCTAGTACAATACATCGGCACAGAACCTGCTAGGCAATAGGCCTGACATAATACACTGGCATAAAGCCTACTAGGCAATAAAGTCCGATATAATACACTGGCATAAAGCCTACTAGGCAATAAAGCCCGACTTAATACACCAGCACAAGGCTTGCTAGGCTCAAAGCCCGAATATCACTATTATAAAGTTTTCTCATAAACAATTCATATATTAAAAATTCCAAATACTCCATATAGTTCATACGGACTTTCAGATGTTATAACTCAAACGAATTAAACTCAAATACATTATTTCCATGCTTAATCATATTCGGATAATTCTAATATAAATCCATAAATTCCAAATCAGCATATTAACTTATACATAATTAGAATTAACAATATCTATTTGCTTATAAACTTACCTCAGACAATGAAAAACCGATACGGATTGGCTAGTCGACAACTTTAGTTTTCCTCCAATCTAAATCTGATTTTCTCTTTTCTTGATCTAAATTAATATAAATTAAACTTATTAAATCAAATATTCAACCAAATTCATCCAAAACACACAAATGGGCAAATTACACTTTTACCCCTGATATTTCACATTGTTCACAATTTAGTCCTTATTGCATAAAACACAAAATATGCAAAATCTCACAACAACATAGTTAGGCCGAATTTTCATTGTACTCATACTAGTCCATATATTTCATTTATTTCACATTTTAGTCCCTCAATTTATTATTTTTACAATTTAATCCTAATTACTCAAAATCATCAAAAACTCCAATACAAAACATGTTAATCTAAAACATATTTTTAATACTTCATCATCAAACAACAAAAATCACAAGCTTTCATCAATGGCATAACTCAAAATATTCATCAAAATAAAAAATTTAAGCATGAGTCGGATAGTATTCGAAGCAACGACTCAAAAATGTAAAAATTATCAAAAATTGAGCTAGAACTTACCTTGAATCAAGCTTGAAAGTGCCGAACCTAGGTTTTCTTTTATTTTTCTTTCTTGTTTAAGTTTCGGCCAAAAGAAAATATAAAATGAATCATGGTTTATTTTTTTATGATATATGTTATATTATAATGGTTTATAATATTAGTTTATTAAAGTAACCTTAATAAATTTATATCAAAACATTATAATATAAACCTATTGTCGTCTACTTAATAAATTAATGGCTAATTGCAACATAAAGACTTCTATTTTAAAAGCCAATGGCATTTTGGCCCTATAAACATTAAACTATCCAATTTTTAATTTACGCGATTAAGCCCTTTTATTTAATCGGGCATCCAAGCGATAAAATTTTAAAACAAAAATTTAGTACACACAAATTCACACATTATAAACACCAAAAATAATTTTAAAAATATTTTTCTAACTCGGATTCGTGATCCCGTAACCACCATTCCGATTAGGGTCTAAATCGGGTTGTTACATCTGTAACTTTCAATTGATATTTGTTCCCCTTTTTCCAGGAAAGCATCAAGCAATATCATTTTGCACAAGTGCTATAACTTCAACAATCGGGATGACTTTAACCCATAATAACATTTCCCAATTAGAACTGACCTAATAGATATATTTCTGTATCAAGTCTTCTAGAATCTGAATTTCTCATTTTGATTGTCTGTCTATTTACCTGTGAATGCACAAAATTTATTCCCGGACCTGAAGATAGACTCAAATGCATATAACTTAATTAACTTTTTAAATGAATAAACCACTCTAATTAAAACAACTGAGTCGATTTTATCTATCAAATAATAACATTTTAGAATAATCTCTTCTTCTTGTTGTCAAGACAACCTAGACATAAAATCTATCACAATTCCCTCAGAATACTAATAAAAAATCCTTAAAAACTGCATTAACTTAAACGAAACATAACACCCTGTTTTAACTTATTGACATTAATCAAGATTACCAAAGGAATGAAACGGATATACTAGTTTGAGCTCAAATTTCCACCATATACACTTTTGCCGATGTCAACCTTTTCACGAAAGCTAGAAAAGGATTATATATAATACAGCTATTTCAATTATTAACACCAAAGCTTTAAACTATATCGAAGCCACAACCATCAGATAGATTATAAATCATAGTGTTATAATAGGACCGACATTTCAACTGTATAGAGAGAACAATACATCAACATCAATAGTGTACTCCAAAATAGAATAGGAAAACCGAAAGTAGTCCCAATAATAAATAGTGCAGTAATACAACTTCTATAATCTAATATCCATACCACCAAGTTCCCATGGTCAAACCAGGATTTACAACAGTAATAATTGTAATTACCTTTGGCCAATAAATATCTTTTACAAGTAAACCATGTTTGATAAATTAAACAATAAGAATGAGAAGAAAACTGAGATAATGAAATCCAAGATGTGAAGCTATACTAAATTTCCTAGAATACAACCCGTATTGAATGATAAAGAGCTCGATGATATCCTGGAGAAAGTCCAGAAGAAGAATATCGCCTATATGCACTGGAAACAGTTGTGATAGAGATAATGTAAATTGCATATATATATATTTCAGAGCATCAACTAGTAGAAGAAATAAAATAATATCATATGAGTCTTATCATTGAATCTTCTAACAAACATAAAGGATTAGAAAACCAAAGATAGCTACAGCAATGCCAATCATGAATCAACCAAACTAACAATAATTCCGTTTAATATTATGATTAGCTAACCTTTCTATATGATAAGAAGCACATCTGAAAATGAATAGTTACATATATTTCTGAGAATAAAAGAACATATAAAATACCCAGAGGAGATCACTGTAAAATACTCAACTATAATAGTTGCATTAAAATATCTTTACAATTCAAACATTATTCCATTAACTACTACAGTCATTAATAATCCCGCATTATCCCATTCACTAAAGAAATCAATTCAAAATAAGTTCCAGTTAACCCGTTCTTTGATACCATACCTGAATAAATTGATTAGTCGAGATTAACTTCTTCTTTAACAGTGACATTTTGTAATCCGAATAATCTTCAGAAAAATCTAATATCTCTTCTAGAACTCTCTTTACTTGCTAACCCTCCTCGACTCTGGCCGCGTTATTATTTATTCAGCTATTGAACTCTTCAGTTTCACACTTGTAAGCTTAATGAATATAAATCTTGTAAATTCCGTTGTATAAGACTGTACAGGTGAGGGGGTGAAGGTCGTAAAGCCTCAAAATTTGACTCTCACATATATACACATAACATAAAATTTATCTTTAACATAATATTATGAACTTTTATTCATACATTTATGAATTCTGACTCATCATAAGTAACTTTTTACTCATGCATGCATAAGAATATTGCTTCTAGCATTATCAGAATTAGTTTAGTTGGAAAACATATCTGTTTAAAAATAAAACAATCTCATCATAGTCGGGAGATATCACACTATCATAGGTTATATAATGGCATGCGTTTCTAGACTTTACACATGCTATGTTCAGTTTAAGAACCGACTAAATTGTAGCTCTGATACCAATAAATGTAACACTCTTAACCCAAATCCGTCACCGGAATAAGGTTACAAAGCATTACGAGAGTTTACAAATTAAACAGACGGAAAATGCAAACATTTCATATCATATAGCATTCATTCAAAAATCAATCAAAATTATATATATTGTCCGTTATACGAGTTTTCGAGGCCCAAATTACGCATTAGAAACAAATCAGTACTAAATCAAAAACTCAGAAAATTTTTTGGAAACATTCAAAATTTTCAACACTACAGGGGTCACACGATCATGTGGCCAGGTCTTGTGACTCACATGGTCAAGAGACACACCCGTGTCTCAGGCTGTGTAGATATTCGAATTAGGGACACACGGCCGTGTCTCAGCCCATGTTTGTACCTGTGTAACTTTCTGACTTGGTCACATGAACAAGTCACACGCCCGTGTGCTGGGCCGAGTACTCTTCGAAGTAACATCACACACCCGTGTGCCAAGCCGTGTGCTAGGCCGTGTAACAACTCGACTTTTAACCCTTTAAAAACTATATGGGACACACGGCCGTGTCACCTAGCCGTGTGTGACACACGCTCGTGCCTCTGCCCGTGTGGATGAAAATAGACTATTTTACGAGCTATATTTCTCACCCAATATGGCATCCACCTACACTTAACATTGTGCATATAAAAAAGCCATATTATAGTATCCAAAATAAGCAAAATCAAGCCTTAAATATGTAGTATATTCATATACAACCAATATGCCCTTAGGCATCTCAAATGACAATTATAAACATGTTTAACCATGTAATCTATGTAACTAAGTAATCAACAAGCTATTATTCGCCATGAGAAAATATCCAACAAGGCATAGATCATAGTTGGGCTCCTTGGATTCCTCCTCTCATTGAATTTGTCACGGCTCTTCTTCCTCATCATGAATGCCCAAATTTGTCAACCCATCTTAATTTCATCTTGAAGAACGTGAAAGCAACCCCAAATACTCACATTAAAATTTATTGAAAAAAAGAACAAAACGAAGGAAAAGCAAAAGAATCATGCAAGAAGAGCAAATAAAGAAACCGTGCTATAAGAGTATACTATAAATGAAAGCTTATTATCTTTTTTAAGCGTTTAGGTGTCTAAAAAAATTTTATGCATATTATCTTTTTAAAAACTAATCATCCAAAAATAATCAATGAAAAAAAAAAGAAAAGGACGGATGAGGTGAATATTAATTCCTGAGAATTACATTGTGGATTGTTTGTAGTATTTGCATTAAGGAGAAATTAAAAAATATATCTTGATCAATATTTGAGATGTCAACTAAAAATTAAAATGAGCACAAACTTTTTATAACTATAACTTAATTAATAAAATAATAAATATATTAAATAAAAAACAAACATTATTTCTATTAAATAGAATCCCATTAATTTTTTGAAAAAAATGTTACAAACTATTAATTAAGACATTGAAAACAAAGTTCAAATTTAAGTTGAGAATAAATGCATTCATGAATCGTGATTTGATTCTAAAAAATTCTTTAGATCTAACTTGATTTATTGAACTATTAAAAAGGAATAAAAGAAATTATATTAATATTTATTTATTTTATAATTAAATATAAAATATAAATATTTTAAAATTATTTAATTTGTTGAGATTTATCATGTACATATATGTAAATCTTCAAGTCTAATAATGTGCGATTACAATTTACATGTTTTAATCTCGTTAATACAATTTATCAACTTTAATTTAAATTATATCAATTTTTAGTTTATTTGTATTGTAAATATATCTATATTTATACTTTAATTATATTTTATATAACATTCTAACAAAATATGCCTAAAAATAAACAACAATTTATTCAAATTCGACCTAAAAGGGACTAAATCAATCTAATCCAACTAATCAACCGACCCGTGTAGAGTTCTAATTGACCGCAAATCCAAGATTCAAATTTTGGACAGCCAATGCTCCCTTCCTCTCAAAATAAGTAGATAAAGATTGAAAAAAATAAAACTATCCTCCACCTACGGATGACAAACACCCATTAGATACAATAATTGTGTGAAGGATTGATGATAAGATTTATCTGTACAGTTATTTAAATCTTTTTGTGAATTTAATTTCAATGGAAGCGGGAAGGATCCTCCACATCGGCATTCCATGGATCACCAGGCGCTCGTCTCCTCGTCTCCCTAACTTCCCGCGCTTTATTTGTGCTTCTTCTATTCAGCGGGTAATCTTAAATCCCCCCTTTATGTCTTTGAGCTGCATTTCAAAATGTTATCAACGAACTAAACGCCATTTTTCTCTAATTAAAAAAAAGGGGAGCTACAAAGGACCAAAGCCTGGCCGAGATTGGATTGCCGATTGGGTATCCAAGAACGATGACGCCGTTCGGAGTTTGCCAATCTACGTCGGAGGGGCCTCTTTGTTAGCCGTTCTCTTTAACCGTGCCATCTCGGGGATTGCTCCGGTTGCGGATGCCAGCAGGTATTCTAGAGAAAATAAAAGAAATTGTTGCATTACTTTTTCTTGAATTCATAAAATATAACGTATCAAAGAAAAAAAATTCTTAAAATAATTTTTAAGTGATCTTGAACAGGTATCTGTAAGCGCTCATCACTCGGACCCTTATTATTATTTAGATTGAGCTAAAAATGGATACTTCGAGGTTATATTATTCGCTTTTTATGTTTGATTAATCGGAAGATTGTTCATGAATCATTTTGAGCATTTTCGGTAAAATTAGATTAGAGGATTGTGCATCAGTTTCAATGAATTAATTGTTTAACTAATTTTAGACTAATAGGTTGTTTGATAGGAACCTATAATGTTGATTTAATATTTTGGTTGGTTTAGCGGAAATTGTCATTTTCAGATAATTTAATTGCTCAACTGATCTTAGACTTAAGACAGATGATGGGTTTGAAATAGTTTAGCTAAATTTTGTTTCTTTATTCTGAATTCAGTGATTTTTAGAAATGTGTGCCTAATAGAATAATGTTCTTACTGCCAGTGTACTTTTTAATGATACTATTTTTCTTTGATTTCAAGGTTTTGCTGCTAATATATCCATCTTTTCTGTCTGAGGTCACTGTGATCTTCAATGTAAGATACTTAAATGATTGTGGTTTTTTCGATCAGTTCACAGTCAAGGGCGGATCTATTGACACTTGGTTTGGCTGTGACCAACGTATTAACTGGCTTAGTTTGGATATCAATCCGACCAAAATCCATCACTCCGGTAAAGGCCTGTCTATATTTTTTCCTGTTCTTATTTCTTCCACAAATATGCATATATGGGGAATGGTCATTTGCATCTGAAATTGAATGGTAAGAGTTTTGAGAGTAACCCCATCATCCCCAAAAGAAATTCAGGCACATGCACTTTAATTAAGTTGATTAGTTCAGTAGGTAGTTCTTTATTCCCCCTTCCTCTCTTAGATAATGTGTTCTTGATTGCTAATATCAGGTAGAGCCTCAAGGAGTGGAATGCCAAGTAATTTATTCTCACCTTCCTGAATCAGTTGTTTCTGAGATACTTTGGTATTCCTCGCTTCTCTTTACTCCTTTTACTTGGTTTGTCTTAAGTGTATGGCTTTCCAATGGGTGGGTTCGTTAATTCTGGGAGTTTATACCAACTATGATGTATAATATTTCTATTTTAACCCAGAATAATATCAATCGCTTAGACTGGGCTCCGTACCTTGCTAGAGATAATTTTGGCTTAAATCCATTGATCACTTGGGTATCCTTTTGCTAACTTTGTTCTTTAACTTTGTGGATTTCCAGTAAATCAATTTTACGTCTCTGAACAGGAGAAAATAAAATGTACATTACTTTCAGGAGTTGCATAAGATACTCTATGCAATGGTTCTTAAATCAAGTTTGTACCCAAATTCTTTATGATTCCAGAATCTGAATAAGCATTTTCTCTAATTTATAAATACTTTGACTTCTGTATTTGGTAGAGCTCTAAATGGACAAATGGTTATGCTTCAGAGTTGAAAAAATACTTCATATCAAATTAAATTACCAGTTTTCAAATGCACAAGATTTTAGGATGAGGTATTTTGTCTTTGCTGTATAACTATTGTGCTTAAAAGTTGTAAAAACTAGAGTGCCCTCCTAAAGTTTGTACTTCAATGAGGGGTAACATTAGACAGTTTTTTCCATTTTGGGAAAGTTGATTTTGTTTTAAATCATTATAAATAGTAAGATGGACATTCGATTTCCAGAGGAGGGAGTAATAAATTATTTGAGATGGTGGCGTTGCTTGCTTGAAATTGTTGAAAGAAGGTTAACAAACACTTAACACATCATTGTTTATTTATTTGTTTTTCAGTTGGGTGAGACAATCTTAAATTGGCTAACATAAGATGCTTTGCTTTCTTCACAATAAAGGATATTCAAAGAATAAACATATTTATTTCTTGTCTTCTGTTTTGAAAATGAAATATTTATGTTGTTTGTTGTTTACAGGGTGTGGGAATCTCTTTCTGCTGTAACATGCTGCAAGTCTCTAGTTATTGTTTATGACTGCCAATGTATTGTTCAAATTGGTGTGGCAGCTAAATCACTGAACATTGGTGAACCTTTTGCTGTGGATGCTGCTAAACTGATGCAGGGATCAGTTTATCAAGGTGTTTTGAAGTCTGGAGCACGTAAGTTACTTCTGTCTGGGTTTACAATCATTCTTTCATCTTGTAATTAAATTCAAATGATTTGTTTGGAAAGGGGTTTTGACAAGCTTCCCATTACTCAATTCAATATTTTGCAGAGAGCTACTTGGCGAATCTGTCTCTTTACCCTGGGAGGTCCGAGCTGCCATTTCTCCCTTCAAATACTCAGGTCTCTAAGTAGCTTTACTATTTCTCAAATGCACCTTTTTATGCACTAGAGACCTAGGATTGCGTTTTCTTCTTCTTCTTTTGTTTTTCATGTAACATTTTTCTTTTGAATTTTGAAATATTAACAATAGTTATAAAATTTCTGAACACAAAAATTGTTAATATTCAAAGAAGGCATAATTCAGTAATCTTTAATCTTCATTTAAATGAATGAATGTTACCATTGATAGAAGCTCTAGGTATTCATCTTTCTAACCCCCCCCCCCAAAGAAAAAAAAAACTAAAGAAGGAAAGAAAATAGGAGTTTTTAAATTGAATGAAAGCATAAAATCTGCATGATGTTTAACATTTCATCTGCCATTGCTGCAACTCCAATTGGGAAAACTGGATGAGGTTCTAAGAGCACATTTTCATTGGAGTTATAATAGCTTGTGTCATAGCAGATGGAGTAGAAAAGCTTTCTCCAGAATCTTTGCCCCTATTCTAGGAGGGAACTCATAGTTTCCTCATCATATTATCCCGTATCTATATTCTTTTTAAAGATGTAATATGAACAATAAAAAACTAAGAACATAGGTTCTAAACACTAGCATTATTCTACAGTAATATAAATGTAAATATAACCCTGAGTTTCTAAAAAATATATTAAAAAAATCATTAAAAAAACGAAATAGTAATATCATATGATTTGGAGTAATATTAATTCTTAAAGAAATTTCGATGCCAACTTTCTTCTTACCAAAAATGAAAAAGTACAAATGAAAATGGTTACTACACAACTTAAGGAAGAGTACAGTATTAACTTTCCTCTGCCATTTCATATAATGTTATGTGTGCATATAAAGATCAAAGGACTTATGTGATTTTCACTTTACTAGGCAGTGATCTTGCAACCACTGGGAGATAGAGGCATTGCAGTTCTTGGTGGGGACACAATTAGGGGTTTTACAACTTCTGACCAGGTAGTTTTGATATCAGTGTTGACAAATTATCCAATATTTTGTTAGTATTAAGCTGGCCAATTTGAATTTTATGCTATAAGTGTCTTATTTCATGCCTAGCTTTATTTTGCCTTCCCTTTTCCTCTTCCCTTTTTGATGTGTGAAATAGAGATCTTTACTTGATTATAGGTCCATTATTATTCTTTAGTGTTTTAGTTTAGTTCATTTATTATACTCGAGATATTAATAATGATTAATTTTTTCATTCATTCTTATCCCTGAAAGATGCAAAGTTTTAAGCGTGACATATGACCCTACTTTTTTCTTACAGATGCTATGGTTATTTTCCATCGAACTTTGTCTCTTGTGGATAAAATATTTTCTTAATTTCTAAGACATCGTCTTGCTGGTTACCCACTGTCTTCTCTTAATTTTTCTTTGATTTGGGGAAAGGGGGATTCAAACTATGCTGAAAGGCCCGGGAATAACATTCAACACTGAGTCAAATGCTTGGGTGTTCTCTGTTAATTTTTCTTCCTCGCTTTTTGTTTCTAGAAAGAATAATCTTATGGACCTGATTTATTTATTTTCAGACATGGATTACTTACATTGGAGAGAAATTGGATGCCACGCTTGCAAAGTACATGAGTAGCATGCCATCAGTGGTTCAAGAGTGAGTTTGATCAAATCAAGCTATGAGCATTCATATCTTGCTCTTAACATCAGCTGTGGACTTTGTTTAAGGTAATTCTTTCTTCCATTCTTCTTGCACAATTCAACATTATGAAACACTTCTTAAAAAATGTGTATTTCTTGTAGAATAGAAAACGGGATCATTTTTGTCCTTTTTCTTAAAAGACTTATTTTGGTGAGACATCGTCTGATCAGACAAAAAAAAAAAACTTAATGACATAAAATGGAGCTTCTCCCTTTCCCACTTCCTTTCTGGAGTGTTGAATTTCATCTGAAGGCATCTTTGACAACTGTAGACATAATTTTGTTGAAGAAATTTAGGATATTCTGCTGGTAAACACCAATGATAAAAATGCAATATATTGCCGTCACTTCTTTTACCTTGACTTTTTACTTCACTCAAATTTCCTCATTTAACTTGCACCATACTCTGTTTAGTTGCTGATAAGACCTGGTAATAGGCACATATCATATGACATGCAGAGAATACCAGCATGATATTAAAGACAATTGATGGTATCTGGATATTTAGCCTTCCTGAAAACCATCCAGATTTGATGGTACCTGGATATTTTGGTCATAGTTTCAATCATGCTTTTCGACAACAGTGTAATACTTTTTGCTTGTATTAAATGTTCACAACTTTGCAACATTTCTATTGAAAGTTTCTCAGGAGATGGACATGAGATAAATTTGTATTGACTGCAATATCTGCAACATCTTGGTTCACAAATATAGATCCTGCCCAACAACTGTAGACATGAGAATATAAACTGCATGCCCTTTTGGTCCTTTTGAAAGTGTCTAATATGCTATTTTGGTTGTTTGTTTCCCCTACTTTGTGAAATTTAGTATCCCTCTCTCCGTCTGTTTGAGTTTTAAGGTGTTTGTTCTTGTTTTCAGATTTTTAGGTTTCCCAGGCAGTGATGTTTCTTGAAACTGAGGGCAGAAGATGTCCGGACCAGAGCCACAATGCTGCCATGTAATTGATAATTCAATATTGCTCTGGTCCTGAAACTATTGCTATTGATAATTTCTGATGCTTTACGTAGAACATTCTTGAATATGCAGTTGAAAATTTCTTATTTAAACAAAAACATATGCAAGCCCAGTATTCCCGTAAAATCTACAATGGCATGTTTCTAGCCCTAAAGAATAATGTGCTGTGTATGAATGTTTAGTATATCCTCTACATATTTATGTTGATCTGACTCTTCAGTTTTTGGAAGTCCCCTCATTTTGACTGCCGTGTCTGAACATGATACTAGAATATGACCCTTCCATGTATTAAAAAACTTAAGAAAGAATTGATCACCAGAGGCATATATCGGTATTTGACACTGACACGCTGATCTAAGTAATACGGATGCTTGTTATAGCCTAAACTTCCAAAACTGCCAGTTATCTTCTACTTTAAGAAATACACTCAAAAGAACCATGCATTGTCCATTTAATATATAGAGAATGCAGTTATTCTCTACTTTAAGATAATTGAAAACGTTTTACTTCATGCATTCAAGTTCAGCCTCCTATTATTACTACTATTGTTAATATAATAGAATTGAGAGCTTTTCCTACTTTTATTTGAATTGCTCCCTTTAAATTCATTGAATTGTTTGGTATTGCCCTAGTCTTCATCTTATTTCCTACCCTAATCGTCATCTTATTTGTTGGAAAAACATGAAGATGTAGTATCAGTCAATCATCGATAAACACTCATTAGTTCGGATAGAAATGAAAGAGGGGAAAAAATGTTATTCCATCATCACAAAATTTACAGCCGTGTAAGAACCTATAATCAATAGATCTCATGTCTAAAAAAATCAGATAAAAATGCAAAAGAAAAAAAATGAAAAGAATGTGTTTTGTTGTTGTCATTACACTGTTTCCCATGGGCACCAAGCTTGGAAGCAATCATATTTGGTATTGTTACAGAAGAGACTTCTCCCAGGGTAAGCATCCTGTGGCAGGATCGGCTAAATTTGCTAGGACAAAGTCTCTCAGACCAGTGTCCCAGACTTCGCAGAACTGCTTTCGCCAGTTTGGTGGTTCAATGGCCTCGGTTCCTAGCCCTGGGGCCCGGTCTTTTGACCCCTGGTTCTGGTTTTCTTGCCAGTCAACAACATATGTTGCAACCCTTCTGAAGAACTTTGCTCTAAAGGTCTCCCATACCTGGTACTTGTAGTGGTTTATTATGATAGAACTTTCGGGTACATTCAGGTACCTAAATCCCTTTTTCAGCTGGAAGTGGTGCACCACATTGAGAAGAGTTTCGTTGAGCAAATCAGGGCGTACAATGGATTTGTGTCGCTCAGGGCTTTGGAGCCGGCAAGTGTAACCTACAGTTACTCCTTGCAATGGTGGTGAGCTCAATCCGGATGGTCCAAAGCTGTGACAAGCTGTTCTTATCTCTGCAATCATCCGTGATGACGAGTAATTTGCTACTAGGGATCTTAGTAAATTCTGACCTGGTAACCCTCTCCGGTGATGACGAGGGAAGTAGTAGAACTCATCGACATCGAAGAATCCTACCCATTTACACTCATTTCTTGCTCTCAAAGCACAATGTGAAAATCCTGCCTCTTGAGTTTTAATCCATGGCCAGGTATGTCTGCTAACATTATAGTCTTGAAAATCAAGTTCTTCGATAACATCTTGAATTCCATCATCACTATTATTGTCATAAATGAACCAACGTTCAACTCCGAGCCAGGTATGGTACATAATCCACTCCCGCAGTGCCGGTGCCTGGTTCCAGAGCATGGTGCAGGCACAAAGCTCGAATTTCTCGTCATTCCTTTTTGTCTGGTAAGACTTCGAATTGTATAGTTTAGCTACAGAAGGCATAGCAATGTTCTCCTTATGCCTCATCCGGTTCCTCCTGTAATCATAGGATCTGGAATTGCGAAATCTAACTGCAGATGGCATCCGTACATGTTTGACATCATTCCTGCTGGCAAGAACAACTGTAACTCGAATCCCCTGAGCCGAGTCCGGATTATTTCTTATACTGCTGGGCAATGAACACCTAACAACCTCCTGTGCAGCCACTATTGCTTCAGTCAATACCACAAACCCTTCATCTTCTTCATCCGAATTCTTCAAACCAAATTGGCACATGAACCTATTCGGATCAGATTCTTTATGTGGTCGAAGATTCAACCCTTTAGCGAAAACAACGGCAGTTTTCCCATCGAATGCCGCTTCATAAACCAATCTATCCCACGAATGAACCGTCCGATTACTCCTCAAAGACAAACTATAATCAACCCCATGTCCTCGCCACATCAAACCCGCAGCAACCGAGTAATTCCATGCTGGAAGAGGGCACCTAACAACCGATCGAAATCCATCGAATTCATCCACAGACAAAACCCGTTGACGAACAACATCCTTATGATTCAAAACCTTGTGGTAAACACAGTCCAACTTTTCAGCTTCATCGATCTTGTCGGATACAAGCAGGAGCAAGTGATCGGGGAACAAAACTCGGTCTTCGACGCTCAAAGGAAACCGTAACTTAGCATGAAAAGAATCTTGAAGGGAATTTTTGGAGAGGATAGAAAGACTGGGGACGCTCACAACTGGGTGAAACGACACCGTTCGGATCGGGAACCTCTCCGAAGACAAGAACATGAGGAAAACGAAGAAAGAAAGGCACAAGATTAAGGACCTCCGTGACAAAAACTGAGCTCGGGAGTAGGGCCTGTAGATCCTCTTCCGCTTCAAACGCTGCTCCGACTCCATATTTTTTCGGAAATCCAAAATACAAATCCGAAGCCAAGAAAGAATAATAATAAAAAAGAGAGATGTGAGGAAATGATGAGTGGAGTTCTTGGGAGGGCTCAGATCTGGAAGGGGCCTCGCCTGAAGCAGTAGCGACACGCGTTAATGGCAGCCGTCAAAGCACTGAGTGGGGGAGACAGACAGAGAGGTAAGCTTTTTCTTTTTCTTTTTCTATTTGGTTTGCTATGAATTTCTTTTTAATAGACGGTTTATTTATTTATTTATTTATTTATTTGGTCTAAGACAATGGACAGGTGGTTATGCTCAATCATAGATGTTCAAAGGTGATGTGCTGTGTTGGTCTTCCTTTTCTTTCCTTTCTCCTCTTTTTATTTTTATTTTTTGTTTTTATATTCTTTTTATAGAATCTTTTTAAATTTATTTAATTCGTGTTTATAAATTAATTTTAGTTTATATTATTTTTAATTATTAATTCTAGGCATAATGTCAAATTTTGTCTTTAATATTTTATTTTTTTGAAGTTAAATTTGTTCCTTAATTTTTCAAAAAAAAATTTAATTTAATTATCAAGCTTTTAGAAAGTGTTAAATTATTTTTTTAATTGAAAATATTTATTAAAATATTAAATTCTTAAACGTGACAATTTGAATGGTAATCAACATCAAAATTTTCCATTTTTTATGAATATTTTGAATTTTAAATATTTTTAATTATTTTTTGACATGGTATATAAAACAAATAGTATTTTATTAGCTTGAAAGAATATTTGAATTGTTATGTAAGTTGTTAATTTACCTTAACATTGTTAAAAAATTAATATTTTAGTAACATTTTTGTTTAAAAAAGTGATTTGACTATTTTTAAAATGTTAAAGGTGAAATTTAATTAAAAAAAGATAAAAGTCAAATTAATTAAATGATTAAGCTTTAATTTTAAAATACTTTCCTAATAAGGTATTTTCTATTCTTATTTATCTTTTATGATACGGTTAAAAGACAATAATTTTAGATAAAAATTTACTTTTTAAATAAAGTTATTATAATATTTATGGGACACTTAGAAGGCATACGAGATAAAAGGCTTAGTAACCTTGAATTACTTAAGCTGTCAATTTTATTTTATTTCATAAAAAAATTAATATATATATAATGTTTGATAATATGCCACATTTCATGTTTTAATTTATTAGTATAAATTGAAATATATAATTTATTATGGAGTTATAGTTTTAAATACGATACAAATCTAATAAAAAGATTAATATTTAATGTATTAACTGTATACACTAATAACAAATTAAATAATGATTATATTATAATTTTATAGTATAATTTTAAATAAGTTATAGAATTATGCAGTTTAAATATAAATTTTTAATAAAAAAAAAGATATGAAATGACAACACTTTTAAGCATAATAATCATATTTATATTTACCACAGGATATATATGCTTTTATCCACCGATTCTGATGATAACGTTTAAGCGTGTTTCCTAGCATTTGGTATTTAAACATTAAAGTCAGTAAAAGCATATGCATACCATACACCCTTACACGCATTCTTTACACGTTTCATTCTTTTCTTTCTTTCTTTCTTCTTTCAGTATAAAATATATTTATTAATTTGTCGTTTTATGTTTGTTATGAAGTTTCCTTTCATTTATCGTTCAAAAAAAAAAGTTTCCTTCCATTTTACTCCACACTTTTGGGGCTTAAAGGCAACAAACTTGGGAAATAAGGGATTAAGTAATTCTTTTATTCAGTATTAAAGTTTTTCATTATACAAAACTTAATAGAATCGGTTTAAAATTTAATTTACATAATTTATGTTATTAATTTAAAAAAACTATTAATTAATCATTATGAAAATAAATCTATTTTTCAACCTTATTTTATCAATCAAATGAGAGAGAGAGGTTCCAACTGAATATAGTAAGGGTAGAAAATTTCCCCTTTCCCAGACCTCACATTCAAGAAAATAAAAACGTTCATTTGTCTTTTACTTTCTAACTTGACTTATTTCTCAATACAATATCCTGCCATATGGTGGTCTAACCAGATCTTGTTAATTCATTAATATATAAATATTAGATTAACCCTTTTTTTATGTTTTTCTTAATAATGTTTGGGAAGTAATGACATAAGATCAATGTATTCTTTTTTATATATATAAAAAAAATGACTTTATCATCATGTGATAAAGAAAGAGTCCAACAAAGTCTTGGTATCAACTAGGTTTTCTTTCCCTTTTAATATTTGTTTATTGTTTGAAAAAAAAAAGTTAGATTTTTTGACATTAGCTTTTCCACTGTTCTTTATTCTTGTTGATAACGAGAGAATAACACCGTAATGATTGATGTGCTTAGATGGTGATTTTAGTCCTTTTATTATTATTATTTCGGGTTAGTATGGTCTGACCTAAAGGCGAATACAGCGAGCTGATAGGGGCTCTGGCCCTTCCTAAAATGAAAAATTTCTATTTAAGCTCTTGAAATATTTTTAAAATTTTAAATTAATAAAGGTACAAATGTACTTTGACCTCTATTAAAATTATAAAAATTCAAATTAATATTTTAAAAATTATAAAGATATAGACTATAAAAAATTAAAATTTCATTCAACTCCATAAAAATTTGTTTCGGCTTCACCCCTAGTCTGGCCCAAGTTTAAATTAAAAATTTTATTTGTAATTTAATTATCAAATATAAAAATGTTAAAATAAAATTATTTATTTTTTGTTTTTTTATTAAGTCAATGATTATATGGGTAGGTTAGATTCAGCCTCTACTAAAGTTTAAAATTCATTTTAAAAATTATGTTGCTATTTAATTTAGCTCGTGAACACATTTAATGACCAGTTGAATGAAATTTATTTTATTATTCAGAACATTAAAATATTTAAAGTATTTTTATGAATCAAGTTAATTGAAAATTAAATTATAAATTTTTATTTTAGACTCCGCCATGGATAAATTAAATTGCAATACTCAATGATATTATTGATTAAAATAATTTCATTTTCTATTAAAGAAAAAGGAAAAAAATAAAAATTTAAGAATGATTTGAGATAAAAATGGGTATTTATTCTTAATGTGATTAAAAAATACATAAGCGAAAGAAAAATTGAATATATATAATGGAAAAGGGAATGAAAATTCTTGGAATTGAACTCAAGTTGTTATATTTATAAGTTAATGCGTTGCCATAGAGCCAAAAAGCTATCAGTAGACATGTACTTAATTATATTTTATTATTAGGTAGGTTAAAGATAAAGTGTTATATTTAAGAAGTGAATAATGAATGAAAATGGCATATGTTGGTGGATCATAGCTGGCTTAGCTGCACAAAGTTTGGCTCCTTACATGCCAATTTGGTCCAATTTATGCTTTAATTTTCCATTCATAAATCAAACATGTGAAATATTCTTATTTCTCAAAGGATAAGAAATATTCTTTCCCAATTTTTGTATTTTCTTTTCCATATTTATACTACTTCTTAAGGCCTTCCTTCTTTGATATATGTCCTTTCTTTCTTTCTTTTTTATATTATTAATAATAATGATTAAATTGCAATTATGGTACCTCTATTTTTTTAGATTATAATATATATAAAAAGAAGGCCCTAAGACCTTCCTTCTTTAATCACATGTCCTTTCTTTCTTCTTTTTTTACATTATTAACAATAATGGTTAAATTGCAATTTTGTCTCTCTATTTTTTAGATTATATAAAAATGACCATATTTCAATTCCGATCCCTATGCTCAAATTTGATATTTAATATTTATACTTTAATTTTAACATAATCTCATACCTCAATATTTATAATGCCATTAGTTAGTTTAAATATTTTATTCTAATTAAAATGCTTGCGTAAACTTGTAGAATTGTTAGCATCATTACTTTTTTGTTAAATTGAGATCCATTACAGTGTCTTTTTTTTTCACATGATTATAGAGTGAGCATTTTTTAAAATTTTAAAATGTCACACCAATAAATTTAATAGAAGAATTTCAACTATGTTAACAATTGGACTGTATGCAGCTTTATTTTTATTTTTTTTGCATTTTATCAAAATGGTTAAATTTCAGTTTTGATCCTCTAATTTGTTTAGATTTGAGAATTAATCTCTATACTTTAATTTTTAGCATCAATTGGTCCTTATATTTTTATAATACTATTAATTAGTCCAAATAATTAACATCGTTAACTTTTCAGTTAAAGCATTATGTGGTTATATATAATTTGAATACCCTAAGAGTCTTAGAGACTGACATGTGATTTCCTATTTCTTTTAAGGTTGTACTAGTCTTACTCTTTTTCTTGTAGTTTTAGAAAAATGATTATATTTCAATTTTGGCCCCTCTATTATGCCTAAATTTGAATTTTAATTTCTAATGTAATTTGATCCCTAGATTTTATAATATTATTAATTAGTCCAAATAGTTAATATCATTAATTTTTCAATTAAATATTACATGATTATATATAATTTGAATGCTCTAAGGGACTTAGATACAAATACGTAGCTTTCTATTTATTTTAAGTTTGTCTTGCTTTTTTTTTTGACATTATAAGAAAATAAGCCAACTTCAATTTTAGTATTATTTTATGTTGAAACTTGGGATTTAATTATATATTTTATTTTTGACATCATTTTATCTTTCTTCTTTTATAATGTCATTAATTATTTTAAATATTTAATATTGTTAATTATTTTAATCAAAATATTTACGTCAATTTTCTTAGGAACAATATTCCAACAAAAAAAATTCATTTTATCATGACGAGTTAGAACAAATGTTTTTAAGAAAAAATTCATATAAATATTTTCAATATTATTTTTATTTTTACATGATTACCAAGTTATTTTTTTAAGTTTAAAATGTCACATTAATGAATTTTATAGAAAAATTTTAACTATGATAACAATTGAACCTAAATTTTTAAGCTAAAAAAAGTAAAGGGTTAAATTTCTAAAACTAAAAGTAGAACTAAAGTATGTTTTAACATTCAAATTTATACTTCATAATTTAACACAAACAAAAAATCAACCTAACGTGAAGCGAGGGAATCACACTAGTTTTAATAAAGGAAAGGAAAACATTAACACTTCAATTTCTTTCAATCATGTACATATATTTCTGTTTTTTTTTTTAGGTTTGTTGGTAAAATAAGCCCTCAAACATTTTTGAAAAAAATCAATTAAGCTGCTTTCAACTTTTTGCACCTAATTGAATCATGAACTTTAGCAAGATAGGCCTTTTGACCAATATTGACTATTAGTGTTTAATGACAATGCTAATGTGGCTGTTTCATAGATGCCACATCATCATTGAGTGCTGATGTGGCAGTACCATGTCAACAAAAAATTTTAAAAAAATCAAAAAAATTAAAAAAATCAAACAATAATTTTTTTTATAATTATTTCTAAGAAAAGTACACAATGAATATGAACAAATGATTATCTAGGTTCATTTCAATCTGGACACTCATTTGTCTAGATTTATTATAGAATTATAAAATGCATAAATAATTTATAAAAAAAATATTTTATTATTTTTATATTTTAATTTAAAAACCAAATAAACTGCTTATATAATAAAATTAAGATTAGAAAATTTTTATTATATTTTTGCCTCTCATTTTTTTCAATTATATTAGTGAAATAATTTAATAAAAATAAAAATAAAGTAAATTTTTATTCTAAAATTTTATAAGATAATTTTTTTATAAAATTTTTGGTTTTTAATTAATTTCTAATAATTTTTATAATTTTTATCTTTTTTTAATAAATTAATTTATTTATAATTTTATAAAATTTTATGGTGTTAATTAATTTCTAATAATGATTATAAATTTTAATATTTGTTTTATAGTTTTTATGTATTTATAATTCTAGAATGAATCTAGATAAATAAGTGTCCAAATTTAAATGAATCTGGACAACCATTTGTCCAAACTTATCTTATAAATAATTTTAAATAATTTTTTTTGAATTTTTATTTTTTATTGACGTGGTAGTTCCATGTCAAAAATAGGTGATGATGTGGCACTACAACGTTAGTACTTGATGTGGCTTGCCATATCAATACTCGAAGATAATGTGGCACTCTATATCAGCAAAACAGTGTTGACATGGCATCTGTCAAATGGCCACATCAACATTGTCGTTAAACACTACAATCAATGTCGGTTAAAAGGGACTATTTAGCCAATTTTGCTAGTTTAAGGGCTCAATTGGGTACAAAAGGTTGGGAGGGGCTCAATTGATTTTTCGAAAAGTTTGAGGACTTATTTTACTAATAATAATAAGTATTATTTTTAATTAAAAAACTAAAAAACTATTGAGTGTTCCTTCCCAAAAAGGGTAATTTATATTTTTGTTCACTTAATTTTAATTTTCATATGGTGAATTTTTATTATTAACTTATTAAGCCATTTATGCTAAAAATGAATACGAAACTCGTCATCAATTCTAAAGTTAATTGTTTTTTTAAAAAAAAGTCGAGTATATACGGTATGCCAATTTTTAACATTAAAATTATGCAACACATTTTGTCTAAATAATCGCTCATGTAATTTAATGAAATTAAAAGATTGTGACTTAAATGAAACTTGATATTAAATTCAGGGGCCTAGAATGTAAATTACCCTCCTAAATATGGTAAACCAATTGAGTGGATGTTTTCAAGGATTTTACGGGCCGAGTTTCAGCTAATGTTCTATGAATTTGGATCAACCTAGAGCTCTCCACGGCCGCCCAACCGAAGTTTTAGATCCATTTGTTAGCTCGACTTCAGTTCGAAAAATAGGTTTAAAATTTTGTTGACTTGTATAAAAATATTAAAATTCAAGCTTGACCCTGCCGTATTAGTTTCTCTTATATTATTTTTAAAAAAAATATAATACATAAAAAATACTAAAAATATTAAAATAAATATTTTTCAACAAATTGAAAATAAATCGAAAAATAATACGTATATTTAAATAACACTAATATATATGCAATTTAACAAACAAATGCCTCTAAAATAATTACAAAGTTAACAATAAAACAAGAATTAAACAATATCCAAATAATAACAATAAAATAATAGCATCGTAATAGTGAAATGGTAGCAAAATAGTGAAAAAAACAACAACAAGAAAATAGCAACAAAACAATAAAAAAACAATAAAAAAACAATAGTTTTTTTTTATATTTGGGCTGGGTTTGGGCTGGGCTCGGGCGAAAAAAATTGCCCGAGACCTGGTCCATTTTCTAAACAGGCTTTATTTTTTTACCCAAATCTATTTTTCGAACCTATCTCAAACCCTCCCATTTTTCGAATGGGTCAGGCCATGGATAGATTTAGATCAATCCTAACGAAAATTCATATTTAATAATACAATATTTTTATTTAAATATTAATAAAAAATAATTTTTAATGTTATTTTGAATAGTAAAATAGATTTCTAGACAGAAAAGTCATACAAATATGAATACACAATATTCCATTTAAAAGCAGTATTAATTTATCAGAATAGGGTAAAAGCATAAAATTGTGACAATGAAATTAAACCATTGTTTATGTATTTCCAGGTTTGATCATACAAATAAGAAATTATCAAAAAAAATAAAAAAAATTGACACCTAACTTTACTTTAGATCCAATATTAGTAGTGCTGTTTTTAAGAGGAGACTGAATAATAGTAGCAATTATTTTGAATATGTTCTACTTAATGCAATGCAGTGTCAGGATAATTATAGTATATACCTGTAACAAATATGTTGACATTTTCTGAGAGTTAGGTTTTTTTGGTGTACGAATTTTTTTTTATTTTCTAAAAAATTATTTTTTTACTTTTTAAAATTAAAAATAAAATATTGTTTAGTAAAAATAAATCAAAATTTGCCCTCAATAAAAATATATAGAAATAAGTTAGGTAAATATTTTTTCATTGTTATACCTCTATTCTAGTTTGAACACGTGGCAACACGAGAAGTAGCTTAAAAGACGTCAATGAATGACCTTCAGTCCTATTCCATTAGTAATGGTTGTCTGGTTGGCCATGAATAACTAGTCACACACATACCTCATGTCATCCGTAGGTGGGGCTCCCAGTTTCATGAACAAATGAGATGCTTAAAATTATATATAACCTATGTAATCAAAACTTAAATAGAAGACCATCTCAAACATTTAAATTATATATCAAGTCGATTTAATATTTAAAGATATACCTTTTTTTTCTGCGTTGAGTCTTGGCGATTTTATCAAGAAGTAAGCAAATTAAACTCTAGTAGTATACTTTAAATCCAATCAAAATCTATTAATAGCAAACTTTGAGAGTGAATCTTATTTTTCAAGTGTACAACATGTTCATAACCGATGAGTTTTCATACATAATTTTTCTCTATTGCAAGTTCTCGTCGGTAATATTTTTCTACGTAATTTTAATTGAGAACTTATTCTAAATACTATAGAGTTATACTCACAGTTAAAAAAAACTTGCAACTTCAGGTGCACCCAACCATAATGAGTTTTACATAGAATTACCATATTCTATTGCTCATAAGTAGATATTTCACAGTCAAATATTTTGCTTTCAATCCTTTAATGGGGATGATGACAAAAGAAGACTACAAAGATAGTTACAATCAATTCAATTTAATAACAAGAGTAACCAATAACTCAATCCTCTCTTAATTCATTTGAAATATAATCTTTTCCTCATTCACAATTTCAATATGAGATCCATTACAATGAATATCTTTTAAAACCAATGCATTAACCATAACAAATTTTGTGCTTTTTAGATATTGATATATTAGCTCTTTTGGAGCTTTCAACTAATTTTGTATTATCAAATATTGGAATAATATTTGTTTGTTTCAGTACCAAATAAGATAAATATTTTTTTTATCTATAATGATAGAATTCATTGCTACATTCTCATATCCTTTCTCAAAGGATATTAACAAAAACAAAATATTTGAGCACACGCCACATATGTGGCCAATAATATTTCATATCACATTGATAACATAAGTTATCTTTACCCTTTGAAGAGTTATCTTGAGAACTCTCATTGTTCTCTTATTTATTACTGTGTTCCCACTTTTAGTGGTCCATGTAACACCCCTCACATGTATTTGACGTCGGAATAGGGTTACGAGGCATTATCGGACTTACATCACAAACAAATATACAATTCCGGGTTATAAATTTCAACCAAATTAAAACCATTTACATTCGTCCTAAAGTCCCTAATACGAGCCTATGAGGCCTAAATCATGCTGTGAAAGTGGTTTGGGAATAAACCAAGAACCCTGAAAATTTTTACAAAACTTAGAAAATTTTTGCATGAATAAGGGTTATGCACTCGTGTGGTTTGGGACATGTCCGTGTGGTCACACACGCTTGTGTCCCTGACCTGTGTAACTTTCTATTTTGCAAGTCATAGACAAATTGAAGTCACACGGCCAAGCCACACGCCCGTGTGCTAGGCCATGTGATTAATTAATTTTCATAAAATAGGTGCAGGCTTCACACAGCCAGGACACAAGCCTATGTCTGGGACCGTGTCCCTCACATGGCTGAGACACACGCCCATGTCTCAACCCGTGCGCTCAATTCTAAGCATTCTGTTTCTCAAAATTTAGGTGCAGGAGACACACGACCGAAACACATGCCCATGGGGAAGGCCGTGTGCCACACACGGCCTAGACACACGCCCATGTGTCTACCCATCTAGACAAAAATAAAGGCTATCTACCAAGCCAATTTGCCACCCTCATTTGTACACACATACACAACATCAAATGGCACAAATCATAGCATACTTAGACAACCAAAACATCCACAATCAAGGCTAAAACATGTCATTTCAATACCTAACATACTTACAACATTATATTTTACCAAGCCAAATCATACCAAACTCACATTCTACAAGCTTCAATATGGCTACCATTAATATGCATTGTATCATATAAATCTTCTAGCATATCAATGGACCAAACTTAATCATTTAACAACAAAGCTATATAGCCATAAATAGGCATATAGCGAACTATTACAAAACACATAAACAAAAGGCATTGGCACATATACTTATATAAATCGGCTTACAACCATTTTAGCCAAAATAAACCAATTACATGGCTAAATACCAAATCACCTTAAACAAATATAAGCCAACACATTTGACCAAATTCATAATGACAAATATACATACTCAAAATGTTTAAAATCATTGATACCCAAAATGACAGTTTGATAGTGTGATGCGATCTCCAACGGTCTCCAATCCGAGCTAGCTTGGTAACACTATAAAACATGAAAAAATAAAACAGAGTAAGCTATATAGCTTAGTAAGCTCGTATGAAAGAAATAAGCAAATCTTACCATACATTTAACATTCAAGTAATATAATATAAGATAATGTAATTTTCCATAATCTCATGACCATAATTCATTCCATCACAAACTTACCTTGAAATCATCATTTCTCGAATTTAATAATCATAAGCTTTATGTACATACCTGTACCATCTCGTAATAATTTCATACTTATTCTCATCGTTGACATACCCAATGAACCACTCAAAATAATAATATTAGATACTTGGGAAACCTTGCACACAAGGTGTCACATATGTAGCCATTGCTACCTCTAACTCATAACACATATATGTTCGCTCTCAAGCCATCAACGAGCCTGCTCACACAAGCTGTCAAGTAACTGCAACATATGCTGGTATACTCAGCCACTGGTAGGACGTACAAGACCAGCACCTGGATCACATAACATAATACCCTAGTGACATGTCACTTGTATCCTAATCTATTCCTAAGGTTCGATTGGGATTTCTCGCTTACCAAAATGTCGTCGAATGTGTCCGTAGAGTCATATACACAATTCATGCAAAACTAAAGCTTTTAAAATACAATTATAACAAAGCTTATTTACATACGAACTTACCTCGAATGTAAAAACGGCAAAAGGGATCTATTCGTCAATTATTTTGTTTTTCCCCAATCTAGATCTGAACTTTGTTTTACTTGATCTATAATGTCAAATTTAACTTATTCAATCATCACATTATTCAATGAGCCCAAAAACACATTATGGAAAAAATTACATTTTTGCCCCTAATATTTCAACATTTTACGATTTAGTCCCTAGGTTCGTAAAATGAATTTCATTTAATCTCATCACAACCCAAACCTAGCCGAATATTACTTGTACTCATAACAGCCCATATTTTTCATTTATTCACACTTTTCTACACATTTTATAACCTTTTACAAATAAGTCCCTCTTTGACCTTTTTATCGAAAATCACTTTACAAATGTTGTTTATCTAACATCAAGCATGCATTTTCTATCATCAAACATCAAAGTACAAGCACATCCAACATGGGTAAAATTTTAAACTTTAACTTTCTTTCAAATTAGTCCTTGGAATAGCTGGATCAAGTTACAACATTCACAAAAACATAGAAATCATTAAAAACGAGACAAGGACGGACTTACAATCGAGCTTGAAAGTTGGCCAAACCCTGGCTATGGCTTCTCTTCAAAAATTCAGCTAGGGGAACTAAATTGAAGAAGATGGACATCTTTTATTAGGTTAATTTGTCTTTATTTACCAAATTACCAAATTACCCTTCACTTAAACTTTATAAATTCACTTTCTCCATGCCTATTTTTGTCCACCCTAAAGTATAATAGTCTAATTTCCATTTAAGGACCTCTAATTAAAAATTCATAACAATTTACTACCTTTAACTTTTAGAACTCAATTTTTGCACCTATTGCAATTTGGTCCTTCTAGTCAAATTGAGCACTCAATCGACAAATTTTCTTAACAAAATTTTCACACAATTATTCTATCATGATGTAGACCTTAAAATAGTAATAAAGTGAATATTCTACTTCAGATTTGTGGTCTTGAAACTACTGTTCTAATTTAACCCTAAAACAGGTTGTTACAGTCCATGATTATATCTTTTATTCTTTATGTTTGCATTCACTTCGGAGAATGTAACAAATCTAGTAGGATAGACTTCTAAACGCATCCATTGATTCTTTATTTCTTAATCACCATTGCAACATACGTGGATTTCAAATTAGAATCTATCTATTCATGTTGTTATGATTAGTCTCCAGTTATAATAAATATGCTATAATAAAATAAATTAGTAAAATATACATATAGATTATTAACATTGTCGTCGTCACCTTGGTTATTATTAGGAGCACTATTACAAGTATTAAAAATAACTATGCTTTCATAAGAACATACTACATATAAGTTATAAAATCTTATAATGATTTAATAAATTATGTATAATTTAATTTAAAAGATGTAATACAATCATTCAACATTAGCAAGTTAATAAGACTAAATATATCCTATCAAATTTCCCTTTAATCACCATTGGTAGATTAATAGCACTTTCCACCATAATTTTAATCAAATTACAAGAATATTTAATAACAAGAATTTAATAATCAAATCTTTAAACATCTAAATATTATGCATAATATAAATTAATTAAAAAAACTTCAAAAAGAATGATTAACCAAAAAAAATAAATAGAGAAAACATATCAAATACAATTATATAAATTTCTAGACATAAAAAGTCTAAAGATTTTGGAGTACCTGAGGATTGAAGATTTCAATGCCTTCTAGAGGGCGCATTACGAATCTTACTTTTGGCAAAGTGGGTAGCGATTTAGGACTTTAATGGAAACAAGCAAACACAAGTTTGAATCCTTGTAGAATCATATGGATTTTTTTTTCTTATTGCATCCAAACCTGATTGCCTTTATAGGTTTCTTCGCGCACAAACACAAAAAGCTAAAGAACTTGGAAGCAATGATGGGGATAGGACGCTGGTTCAAGCCTTGATTTTGGTTTTGAAGGGATTTTTTTTAAAGAACTTTGTTTGGGTTATGGGAAATAGTTTAAGTAGAATAATATTTAAAAGAAAATTTTGCTGATAACATGTTATAAAATAAAAAGACATAAAGTAAAAAACAAAAAAAATAAGAGAGAAAAAGAGAGAGCGTATTTTATTGATTAATGAGAATCTTTTACAATGCTTATCCAAAGTCTATATTTATAGACATAAGAAGTATAAATGAAATAGAACTCTACTTCTAATTACTATTAGAATTTAAAGTATATCAAAACTTATCTAGATTTTTGATGGACATCCATTTAATAAGATATTCATAATAGTTTTCACATTTCTTGAGAGTTAGGTTTCCTTTGGGGTAGGGAATTTAAAAAAATATCTTTTACTTTTTAAAATTAAAAATAAAACATGTTTAGTACAAATAAATCAATTTTTTTTCTCAATAATGAAAATATAGAAATAAGTTAGGTAAACATTTTCTCATTGTTATACCTCTATCCTAGTTTGAACACATTGTAACACAAGAGGTAGCTTAAAAGACGTCCATGAATGGCCTTTCGTCCTCTTCCATTGGTAATGGTCGTCTGGTTGGCCATGAATGACTAGTCACACGCATACCTCATGCCGTCCATAGGTGGGGCACCCACTTTCGACCACCTACTATGGACTATCCATAAGGACCACTAAAAGGTCACTGAGGCATAACAACTTCATACTACATCCGCAAAGGGAATGTCAGAGCAGGACCACACTGTACTATACTTAACGAGAGCTGACATATAATGACCATGCCACTTGGTCAACCACATGAGCTGGACACCATCCGTATTGTGGATGACATGACACTACAAGACAGGAGGACCTTCCCCTATATATACCCTAACCTATGAAGAAAAAGGGATATTATTCTCCTTTAAGCACATTACCAAACAACCTATACCCACTCTCCAAACCTTCCTAAGCCCTCTTCTTTTCAGTTTTCCCTACTTAGCCTCTATCTTCAGCTCTTCGCTTGTCATAGGTGAGCCGACCTCCTTAATAACCACCACTTTTTCCTCTTTTCCTCTTCCTTGTTGAACACCTATATCAGTACTCATAATAAGAAAATGAGAAATAAAACAAAAAAAAATTGTAAATTTATATGGATTCGAATTAGCATAAAAAATTTGATATTTAAATTTTGTTGTTGTTTTTTTTTTGCATTTGTGTTAATTTGAATCAATGACAATTTATCAAAGTTAAAAATAATTGTTTTCAATTTTATCAATTTTGCAAAATATGTTTAGTGAAAACAATGAAAATAACTTTTATTTGTTTTCTAATTTTCACATATTTTCATTTTTCAAAAATCATTTTTAAAAATTTCAACAAAACATGTTTTCTTTACTATTTTTTATTTTTCACGAAAATGACCTCATCTTCTCAAAACCAAACGAAGCCTAAGATTGCAAATTGAAAAAAAAAAGGAAGTTTTTTTTATTTGTTTGACTCAAAAGTTAAAAAAAAATTCAAAATCTTACCATTATACAAGTCAAAATCTAACACTGTATAAATAATAGTTTAGCGGCTTTTTAGAATAATATGATTTTCACATTAATAAAATTGTTTGATATGGAATTGGAATTAATCATTGGAATTTTTGAAGAAAAACATATCACGATAAATAAATTTCTCCCTCTTAATCTTTTATCTTTTGGTACACAGACCATTAATTATAAAGGATTTACTTTTATAATATTTGGAATCATTTTCGTATATTTACAATTGCCATCAATATGTAACTCAGAAACATGACAAATGATTCAATAGCAAATTTTAGCAAATGTTTGTTGGATTTTGGAGAGGGAAGGTTGGCTTAAAATGTGCCAAATCAAAGTGATCATTCATCATTGATTAGGATTTTGAATTAATTTCTAATCCTTAATGGGAGTAATTTTGTATGCTAAATTGTTAATTAAACTTATCTATACTTGGAAGCCAATTTTAATGATCCATCCTTTTTAAAGGATAGAGCTACATTGACACCAACTAATGAAGTAGTTGATAAAATTAACAATAACATATTATCATGGCTTCCTAGAGGATCTAAAAAATGAATAGTGTAGATAGATTTCACGAGCAACTGGCAATGTTGAAGAACAATATATCTTATATCCTTCTGAATTCTTGAATTCCTTATAGTTTTCCAATGTACCAAATCATAAGATTAAGTTGAAAATGGGTACAACTATTATCTTCTTGAGAAACACCCTAAAGTTGTATGGGTCGTGGATTTTGGTCTAGAGAAATATGAGGAAACACAAAAGTTTGCCAAGGAAGTCTCAACTTAAGGGATGTGAATAAATTTGAAATTTTAAATGAAAGTAGGGTTGAGGATGAGAATATGCTACGAGATATTATAAATTTTGGCAATATTCCCACTACTTCAGACCCTCTGTTCTCTAGAGATGTTAATGGGAGGAATAAGGAGATGTCTGGGCCGAATTAAGGCCTTTTGGTGGTAGGGAGCCATGGCCCAATGTTAATAATGTGTGCTATGAGAAGGATCCATCTCAAAATTAAAGAACATGATGATGCCAATGGAAATGTTAAGATGTCTACAACTGCAAGAATAAGGAAAGTAGTAGTTTTTATATTAGTTGTCTAGTTTATGACGAAGGGACTCTTAGAGAAGAGCTCAGGTTATGGAAATGGAAATTGATGATTTAATAGTTACATGTGATCGTGATGAAGCCATGGTGGAAGATAATTGGTAGAAACATTTTGGTAACCCGCTGGTTTATATGAATTATGGTCAAGTGGGAAAATCGAGTTGTGGTATTACTCCAGGCGACTCGAGTGCTGTTAAACCTGTTGAATAGGTGCTGGTTTCTTTTAACATGACTCAATGAAATTTGGAATTGTAGAGGATTAGGGAATGATGTTTCATGAATAACTATAAGGATTTACTCTTACGTGAGAGACATAATGTTTTATGCTTGCTAAAGACCAAAACAAACACTAGAGCAGGGAATATGTTAGAATGAAAACTATCTTTCTTAGAGAGCTTCAAGGTTCTAACTTTGAGTTTTCGTAGGGGGCTAGTGTTGTTATGGCATAAACAGTTGGTTAAGTTAGAAGTGGTTAACTTAAGTGAGAAATTGTGATGTTTAAAATTCCTTAGATGGATATACTTATGAGTTATATAAAGTTTTTAAATAATATTATGGCATAATTTTAGTCTTAAAATTGTTTAAATGTGTTATGGAATGGTTGATGATAGTTTAAACTTGGTTTTAGATCTTTCAGATACGTTCTAGTCAATCTGTATCTGGTATCGTGACATCCGACCTTCAGTGTTGTGAGATTGGAGTCAATAGAGTAATCTGTCTTTTGTGTTGTGACATTTGACCTTCAGTGTTGTAACATTGGAGTCATAAGAGCAATATGCTCTTGGTGTCATGACATCAGGAGATCAGTGTCGCGACATTGACCCTGTTTACCCTGTTTTGACCCGAATAAGTCCTGAACGACCCTTGTTTGTAGCCAAACTTTAAAGTAAGCCTAGAAATGACTTGAACAAATTTAAAAGAGTCTATTTATTTTAAAGTAAAGTCTTGAAATTGATGCTCGAATTAAGTTATCTTTAGTGTCCAAATGTGACATCTCTTGATCGGGACATATCAATTCATTCCGGGTAAGAGGTGTTACAATATTTCCATTGGTGACACTAAAATTTTTGGGGTGCTACATAAAGTCTCTTAAGTGTACGTTTCTTGGTTATTGTCGAATTCACAATGGTATAAGTTTTATTCTCCTAAACTTAAATGGTATCTTGTGTTTGCTGATATGACCCTTATTGAAAATACACTATTTTTTCTTGTGTCATCTATATTTAGTAGTCCTAAAAAAGATGGTTACTTAGATTACATTGTGAGCCATTTGATTAATTCCCCGGAAAAAAATATGGCTGGTCATTCAACAACTCAACCATCCATTATTCATGTTTATTCATGGCAAAAAGATCCTCCAAATGTATGTCTGTTTCCATTCTCTTAAACGGAAGATCTTGCTCCTAGCTAACCTGATTCTAATATGTTGGAAAAAATTGGTTTCGAAAGCGGTTTTCTTGCATAGAAAAAAATAAAATTTTGAAATCGAGCCAATTTTTTATATTTATAGCAATAAACCCTTTACCAAAATCACACCTGTATTTTTGGCTAGATGGATCCTTTTCATTGCCGACTTTCAACCGAACGAGCTTCGTCGTTATTATCATACCACGAACTTCTTCAAGTGTGGTCTCAAATGAATTCGAATCAAACATAAAACCATAAATTCTTTACTTCACTTTTAGTGGGAAAATAAATCTCTTTTTAATAGAAACTGATAGAATTGTTATTCCAGAAAATAGAATTTATACTTAGAAGATAAATCTCACTATTTTCAACTAGAATAACAATACCTCAAACTTCTATCTTTTTAGCCCTATCGGTGCCATCTATTTTTAGGGAGAACAAGTGAAACCCTTATTGAATTAGTAGAAGTCTATTTCAATAGAAAACCATAATCCTAGTCTAACTAAGAGAGAGAGGGGTGGCAACCCTAGTTAAATAAACTAGGGTTTGTCATCCTATGCATCAACATGAGATGCTTTTGGGCCACTCTTGTATCCAGTCCAATTACAAGTACTTCCTAGACTTTTAACCTAGTACTTTATAATTCAATCCAACTCAATACTTGTTTTTCTATTTCCCAAAAATAAACATCATAAATTAATTTAAATAAATTAATTTCTAAATTAAATAATTTTCTCAACCTAATTCTAATTCTATTTAAATCATGATGGCTTTACCCTATGAGAAAATGTAACGCCCCAAATTTTGGGCCTAGAAGTATTGGGTCTTGAGCATAGCGACAGTGAGGAGGTTGCACATATAAGTTAAGTTGTGCGTTTAAGTGACAAGAATAGGCCTGCTGGTTTGGTGGATTAGTAGAGTGTTAGACTGTTGAAGGTCTTGAGTTCAATTCCTTGGGTGAACATTTTAGGGAGTTACTTTTAGTATTCTTTATTTATGTTATTTATTTAATCATTATTTATTTTTATTTGATGGTGAGTGTTTTGTTATTACTTTATTATGTTTTTTATTTCAGACTGCTATTTTCTCTTTCTGGGAGACGTTCCTTCTTCTCCCTCTTTTGGTTCTTTTTACTTTTCGGTTTTGACTGGAAAATTTGAGATTTTTGCTCCTCTACTGCTATCTCCGTTCGTAAATAATAGGTGTGGGATTCAAACTGTAACTACGTTACTATATTTTTTATTGATTCTGCAAATTCTTGTTTGGCTTATCTTGATTGGATGCTAACCCATTGGTTTCGGGGTTTTAATTATTGATAATGAAGGGAAAACTCCCTTTTTTGATGTACTTTGATAGCGTGAAGAATTGGGACTGTTATGGTGGCCAAAACGGTGTTTTTGGGACTGAATTAAGGTAGTTTCGTTGCCTCCTTGATGGCCACACGGGCATTTGTGAATTAGGGTTTTTGGCCAATTTTGGGTGCCACACTGCCTGGCCACACGAGCGTGTGGGAGATTTGGGGATTTTTGTCGAAAACTAGACGACGACGATTTAAGGATTTTTGTTGAAAACCACACGGCCGTGTCCATTGGACACACGACCGTGTGACTGATGTTGGCAATTAGGGCTTCCACACTGGCGTGTGTTATGGACACACAGTTGTGTAACTGATTTGGGAAATTAGGGTTCCCATACGGGCGTGTGCTTCGGGACACATGGCCGTGTGACTGATTTGGGGGTCTAGGGATTCCAGATAAGCGTATGTTATGGGACACACAACCGTGACTGATGGCCACACAGATGTGTGACACCTTCACACGGCTGTGTCTGCCCTGCACCTAATATAAGTGAAATTGAACAGTGTGTTACATGACTAGTTTACACGGCCGTGCCCCTGCACCACACGGGTGTATACTCTATCACACGGCTGTGTGCTACCTCTTATAGGGTGTTTGGATCCCCACACAGCCTGGATTGCTCCACACGGCCAGATCACACGAGCGTATGGCCCTAGCTTGCCAAATTTTGAATTTAAGTCAATTTGATTGCAATCGCAAATCAATGTGTTCCTACTTTCAACTAAGCTTGACTGAGGGTAATCTTGACTCTGAATTGGGTTGGATTTGTGCGATACTCGTGATTGATTGCACGAATAATCTGTTATTGATATGGAATACATGAGTGTACATCTTTCTGACTAACTGAATGTGATTGACCGTTTCTGAATGACTACTTCTAAATGACTGTCTAAAATTGTAATTTGAGTTGGTGCATTTGCATTCATACATTTGCATATATCTATTTTCATAAGCCATTTTGGGTTGGGATGTTGAAGAGAAGGAAGACTGATTTGATCTGGCAGTTCAACTGCATTGATGATCATCGTTGCTGGGCAACTCGGAGTGACATCTTATAACGGTATAGCGGTTTACCACATTGCACCATACCATACGTGCGTTAGCTACACTACGTACTATTATCTGATCTGGTAGTTCCTACTGCAAGTCTGTACTGCGGTATTCTGATTGCACTGTACAGCTTATACGTTAGCATTGCTGCGTAATATACAAAACTGGCAGTTTATCTGCACACTGATAGTCCCAATGCCCTGAGGGTCATGGACAATACTGATAATCATCGTTGTCGGGTAACCTGGGGTGATATATCTAAGGATCTGTACTAAAAGGCTCTTAAGCCTAAAATTCTAGCAGCTCAGTTGCAAATTTCTGTTTAATGTTGCAACGGTGCTAATTGCAAGTGTAGCGATGGGTGGGTTGATTAAATCCCCCAGTAAGTGCAGGTTTGGATGAAGAGGTGTGTTGGCTAAATAGGTGGGTGCATTTTGTAACTCATCTGCACTCATATGCAGTTGATTGAATCTGATTGATTGGATGTGTTACTGTGACCGAATTGATTGTATTGTGGTCTGATATGTCTGATTGTCTATTTGCGAATGACTGATTGATTGAAAGACAATAGTGCCTAAGAGGATTCTGTAGATTTGACTACTACTGTCTGACTGGATAGTTACTAAGAGGGGCTAAGGCCCCAACTGAAAACTGATACTGATTCTGGAAAAGGGCTTAGGCCCAGTTTGTGACTACTTGGAAGGACCGTTACTGTTTCTGATAGAGCCATATGACTGTAAAGTTACATATGGTCTTATTTGTTTAGTCGGTCTATAAGTATGTTTTATTTTCGAACTGCTTCTAGTTTCCTGGTTTACCTTCTGTAGTTTAATTGGTTTGATCTCACACTGAGCTCGAGTAGCTCAGCCCCTCTTCTCTTTCCCCTTTCAGGTACAGTCTTGGTTTCTGGATGCTGGATTCAGTACCCGAAGGTCTCGGACAGGCTTGGAGGAACTGAACTATAAGTTTTATTTTAGTTTTTATTTGCTATTCGGTTTAAGTTGAACTGTAAAGGTTTATACTGTGGTACATTTTTTGTTTTATTGTAAATCTTTACTGGTTGGTTATTAAAAGTTTTCAAATAACTTTGTTTATCTGAGATATAATGTTTTGTAAATTTTCCTACGATCACTTCGGTGATCAATATAGCATTTTGAATTCGGTCTAGTCTTCTAGGCCGGGTTGGGGGTGTTACAGAAAATATGTTTAATATTTTGACATTCAGCGAATTCACTATGACCAATTAATTTATGTTCATTTTCTAACTTCAATGAATTAATTAATTAATAATTTAAAAAACCATAAATTACTTTTTAGGCCATTTTCATTTAGAGAGAATCACATTATTTTCTAAACATTTCTTATTTCTCCAACTTTACAATTTCTATCCAATTATGTTCATTTGATTCAACACGTAATTCATTTTTGGTTTTAACAAGTTGGTGGAGGGATAGACTAGACACATGCAATTAGGGCTCAAATGATTTATAATTAAGTTCTAACTTTTTTTCCTATTAATTATAAACTCATTTATTTACGAAGTCATTCCACTATAGTATCATGATTGCGCTCTCCATAATAATAAACCATTAGAAAAGCAACTCGACCAGTGCTCATCTAATGACTTTTTCATAAGTGTGTTACCCTCATAGGATATCCTTAATCTCTTTGAGATAAATTCGCTCTCCCAATATGACCCTATTTTATCTCATGGTAACCATTACATATTCCTTCATGAAAAGTCAATTACTATCAAATAGTAATCAATTCATTCATCACAAAGACAAACAACCCATGGCCATGTTTACTTTTTGTCTACCTTGTAGTGCTAATGAGAGGATATCATTTGCCCATATCTCGAGCTATGAATTTCACTATTGTGAATGACACTGCATACTGCAGAAGTCGTATACTCAAAGCACTAGCTTTCGATTCCTTATTTATTTGAACTCAGGCTTTTACTTACATCAAAGTATATGAGTCATGTATACATAGCTTGTCATCACTCAAGATTAAGGTATGCCACACTTTGAACGTTAGAAGTGAATAAATCTATAATGAATTCAAGACTATTCTTCTTGGGTCTGGTTCGAAGTACCATTAGTCCAGTCAGTCAAATCTACGTCTCTATCTTCTGAAAGTCATCTTGTAACAATCCGCTTTTCAGTGGTGTAAAATTATGGTTTCGGGACCACAATTTAGACGAGAGAGTCCAAAAATATATTTAATTAATATTTTTGAGTTAAATATAGTTTAATAGTGAATTGTGATTTAATAGATTTTATTAATTGGTTAGCTAGTCGAGGTACAAGTTGTGCATACCAAAAGTCAAGTGATTTTAAAAAATGAGGTATCGAGACCTCATTTTAGTAAATCAAGCCCATGAATGTTTTTATTAAATATTTACGAAGCTTTTATATAGATGAATTGAGGTTTGATCCAAAAAATTTAGTGATTGAATGGTTAATTAATGAAAAAGGGCTAAATCGTAAAAATAGTAAAAGTTGATTGATATTGATTTCTATTTGTCAAAATGTTTAATTCATAATGTTCGAGGGTTTAAGAGGGAAATAGACCATAATAAAATGGCTTCTACGGTTAGTGCATATGTTTATAGTATATGTTATTAATTAAGTTAAAATTTAATTAAAATAAAAACATTAAAACATGAAAGAAAAAGCGTTCTTCATTCATCATCTTCTTCCAATATCGAAACATTATCATTTTTGAAGAAACCAAAAAGCTTCAAACATATTTAGACATTCAACCATGCATGGTAAGCTTTCCAAAGTTGATTTTTCGTAATTTTTATATTTTTGAGATCGTTGTTGTACAATCTAGCTAACTTGGGGAATAATTCGTAAAACTGTTAAAGATTTTGAAACTTTCCATTGATGATTCTTTTATGTTTTTGGTGTTAAATGATGAATTTCTAAACTTGATTGTTAAATAGGACCATTGTGTAAAAGAATTTTTGATAGTTTTGAACTTAGGGACTAATATGAAAATATATAAAATTTTGCATGTAATTTATAAAATTTTAGAATGTGTAAAGGCTGATTTGAGGTGCTATTAGAATTGGTTTTGGATATTTGGGGTTAAATGTGAAAATTGAATTAATTTTGGTTTTAAGGACTAAATTAAACAAAATGTAAAAGTTTAGGGAAAATTTGTAAAATGAAAATTATTGGTCATATGCATAAAAATGAGTTTGATAATGTATTTGAAATTGATAAATTTAATTTAATTATTATATAGATAAAGAATTGAACTGTACGAAGGATAATCGGGGAAAAGGAAAAATCGCATACTAGTCCCCACAAATCTATTTGTTAGTCAAATATACTAGATAAGTTCATACAATATGTTTTTGTTAAATTATTATGTATTTAGAAATTTAATTGTAACGTGTAATTGAAATTTAAATTGTTTATGATTTGGTACAATAAGATGAGTTAGCGGATTAAATTGAATATATATGTGAAAATGTGTATGTATATATAAATGTGTAATTGAATGCATATAGAGATGATTGATGCTATCATGAAAATGAATGAATGATTTACTGATGAAAATATATGTGAATTGAAATGTCAAATAATAATACATTGAGTAATGAATACCCTATTAATTGTTCAGGGAGAGTCAGATATAGTTGGCATGCCATAGGATAGGAAGAGTTCAGGGTTAATTCAACTATGAGTTGATGAGGTACTGGGTGCCAAATTGCTTTGGTTATACTGATGAGACACTGGGTGTCAAACTATCTAATAAGCGGTGGGCGCAACTATTGCTTCAGATTTATCAGATGAGGCATTGGGTGCCAAATTGGTATGTTGGTTGGATCCGTGTATCTGCTCAAATCTGAGTCGTGTTTATAGGGAGATAAAATAAAATAAAAATTGTTCAAATTGAAATGGTGATAATGAATGAGTATTGAAATTCATGAAATTGAAAATTGAATATGAGATGTGGTATTTGATATTGTGATGGTAAATGGATAAAAACTAGAAGAAAAATGTGAAACGAAATATCTATTTGTGAAATGAGTTGATATGATGATCAGATGATATGTATATTCATATTGAGAATCGATTATATAAGCCTAGGGGGCCTATATGAAAACGTGATGATCGATGAATATGATTCATAATTAGTACTATAGAATAAAGTAGTGATTGATATTTAATTAACATTTAATATTTATTTGGTATAAAAATGAATTGTTATGATATGATAATTGAAGTTCATATGGTTTAATATGATTTCGATTGAGAATTCAAAGTATGATATGAAAATTTATGTTTGACATTAATTTGAAACGATATGTATTGCATATAAATAGATTGTATAATAAGTTAAGATAGTGAATTGATTTAGGTGATTATTTGTTTTGTGAATGATAATGAAATGTTGAATAAGTGAATTGAAATGTTATAAGAGTTATTATATGATTGATAATTGTTGAACTCACTTTTTTAGTATGTGATTTGCCATGATAGGCAAGCTTTACCAAGCTAAGTAGCATATACTGTATAATTATAACCTGAGGTAAGTTACTTGGATTTAATTCTTGTTGTAATACCCCTAACCCGTATCCGTCGCTAGAATAGGGTTATGAAACATTAACATACAAATGGAACATTAAACCATTCAATTTATACATCAATGCAAACATAATCTAATTAGATTCAAACATAATCATAACATCCCTTAATCGAGTCCTTGAGGCCCTAAAAATACAATAGAAACAATCCGAGATTAAATCAGAAACATTTGGAAATTTCAAGAGAAAGTTAATAAAAATTGACTGCAAGGGTCACACAGCCATGTGACTCACACGGCTGAAACATACGCCCGTGTTTCAGGCCACGTAACAATCGAAATAGGGACACACGACCGTGTTCAGCCTGTGTCCATACCTGTGTAACTCTTTGACTTGGGTCACACGGCCAAGCCAAATGTCTGTGTGCTAGGCCGTGTAACCTTTGAAATGGCCTCACAAGCTAGTGTGCCAGGCTATGTGCTAGGCCGTGTAACTTTCGAAATGAAACCTTTAAAACCTACAGGGGACACACTGCCATGTGGACCCAAAATGAACCTTAAACCACAAGTTTACCATTTCAAGCTTGCTTGGACCCTCAGTAATTCAAAGACCAACCAAAATACATCTTCGAAATGACATTAATCGAGCCCAAATCAACCTATTTTGTGCCCAGTGTGTCCCCAAAATGAACCTTAAACCACAAGTTTACCATTTCAAACTTGCTTGGACCCTCAGTAATTTAAAGACCAACCAAAATACATATTCAAAATGACATTAATCGAGTCGAAATCAGCCTATTATGTGCCTAACGAATGTACCTCATTGGTACCACAAGTATATATAATTATACATCAAAATAAAAATCAATACAACTTAACTATTCATTCAAGCTAATACCTATCTAATATACCTATCAAAGGTACTTCAATCACAACATTTCCTTAACATATATAATTCATATTACCATAGAAACCATACCTCATTCTCATGTATTATATAAGTTGGCCATTTACACAAAAGATCATCCATAATATTTACATAATCCAAAACATTAATAAGTGTAACACAAAAGCCTATACATGCCATATAATCTAAATTAAACATTCTAAAATGTACTGAATTGAGCTGGATAGTGTGACTTGAGTGCCGATCCGAACGTCCAACCTTCCGAGTATCTACAAGGACATTAAATAATACAAGTAAGCTTAATAAAGCTTAGTAAGTTAGACATATTAAATGATAAATCTTACCGAAGTAAATACAGCAATTCAAAAAATAATAATCAACCATGGGAATTCCTTATCATCCACAATTTCAACCAATAAATTCATCTATTTTTAGATCAATATTCAATTTATAACAAATCTTTCAAATTCATTAAACAAATTACCTTACTGAGATTTTCCATTCGAAGAACAACTTACGGATAAAAGTACATCGTCAGTCCAACCATAACACGTCGATGAACTTTACCAGCCCATGTGCGTTTTAAATTACAAGCACAGTCTTCACACAGCCTTGGACACACCTGTGTGTCTAGGCCATGTATGCCACACGGCCATGGGTGATCTCCTTCACTTCTTCCATGCCCATATGAACTATCACACGCTCGTGTGGCTTGGCCATGTCTTGCACATAGCCGTGTCTCTTAGCCGTGTAACTCTCTGACTTTGAATAAATAAATAAAAATTAACTCTAGGGTTCACACGGCCTAGGACACGCCCTTGTGTCCAAGCCGTGTATGCCACACGGTTATGTTGCGCGATCATGTAAACTATTTAGGCCATGTAACATTCAAATTTTTGAAAAATTCCACACGGGCATATGGCCTAACACGGGTCCTTAAACAACTGCGTCACCCATTTAACCCGCAAACCTTAATTTATTTTTACTTTCATCTTCTCCAAATTCTTTACCCATTAACCATAATCGTCGTCGACCCCTACCCCTTGTAACTCTGGCCACCCTCGATCATCCCTCTTCCTTACAAGACCAGCCAACGTCACCCCTACACCATCACCCTCACATCCTTTCTTTCCCCTCATCGCACCCCCACAACCGTCCCCCTCACCCATTCCCTTTGCGCCTCACCTTCACTCCTCTTCCACCTTCCCTTCACTTTTCTCCCATTGCCGCACCCTCGCCACGCCATCTGCTCTCCCCTTTCTTGGCTTTGCACCGCGTAGCCACTAAACACCCACCCATGCATGCCTTTCTCCTCTCCCTCGTCGAACAACCTTGCGAACCAACCCCCTATTCCCCCAACAATCGCTAACCACCTCCCCTAGCCGCAGCCCACCTTTCGTGCACTACCGTCGCCTTCCCCTCCCCCATGCCTCCCATCGTGAATTGTCGGTCGCCGCCACCATCCCACTTTCGGTCAACCACCATTTTCCCATTATTTTTCCTTATTTTATTTTATTTATATATTTATTATTCTTAATTGTTATATTATTTATTTTTATTTTATTCTTATTTATTTGTTTTATTATGCTTCTGCTTAGATTTTATTTTTATTTTTATTTATATATGTTATTTTATTATATTTTTATTATCTTTAATATTGTTTTACTCCTATTCTTTCTGTTACATGTGGTTGTATTGTATGAATATTACTTTTCTTTTTAGTCTGGCAAAGTCTATTTAAGTAGTTATTTATGATTATTATTTTTGCACTATTATTTATTGTTGTGAAAGTTATGAGTTTCGTTTGATTATTACAGTCATATTATTTACAATTATTCTTGATTATTTAATGCTAAGTCCTATTTCTTTTGGTATTGTATTTCAGATTATTGGTTATAGTATGTTCAATATCGATTTCTTTAATTCATTTAGTTGTTGATGTTGCCTTAGATTATTGCCTGGGTTATTGGCTTGCCTCTATTGTGTTCACTTCGTTTGTTTGCTTCATTTCATTTTAATATTTGATTGTTTTATTTTCTTACAGATTCATCATGACGAACACACGAAAGGTCGCCATCCCCGCTTCAAAAAAGCAAAAGATCCCTGGCGCGACCTCCTCCTCGAGCTCTTCCGCCGATGCCCGCCATCCATTCTTACAGTTTTCCCAGGGTCCCCAGGAGGACTTATATCATCTTCTTCAACTGAGGCCACTTAGCTTAGGCCGATGTATTGATTGGGCCACTTTGGAGCAGGTCCAGTTAGCTTATCATGTCTACGTCATCATTGCTGCAGCCTCGTGGGACTAGTTTTTCCATATCGTTGAGCCCACATACATGGAGCTGACTTTGGAGTTCTGCTCTACATTTACCCTTTAGCAGGTGATGACGAGCCGGGCACCATCATTTTTAGACTCGGTGGCACCCAGAGTTCGGTGCTGCCTTAGGCCTCTACAGTGTCGAGTTCATAAGTGCCGAGAGCTTTCGCCGCTTACACCGACACATCCACTACTCTCCATCTCTTTGTCGGGTAGACCTCACGGCGGGTACGAGACCTTATGATACGAGTCGCTCAATGGCGACTTCTCTTCCTCCAACCTTATGGTATATTCATGCCCTCTTGGCTCACACATTGACTGGTAGGATAGAGAGCACTGGAGTCGCCAGTACCACCGATGCATATTTTTATAGAGCATGGCCACAGGACATATATTCAATTTAGCCTACTTCATCGCTCTCGCCTTTCTCCATCAAATAGAGCGTGGTAGGAAGGGTCCTATCTGTTTAGGCCCTTATCTGACTCGACTCAGTCGACACTTCGATCTCTTCGACACACCAAAGCTATCCTCATCGCTTACACTAGTCGACTAGATGACCTCACAAGGATTATTGAGCATGACCCATATGAAGATGATCAAGCGACTTCATGGAGTGGATCCTCCTCAGTACCGTTTATCTCATTTTGACCCTTAAGATGAGCCCGATGACTTCACTAATGATGTCCCCTTCCATCATGAGGGTCTACCTCGTCATCCACCTTCGAGTCACCGTCTTGTTTCTTCTGCTGCTACCTTAGAAGACCTCTTCGAGCGATTCACTTGCTTCGAGCAACACTACTTTCAAAGGTTTGACATGACGTGATATTGTAGCAGATCTGTCAGCAACTCCATATATCCTCTTCAGCACCGGTGACTCATGACATCGACGCCTTTGACAATGAGGACCATTGAGTTTATTTGTTTTCTTTTTCTTTTTCTTTTTCTTTTATGATTATTTTTATTTTTAGTTTTTTATTATTTTCTTAGAATTATTTTGTTTCTTATCTTTTGAACAATATTTTTATTTTTATGGTTGTTTCTAATAGAGTTAGTAACCTTTTAATCTTCTTCACTATTTGTGATTTTTTTTCTTATTAGTTTACTCGGAATCATGCACTACATTTAGATTTGCCTACAATTCCGCTTTTCACCATTCTAGCGATTTCATCCAGTATTCAAGGCAGTTTCAATTTTCTCCCTCTCTTATTATATTATGCTTATACTGTAATTATATCTGTTTGTACATTGAGGACAATGTACATCTTAAGTGTGCGGAGGTTATTTATATAATTATTAGAAAATCCCTAAATTATGTCTTGTATTTAAGTAATTTTCTCATACTTCCATTAGAATGAATTTTTATCGATTTGGGATTTTTATTAATATGTTTAGGATTAATTTGTAGATATTTTTGCATTGGTTGATTTAAACTTTAAGACATGAGAGAATCAAGCATGATAAGTTATATTCCAATAGTTAAAAATTTTTAGGTTGTTTCTCTAAATTGAAGTTGTAACACCCCTAACCCATATCCATCGGTGAAAAGGGGTTACGATGTATTACCAAACGAAACACAACGTTCGAAAATTCATGAATATACATAGAAATTAATTATCTTAATACATCACATTTGAATAAATACTAAATCAAACTAAATTTTACAGGTTACTCATAAATTAAATAACATTCCACCATAATCATTATTAAAAGGCCAAATTTAAGCATAATGATTAAAACATCTCATTACACATTATTTAAGACCATATATACATGCAACCTTATTATAAGTTTTATCTCAACCAACTTACTCATTAAAAACCTAAGTTACTATTCATATGGTCATTTATTAAAACTATAGCCGAATATATATATAACATGCAAAAATACATATGCCTTATTTGATGTCAACTTCCATTATACTCTATCGCTTTACACGCATAAAACATTTCTATGAACTAAACCAAATAATCACACATATTATTATCACTTATCAAGCAAAGTAACAGTAGTCATGTTCCAAAACTAATTCAACATTCACATATTCGGCTAAATATGTATATATATGTATCCATATATCCAAAACAATCCACTTTTAATATCAAATACATGTTATCCCAATTTATCTAACATCCACCGAAAACTAATTCACCTTATTGCCGAATCAAAATATGGTTGTTTCACATGCTATTCACACACTTAAAGTCATATTTAAAATCAATGATCAAAGACATATATATATCCTTACCTACTTCATCACATAACCAAATATCAATACTTCAAATCATAGCCATTTACCTAATATATCCCATTTATATATCAAGCATATCATTCAACAAACTATCCAACCACAATTTTACATCAAGCCAATTATATCAATCACATATACTTTGGCATAACTTTATCAACATTAACAATATATTAATCATGGTTCACATATAAACACATATAATAACCGCAACATCAAAACCACAATCAAACATGTCCATAGCATATTCAAAACTTAACACCAAACTTATCATGAATAAACAACCCATTTCCGCATGGCTTATATACATACAAACCAAAATCCAACATTTAAAAAGTATGTTCTAGCCTATACATGCCATAGTTTAAGTTCAACTATATAAATACCGAAGCAGTGGATAGTGTGATGAACTTTGCTAACTATCCCCGAGCTTGTAACTTGAATCCAAAATCTATAAAATAGAGTAAACAAAAATACATAGAGTAAGCTAACTTAGCTTAGTAAGCCTTAAGCAAATTAAACAATTAATGCATAATATCATCTCAATACTAAATCCTTTCAATCAAATAATTTAACTTATACATTTGTAATCACATTTAATTTCAAGCTTTTAATTCCATACATATATAACATATAATTTCATAGAATAATTCCTCCTTGACCGAATGCTCATATAATCAAAATAATTAATTATCATCCAACCTTTAGAATCATGATGTCAATATATAACTAAATGTACATACACTCATATACACAAGCTCAAAAATCGTAATATAACATCACGTACACGAACTATCCATATGACCGAATATACATGGTCTTGTATACACATATTCAAAGACCAAATCCATAATATTCATATCATTCGATCATAATACCGAATACATATACCATAATCACATATATACTTCATTTGCATCACACATGATTTGTAACAAATAATCAAGTTACTTACTTACCTTATTTTAAATAGGTAACAAGTTAATTCATACCTAGCCATTTAGCTTGTTTAACGTATTCAAATACCACATTAACATGAAATCTTTTAGGCATAAACTTATAAGTAATCACTGGCATAAAGCCTGCTAGTCATAAGCCCGTAGTTTACACCGGCACAAGGCCTGCTAAACTCAAGGTTTGATTTTATACACCAACAATAAGCCTGCTAGGCATAAAGCCTAATTTAATTCACCACCACGAGGCTTGCTAGGCTCAAAGCTTGAATATCACTATTATAAATTTGTCTTATAAACAATTTCTATAACGAAAATTCCAAATATGCCATATAGTTCATACAGACTTTCAGATATTATAACTTAGTCAAATTAGCTCAAATACATCATTTCCATGCTTAACATATTCGGCTAAATCTACTATAAATCTATAAATTCCAAATCAGCATATTAACTCATACATAATTAGAATTAATAATATCTATTTGCTTATAGACTTACCTCGGACGATGAAAAACTGATACGGATTGGCTAGTCGACAACTTTATTTTTCCCTCGATCTAAATCTGATTTTCTCTTTTCTTGATCTAAATTAATATAAATTAAACCTATTAAATCAAATATTCAACCAAATTCATCCAAAAACACACAAATGGGAAAATTATACTTTTAGCCCTGATATTTCACATTTTTCACAATTTAGTCCCTAGTGCATAAAACACAAAATATGCACAATCTCACAACAACATAGTTAGGCCAAACATTCCTTATACTCATACTAGTCCATATATTTCATTTATTTCACATTATAGTCCTTCAAATTTTTATTTTTGCAATTTAGCCCTAATTACTCAAATTCATCAAAAATTCCAATACAAAACATATTAATCCAAAACATATTTTTCTTAATTTATCATCAAACATAACAAAAAACAAATATTCATCAATGGCATAACTCAAAATATTCATCAAAATAAAAAATTCTAGCATGGGCCGGATATTATTCGAAGCAACGATCTAAAAAACGTAAAAATTATCAAAACTTGAAACCAAACTAACCTTGAATCAAGTTTGAATAGTGCCGAATGCCCTAGTTTATTTTCTTTTCTTTTATGTTCTGCAAGAACAATATGAACACCCAAAATGGCTTTATTTTTTTAATTATGTTTTATGACATATAATAACATATTATAAATTTTACATAATTAACCTTTTAAATGAAATACAAAACCATTTTAAGTCATGGTCACTATCATCCATTGTAAATTATCGTGGGCTATTTACAACATAAATACCTCCATTTATAAAGACAATAACAATTCAACCCTTTCCCTATTTAACCATCAAATTTTTATTTTACACGATTAAGTCCTTTTATTTAATCAGGTACCTAAACGACATAATTAAATCACGTAAATTTCACAGATATAAATTCACACAGAATAAACAAAGAAAATAATTTTAAAATATTTTTTTGACTCGGATTTGTGGTCTCGAAACTACCGTTCTGATTAGGGTCTAAATCGGACTGTTACAGAAGTATTATCTTGAAATTTGAGATTTGCAAGTTTGACATCAAAAACCATGATTTTTTGTGAGATTTTGAGCCTTTAGTTTATACATTTTTCTTACTCATTTTATTATTGGTTATGAGTGGGTCAACCTAATTTGTTATTCTAGAACCTACTTCGATTATACATGTTGAGAGCACACCTTTGATTTTATATTACTGAGATGATAAAGACACTTAGGTTTTAACCTACTTATCCCATAAATAGCCTACCTTTTTAATTAACCCTTAGTGAACCCCGTTGAGCCAAACACACCGTTTCTTGATTTACCCATTAATGTTAACCCATAACTTATTTTTTTGTTAATACTTTTTCCCATTTTATTGACTCCATTTTTTGTCAAGATTTGATTCGGTTAGTTTTTTTAACTATGCTCTTCTGTTTGATTTGCTAAATTATTTCTAATTGTTCTAGATAAATAAATAAAAAAAGATAAGAGAAAAAAATAAAAAAAATTGATTATGATTTAATTCTATCTTAATTGAGCTTAAATAGTTAAATTCATATTTTGAGAAGAAGCTCATTTTTATTCTTGAATAATTCTTGATTTATACTTGTTTTAATTTAGCATTTGATTATTTTTTCTAGTTTGATAATTTATCAATTCGATCTTGATTATAACCAAATTTTTTGGCCTTTATCCACACCCTTAACCTAAGCCTCGTTACAACCTCTTAAAGACATTTTGATTTGTGTATCATCTCATTTTATAGTGGTGGAGATTTAATTTTCATGCAATCCTATGGTATGACCTTTGTTGTTTGACTATTGAGTGCTTATTCCTGAACCTTAGCACTTTGAGTGATTTTTTAGTGAGAATGTCGGTTCTTGTCGATTTTAAATTAAAGGTAATTACTTAGATAAGGGGAGACACCTATGTTTTCGTGTTTAAAAATGTTAGCTTGGATTGTTTAAGACTTTAGTGCTCTTTTAGTTGAATTGCCAATGCATGATTATTTGTGAATTATTTTGAGACATTATTGATCGGAATTACAAGTTGAGAAAGATTAATTTTAATGTGAGTTGAGGATTTTGCATGAGGACGAACAAATGCTTAAGAGTGGGGATATTTGGTAAGCTATAAAAGTAACATATTTCAATCTCATTATTAATGTGTTTTTGGATGACCAATTATGCAAATTAGTGAATTTGATGCTCCTAATCCTTTAAATTCATGTTACTATACTTAGGAAAGCATTTGGGAGTGAAAAGAGTGAAAAACTAGCCAAAATCGAACAAATAGAGCTATTTTTAGGAGCCACACGGCTTGGGTATTTCCACATGGGCTAGGCACACGTCCATGTGAGCCACACGGGCTAGACACACATCCATGTGAGCCACACGGGCTAGACACACATCCATGTGAGCCACACGGGCTAGACACACGTCTTGTAATGGCCTAAATTCAAGGTTATCGGAACAGTGGTTTCGTAACCACAAATCTGATTTAAAGAGAAATTTATTTCAATATTTTTGCATGAAAATTGATATGATAGGAAAATCGTATGAAAATATTGATAGAAAAATTTTACCGATTTAGTGGTTAGTTAGAAAAAGAAATTATTGAAGAAATTGGGTAAAAACAAGATATCGGGACCTCTATCTTGTAAAACCGAGTCAAAAATAATTTTATAAATATTTATGAAATGTTATTAGTGTGGTATTAAAATTTCGTTAGGAAATTTTAATGTTTGGGTAGTCAATTAAATGAAAAGGACTAAATTGTAATAGGTGTAAAAGTTGCTAGAATGATTAAATAGCTTAAGAGTCTAATGAGAAAGGATTTAAAAGGAAATTAGACCCAAAATTTATTTGGACTGGACGGCAAGGGTATGAAATCACCAGAAAAATTGATAAATTAAGGGTAAAATTGGAATATTATAAAATTAACTAAATAAAGCTAGGACTAAATAGGAAATATCTAGATTTCTCTTCATTTCTCTTCAATTCCAGCAGCTAAAAATGCCATAGGAGGGTTATATAAGCTGGTATTTCATAATTTTTGCACCAAGTGAGTTAATCCTTGCCTTTTTCTTGTAATTTTTGTGTTTTTAAGACTCTTACAACTAGGTCCTACTATTAAATTCATTAGTTTTTGATTTCATGGATGAAATTGAAAGTCACCATGGTTGAGTGCTGTAAGTTTATGATGAAATAGAATGAAATTAAAGCTTTAATTTGTTTATGAGATGATTTTATTAGGTAATTTCAATAGAAATTGATTTTTAGGACCTAAGTGTGAAAATGCTTGGAATTAAAGTCTATTGCTGAAATTCTGATTCCTAAAGGTTGTAAACTAGTTTAAGGTTATATAATAAAATATTAATTGAGAAAAATCAGTTCAATTGAGAGGCTAATTGAGTAGGGACGAAATTATCATTTATTAAAAGCTTAGGGGAAAAATGGTAATAAACAGCTTGCACAAAAACAGTTTGGACAGCAGCAATAGACTAACTTTGAAAAATCACCATAAATTTTATAAATCTAATTAGAAGATGAAAAAATATGAAATTAAAGCTTATTGAGTCTAGTTTCTCATAGAAGAAATAGTGTAAGCAATGAATTTGTAAATTTTGAGATATAATGAATTTTGTGAGACAAGGTCAGAATGAATTCGGGTTCCCCTGTTCTGACTTTGAAAAATCATAAAAAAAATTGAATAAAAACAATTAGGAGCTTAAATTTATATGTATAGAATCCTTAATGAGTCTATTTTTAAGAGAAACAAACTATAATATAATTTGAATTCTGTATGAAGAGATAATTAATTTTTAGTGAAGAAGGGTCAAAACTGTCGATAGCAGAACAGGGGTGACTTTAAAGAATAAAATGTACTGATTGGCTAAACCAAAAATTCTGAAAATTTTATGGTAAGAAGATATGTGAGTCTAGTTTCAGGGAAAATTATCAGATCCTAATTTGGAGTTTTTTATCTCAGGATAAAAATAATTTAGTGACTATGACTCAAGTGGACAGCTTTTAATGAACTATAAATAATAGTTGAATTAAAAGAATGTTGCATATGAACATGAAATGTATTAAATTGATAATTAAATTTATTTATTTAGATCCAGAAGATTCAAATACGAAGCTAGATCGAGGAAAGGAAAAAGTTCGGGATTAGTAGATTTTTTTTGTTTTCAAACAAGTATCAAGGTAAGTTCATGTAACTTGAATTATATTCTTAAATGCTTGAGATTGTATGTTATTTATGTGAATATGATTTGAATGTTCATTGTATGAAAATTTATGAAACATTGATATATTTGATAAAAGGAGAAGAAATCCCGGTTGAATGAAAGGAAAATTCGATGGATCTCTGAAAAGGAATTGACTGTAAAAAGGATCTAGCCCGGACGGGTGATCCTATCCTGATATAACCCTCCCGAAGAATATGTGTAAAATGGATTTAGCCCGGACCGGTAATCCAAATTAGGGTCTGAATTTAGCCTGGACTGGTAATTCAGATCCAAGCTCATTAGACTAATTGTCGTTGCAGGGGATTTAGCCTGGACTGGTAATCCCGACAATACTCTACGAGTTTATATTGCAGGGGATTTAGCCTGGACTGGTAATCCTGCTGTAAGGTTGAGGTTCGCGGGAGTGTACTCTTTGAAATGGATATGTGCGCACATGAATATGAATTGACGGACCCAGAAATGTACACTAAAAGTGTATCTCTGAAAATCCATCGAAAATTCCAAGAAATTCAACGGGATAAATATGAAAAAATAACAAGGAAATGGAAATCATGGTATTGATGAGCTCATCAATCATAGTATATATTATTGGTACATGGAAATTATTGTACTAAGTTGAATGTTGAGTTTGTGCATATTAGGGTAATAATGTATTGAATGGATATAGGAATGTTTATTGTATTGTATTGAAAATATTAGGTAAGTATAATTCTTGTTACATGAGCTTACTAAGCACAAAGTGCTTAACCCATTTCCTTTTTCCCTGTTTTGTAGTGTTATGAGCTCGGAGGTCGGATTTGGTCAGAGACACATCACACTATCAACCTCAGGACTTTGGTATATAAAGAAACTTTATTTTGGAAATCAATGGCATGTATAAGCTAATAAAGTAAATGATTCTGTGAAATGAATGTAGAGTTAGCCATTGGTATGGTTAACAAACCTAGTTTTGGGTATGTGATGACGTTATTTTATAAATATGCATGAATTTATCTTGAAAATATGTTGAATTGGATTGGTTGATTTGGATTGGTCTCGATATAATATTGCAGGGAAGGTTAAATATCTGTAAAGGGATTATATTGAGTTTTTCTTAAAAAATAAATAAATAAATAAATAAATTTGTAAACTCCGGTAATACCTCGTACCCTATTCCGGCAATGAATACGGGTAGGGGGTATTACACGTCCATGTGAGCCACATGGGCTAGACACATGCCCATGTGCCAGCCTGTGTCAATTTCACACTATGTTTCCCAAATACGCAAGAAAACCCAATTTTTTGGCTTTCTGAGCATTCTAAAGTCTATAAATACCCATTAGAAGAAGACATAAGGAAAAATCATAGCAGAACGAAGAAAAAACTCGAACAATACCATCAGAATCAACTCCAAAGCGGATCTCCATCAAGATCGAAGATCTCCTTTTAATTTACTTCAAAGTTTTATTGAGTTTCTTTATGTCTTATGGTTGTTCTGACTTTGACATGTTTCCATTTAGGATTATGAACTAAATTCCCCAGATACCTAGGGAAGATGAAATCTATGATAAATCCTTTTATTTATTTTATGTTTTTACACGATAAAAACTTGATTCTTATTCTCAATTATGCATGCTTATTTCTTGTTTTAATATTTCCAGGGTATTAATTCATGTTTAATGTGCTTATTTCAGTGGAGGAAAAGTCCTATTTAAGAGTAGAGCTAGCATAATTGAGTGGAGTTTCATGCAATCCTAGAAATAGGACAACATAAATCTACTAGATTAGAGTCAAATCTGATAAGGGAATCCATATATCGAGTTAATGCAATGATAGGGGTGTTAATTAGAAAGAGATTTCAATTAATCAACCTAGAATCAGTTGTTCTTACTCTCGAAAGAGATATTAACATAATTTAGGAATTTTTACGGATCAAGTGAATAAATCGTTTAATTCAGATTCATAATAAAAGGTGAAGTCTAGGTGGATTCTTTCCTCGGTATTGTCTATCTCATTGGTTAATATTTGATTATTTCCTCGATTCATTCTCTGTTGCATTCTTAGATAAATTAGTTTAGTAATTTTAGATTAAAATACAACCAATCCAATTTATCGGCTAAATAATAGGAAGACAGTAATTACTAGTACTTTTAGTCTTCATGGATACGATATTCTCTACTCACCATGGTTATACTATTGTTCAATAGGTATGCTTGCCTTTGTCATATTTATACTTAGTTTAGTGACCATCAGGTACCGAAGTACAAACAGGGGCATTGATGTGCAAACAGGGGCACTTCTTCATTTCTGTATACATACTTAAATTCATCTCATTCGCATATAACTCTAATACAAATCCAAGAAAAACATTACTAATAATCTTTCTCAATTTCATATTTACATAAGTATTTGCAACACTTATCGTTATATAAATAACCGAAGTAATTCGCATATATATATAAATCAATTAACTAGAGAACAACTATAATAATCACAAGTGAATTACTGTAACACCGCACACTCGTGCCCTATGCTGGGACGGAATACGAGGCGTTACTAAACTTAAACACATGCATTCAAATGTTTCCGAGTCACCAAGACTTGATCAAATTAAAAGACTTTTTTGAACTTTGTTTAAACTCCTTAATGTAGGCCTCAAACTTTCATTAGAACCATTCGAAACCAACTTGGGTCCTTAAATCGACTTAATAAAAATGACTCTTGAAACAGGGCATAAGCCCGTGTGGAAGGGCAACACACCCGTGTGGTTATTATAACATTGCCGTGCTGATGGCCCGTGTAACACACACGACCTAAGCATCTAGGGACACATCGGTGTCCCATGCCCATGCAAATTAAATTTTAAACTCGAACCTACAGGGGTTTTCACATGGCCTGACACACACCCGTGTCTATGGCCCGTGTCTCTCACACAGCCATGACACACTCGTGTCCTAGCCCGTGTCTAAAAACCTTGACATTCTATTTTTGACGTCAGCATCCAATTTAGGGCACACTGCCAAGGCACACACCCGTGGCCAGAGGCCATGTCCTCCACACGGTTGAGACACACGGCCGTGTCTCTACCTGTGTGCTTACTACTATGCATACTGACTTGCAAATTTTACGTGCAAGGGACACACGACCGGGTAACATGCCCATGGGGCTGACCGTGTGTCACACACGGCCTAGACACATGCCTGTGTGTCTACCCGTGTGGATAATATAAGGCTATCTACCAAGCCTTTGCCACCTTGAAACACAATCTAACATCAACCAATATATCAAAGTCTAACCTAATATGATTTCTCAACCAAACAACCATAGCTAGGACCTACATACATTACCTATATTCAACCATGCAAACAATTTTACATTCATGAAAGACTATCTTGCATTCATATATATAAACTTTCACTATTAGCCATTTTCCATGGCCTTATACAAAATGAATCAAATGCTAAAGTAAGCAAACACATTTGGCCAATAAACAATGACACAAAACTCAAAAGTCAGGGTCTTGTACATGCCATAATCAAAATAAAAGATTTAACTATACCAAGTTCTTCGGATGATAGTGTGACTGGCTTCTCCGACGTAGGCAATGATTCTCGAGATAATTAGACGGCACTATAAGAAAATGGAAAGGAAAATAGGGTAAGCATAGATCTTAGTAAATTGCATGAAAATAAACAACTACTTATCATAAAACAATATGCTCATAACTTTTCATAGTTTATTCATAAATACCATAATTAAATGTAAGTACAACTTACTCATCACCATCCAATACAACTCATATTGCATACATTGAGCCCATATCTCATACAATTCAATTAGGTACTTGTACCACTTATCACATGATTATAACTTTTCTCATTTTAATATAAATCATAAACCTTTTGTTGAACCATTTGGAATACTTCCGGATACTCAATAGCCTTAACATGGATTAAGATGTTGACTCCATGTCCCAGACATGGTCTTACACTGACTTTAATATAGCGAGGCCGATGCCATGTCCCAAACAGGTCTTACACTGGCTCTCATCTATCGGTGTCGATGTCATGTCCCAGACGGGTCTTACATTGACACACCACAAGCTGACGCCATGTCCAGACAGGTCTTACACTACTTGTATATCGCGAGGCCGATGCATGTCCCAGACATGTCTTACACTAGCTCTCGTCTCAATGTCGATGCATGTCCCCGACATGTCTTACACTGGCTTAAATATCTCGAGGCCGATGCATGCCCCAAACATGTCTTACACTGGCTCTCATGCTGTGGCCGATGCATGTCCCAGACATGTCTTACACTAGCACACATATCACCCATCATCACGGTACAAATATCCAAGTCTATTCCAAATGTTCAACAAAAATCTTTACTACGTAAATGTCTCAACATGTATTCTCATATTCAAAATCAAGACAATTTATGCCATATCAACTCAATTACACATCATAAAGATATAGTTGCATAATTAACATACAACTTACCTCGGTATTCAAAATATGGCGACTATTTCGGCTTAGTCCACTAGCTTTGCTATTCCCCGGTCTAGGCGCAGATTTTGTAATTCTTGATCTAAAATGATAAAAATTCACAAGTTTAAATCACTTTATCGATCTAGGTACTCAACAATTTATAATTGGGCAAAATGACCATTTTGCCCTTAGACTCGAAAAATCAATTTTTATCAAATTTTCTTATTAGCCAAGCCTAACCGACCATTTATCTCTCTTATGAAAACCCCCAAATTTCAAATATTTCACAAAATTACTATCTATTTTACAAACTTTACAAAATGGTTCTATTAGGGTTTCCATGGGAAGTCCCTTCACAAAAGTTGTTTATTTCACAACCATGATTCATTTTCTTCCATAAAATTTCAGAAAACAACATGAACACTCTCATGGTAAAACCCTAGAATTTCAACCATTTAACAAAATAGTCCCCTTGTTAGAAAGCTCATGCTACAAGGGTTCTAAAAATGTAAAAATTTTCAAGAAAAGCCATTAAAGTCACTTACTTGAAAGAGTAGAGAGTGGCTGAAATTTTTGAAGCTCAAAAACCCCTAAAATGGCTGAATTTTCAGTGGAGAAAGAGATAGGGAAAAATATGATATCTTTTCTCTTTATTTTATTTTTATTTTAGTAAATTTAGTCACCAAACCCACCAAATTTTGACTTTTTGACCATCTTTGTCTCCTATGGCCGGCTAGTTTATCTTTTAAGGGTCTAATTTCCCTTTAAAGACCCCCAATTTAGGTTCTCTACCTATTTGACACCCTTATCTATCAAAATAGGACTTTTGCACTTTATGCGATTTAGTCCTTTTTCACAATTAAGCATGAAATCGCTAAAATTAATTCACCAAAATTTTCATACTATCATATAATCATTCCACAACATAAAAAATAATATTAAAAATAATTTCTCTGTCCTCGAATTAGTGGTCCTGAAACCACTATTCTGACTGGGCCCAAAATCGGGCTGTTACAATTACATTAAATAACAAATCACTATGAACTTACTTGACTAATTTACAGAAATGACTAAGTACAGGGGCTATTTGATAATATTTTCTTCTCCTCGATTTTCCACTCATTCATAATCTAAATTAACAATTTTATTCCATTCATTAATTTAGACAGCAAAACCAATTCATTTTATGCAATTTAGTCTTTTTTGACATTCTTACAAAATTACCTTTAACTTTTTATTTTTATTCAATTTAATCATTATGTCCTAATCATGCAAATAAACCAATTTTATTGAAAATTCACACTAGTCAAATATTAATAGCTTCCAATTCAGCCCATTTTTGCAACAATTTTACACAAGTCCTTATATTTTTACTATTTCAAGAATTTAGTCCCTAATCGGTAAATTCATCAAAATCACTTAACAAAATACTTTTAAATAAAAACTAATAATTTAAATTTATCATTTAACATCTAAAATCACAAAGAGACATCAATGAAAACATTCAAAATCTTTAACAGTTTCAAAAACGAAGGTACAAGTCAACTGGACCTAATTGTAACGATCTCAAAAACATAAAAATTATTAGAAACGGGTGAGAAATAGCTTACCATGCAAAGATTTAACCATGATCGAACCTTGAGTATGCTTCCGTGAGCATTCGGTGATGAACAACCAAATGGAGAAGAAAACATTATGTTTTCTTTATTTTTAACCTTTTATTTTATTACTTATTTTAATTATTTTAACATTTTATCATGAATAAAACAAAAATTTAAAGCTCCATTGCCGTCCCACTAATTAAAATGGTATATGTATCAGTTTAATCCTTCCACTTATAATCATTAAGCCATTTAATCATTCAAATCTAATAGTGATCAAATTTTACATCCTTTACGATTTAATCCTTTTTAATTAATTAACTATTTAAACATTAAAATTTCTTAACAAAACTTTAATACAACCTTAATAACACTCCATAAATATTAATAAAAATATATACGGCTTGGTTTATAAAAACAAGGTCCCGATAACTCATTTTCTAAAATCACTTGACTTTGAGATCATACCACTTGAACCTAATTGTTCTTCCATTTAACACAAACCATTAAATAAAATTTTATATTTAATATTTACGAACTCAGACGTCAGATTTGTGGCCCCAAAACCACTATTCCGACACTTTAGAGAAATGGGCTGTTACAACTCTCCCACTGTTCCGATACTATTGGAAACACAAAAATATACACACTTTTTCATGCCCTTTTAACTTAAATTCATGCAGTTTTGATAAAATTCTTATCGAAAAATAATTAATTTTTATAAAATAATTAAAATTGCAATTAAATTATGAACATGTTGAATTTTAATTAATTTTATAATTAATTTTGATTAAATTTTATCATTTTTCGACAGGTTTGCACAAAGGGAAAAAAATGACTCAGTAGACACTGTTAGAAGTTTAAAACCGAGAAGCAATTTAAAGTATCAAGGCGAATTAACTTTCAGCCTAAGTCGGTCCAATTATGTGTATCAATTCATGATATAAATAATTTTAATTTATATCCAATTTAATTTGGATTAAATAAATTATTATTAATTAATTATGAAAAAGTGGTCCAGTTGAGCCGAATCGACCAAGAAGTGGACAGCCTAAAACCATCCATATGCTGACCTAAATCAGCTTATTGACTGGTTATTTAGCTTGCAAATAGGCCCTTAGAGACTTGCACAAGTTGCAAACAAACCTCTCCACAATTGGTGGCTTTATAGATTTGCCCTAAGCTTAAATTAGCAAAGTTGAAACTATCAACCTTGCCACATGTGTGGCAGGCCAAGGGAAGGATCTTTGGCTGATAATTTTAGCTATTATTAGAAGCCCTCTTTAGCTACAAAAACCCCTTAGGCTGGTCATTTGAAACACATCTCAAGCATTCACATCTTTTCTCTTTTCTCTCCACTTTCTCTCTTCTTTTCCATTCCAAATTCCCTTGCTCTCTTGTCAATTTCTCCTCTTGGAAAGTGGGAATTTATCAGCCATTTGGATCAGCAATTAAGTGTTCATAGCATCCTTGGTCGATGAGGACAACGGAGAAGGAAGAATGGAGCAAACTAGTCAAGCCACGAAAAAACACCGGATTTGATTCTTGTTCCCTATCTCTTTAATTTTTGTTGTTGTTATGATGAACATATCTATGAATATTTAAGTTGTTGGAGTGATTAATTTAATCAATTTACCTTGAATTTAATTCATATTAGGTTGATTGCATTTTGTTTGCTAAAATTGTTAAAATTGTGTTTATGTTGTTATAGGCCTCGGTAAGATGCTTGAATAAGTAAAATCATGAATAAGTTATTCTTGCATTAAAATTGTGAGGTAGCTAATGAATTAATTATTTAAACGGATTGAAATTGTAATTAATGGACACAGTACTTAATCAGTGCATGTTTAATCATCTAAGGTAGCTGAGGGTTAAATTAGCAACGGTATCTGACGATACATTTGCCTTGCATAACTTGTAAGATTATTGTGATTAAACTGTTTCAAGGTAGAGATACCTTGTTACCTCACGTAGTCTTTTATGTGCTTATTAGATTTAATTAACGGTTTGAATTGACATAGGGATATGTACAAGAGATTATTTCGATTTAAAACGTATGTATGTGCAATAACATATTTGCCTGTTAAGATTTGTTTTATCGGTTGAATTGACATAGGGATATAGTCAAGAGATGAATAGATTTTGGTAGGTGAGTATGTTCATAAGTAAAAAAATTACCAAGTTGCCATGAATTTATTCGTAACAATATAAACATGAGTTTAATAATTTGAAGTTAAGAAATGTAATTAATCTAACACAATTATGTCATCTTGATTAAAATCGTATTTTGAAATCGTGCATTTGAGATTTATTTATTTAGTTTACTTAGTTTAAAATCTTAGTTTTTATCAACCTCTTCAAATAAAATATTTTTCTTCACCAAAGTATGTTAAATAGCATTCATAAATAATTCCTTTCACAGTCCTTGTCGGTACGATTACTAGACATTTACTTGTAGTTTATTACTTGTTGCGATTGTGTACACTTGCACATTTCCGTCATTCCAACTATACATGGACTTAACTGGATAGCTTCGATGCTCTTCTATCATAACTTTATCATTAGCAGTACAACTACCAAGAAATTCCTAACAATCATCCCTCGAAATATACCAAAAAAAAAACCAGATCATAAGATTCCAAATACATTAGATTTTTCATAATGTTTAGCTAAAATTCATAATTTTCATAACAGACTGTAACTAGTGTTTCCGGCATATTTGCATCTATAACTTCCAAGTGATAAACGTTGCATTTCATGAAAAGTTTCAAACAATATCATTTAAATACAAGTGTTATAGCTGCAACTATTAAGACGACTTTAAACCATAATAACATTTCCCAATTATAACTGATCTGATTGATATATTCATGTATTATTTCTTTTAGAATATGAATTCTTCATTCTGACTGTCTATCTATTTACCCGAGAATTCACGAAATTTATTCCCAAACCTCGACTTTGAATACATTTCGTTCAACCGTTGAACTCTTTGGCTTCACACTTGTGGACTTTCTACAAAAGAAATACTATAGACATTTTGTGATATAAAATTTTGAGAACGAAGGGGTGGAGATTGTAAAGCCACAAAATTTGATTTTCATATATATACACATCAACATAACATTCATTAATAATAAAAACACCATAAACCTTTACTCTAACATTTATAGATTTCTACTTATCATTAGCAACTTTTTTAATCAGAGACTTGAATATCGTTTTCAGCATCATCGGAATTAGCTCAGTTGAAAGACATCTTTTATATATATGCAAAACAAATCCCGTCAGAGTCAGGAGACATCACACTGTCCCAGGTTATATAATGGCATGTATTTCTAGACTCCATACATTCTACGTTCAGTCTGAGAACACTCTGATACCACTAAATGTAATACCCCTAACCCATGTCCATAGCTAAAATAGGGCTATAGAGGATTATTGTAAAAATGTAATTTAAATTATTCTTTCCAAACATTTCATAAATCATAGCACAATGCATTCAAACACATGCATATCATCCTTATTCAAGCCCTCGAGATCTCAAAACCACTTGAAAAATGATTCGGGACTAAATCAGAAACATATGGAAACCTAAGGAAAAATGTTAGAAAAATTCACACTGTAGGGGCCACATGACCGTGTGGCCAGGCCGTGTGACTGACAAGGCTAAGACACACCCCCGTGTAACAATCAAAATAAGGACACACGACCGTGTCCCAGCCCGTGTCCATGCCTGTGTAATTCTCTGACTTGGGTCACATGGCCAAGCCATAAGCCCATGTGTCAAGCCGTGTAACCTTCGAAATAGCAACATTTAAAACCTATAAGGGACACACGGTCGTGTCGCATGGCCATGTGTCACACAGGGCTGAGACACACGCCCGTGTCTTAATCCGTGTAGAGAAGAAATTGGCCAAAATCAAGCCATTTACTTCACCCACTTCAAACATGTACCTTCAAGTCATTTGCACCTTTGACCAATGCATCAAAACATACCAAAACATGCATAAAATGACCAAACATCTATACCAATTATCCATACAACCAATATGCCAAAAGACACCTCAATCACAATTCATCAAACCTATCTAAACATATGCATATTTAACCATTCACAGTTAACCTATTTCCATACCAAACTTACCATATTTGACCACATTTATACCATTACAAATTCATATCTACCTCAAAGCATAACCCAACTTGGCCACATAATAATCTTACCAACACATACCAAATTGGCCAATTAAATCATACATCAAAACTTATCCATATTGACATACCATTAAGGCATCAAAAGTACCATAAGTACATCAACCATAATATCATATACAAGCCAAACTATCAACCAACATTCAAAATACAAGTCCACCTATGCATGCCATTTTAACCTTAGCCAAAACATCAAAACTACCGATATAGCCATTGGATAGTGTGATAGATCTCCGAGGAGCTTTCAAACTGATCGAGCTTCTGATAATCTGTAAAATAAGGGAAAGGCAACTACGTAAGCAATGAATGCTTAGTAAGCTCATATGAACTTTATACATAACATTCCATTTCAATAATGAACTTTATAAGGTAAATATAAACCTATACCAATACCACAAGATTTATCAAACCATAATCATTAGCTCACAAATGAGTATGTCCATCAACACCAAATATATTTAACATTCCTAGCATAGTAGGGTTTTATAAGACATATTACACAGTTTTTAACCCTTTTCATAAGACTTTGAAACCTTCATTTTACTTACTTTAACTTAAATAGCATTATCAACTCACAAATTAGTGTATTTATCCACAACCTATATAAATTCATCCATAGCTTAAGTAAATTTCTTACATATAAATAAACCATTTAACTTATCAATCCATTTACATTATCACTTTACATCTCAATTATGAACTTACCGTTTCATTACATTCCCTTACTCGTATCATTTGCATAACACAAGACATAAGCATAAACATCAACCAATTACACAAGCTTGACACAAGCCTATATATCATCATCAACATACAAGTTAGTGCATTTATACATAATTATTTTGGGGATCAACCACATGATAAACCATTTCATTAAAAAAACACATCATTTGATTCATACCAGCTTTTCATGAACATAAGAATATTTCCATTTGGACACTTGCCATTTCAATGTATAACATTACCATTAAGCATGATATAATCCGAATACACATGTTATTCAACTACACATGCTATTCCATATACATATAATTCACTTGAAATATCATAAGGTAAGTCATTGAACATGAACAACTCCATTTTGAATTATCAATTTCATGAACATAAGTATACTTTCACTGAACATTTCCTTTTCAATCCTTTTCATGGATTCATGACATAAGTCATTTGAATACTTACCGTTCCTTTTCTTTTCATGCCTGTTGAACTAGTAACTTGACTTGGATACCCGAGTAACTACACCACACCAAGGACATCATATGTAACACCCCAAACCCGGCCCAGACGTTACGGCCGAATCCGATGTGCCACATTGAAGTTAAAAATCCATGTTTCGTTTTAGCACTTTAAAACCAACTTTTGTTAAGCTTAACCAAGTGAATGGAAGTTGAGCACCAGGTAGGAATCCGTAACAGAGGAGGTGAGCCATGAAGGCTGCTTAAGTACCAAGCTCTTCGATTGGATCCAATCCTAGACATGCCCACTACCATTGCCACACTTGGTTATAACGAGTTAGAATTTCTTAAAATTGCTATCTTTGATAAATCGAATAACCGTGACATTGTGTTATTTTGAAAACAAGTATCGTTTTGAAAACACGTCCTAAGTTTAGCCCATTTAAATTATTATCAACCGAATTAAAGTTATTAGAAATAAAATAGTTCCAGAAAAGAAAGAAAAATAATAAAGTTAAAATGGCCTTATTACAACCCAAAAGTAAGTAATAAGTAAAATAACCTAAAGAAAACCAATCACTTATTTCAAAAGCTCAGAAGCGATCACTTTGGCCACTCTGAATCCCCTCTGGCTCCAAGTCCCCAAATCAAGGCTCACCTGCAAGGTTAAGGAAGAGGGTGAGTTTGGAAACTCAGTGTGCAACAAGCCCCTTTCAGAGCCCAAAACAATATCAGCCTGCTGGGCCTAAGCCCAAATTACTGGGCCGAAGCCTTTACATTATTCATATCACTGGGCCGAAGCCTTTTCATTATTCATATCACTGGGCCGAAGCCTTTTCATTATTCATATCACTGGGGTGAAGCCTTTTCATTATTCATATCACTGGGCCGAAGCCTTTACTGTAACAATATGGCCCATAGGCCTATTTCAATAATACATGCAACATCAATGAACATATGCAAGCCCATTTGGGGAGACTACTCAACCCACCAACTGCTACTCTCCACCCGTACCAACCAAACTCTCCATGTGGGGAATAACTCAACCCACCCAACCAAACTCTCCACTGGCAGCATAGCTGCTTTATCATATAACTGGAGGCCTAGCCTCTTTTAATAATTGGGGCAAAGCCCTTTTGATAAACTGGGGCAAAAGCCCTTTTGATAAATTGGGGCAAAAGCCCTTTTGCACTTCCTCCATCCATATAAGCCTAACCCAATGCATTATGAATACATCATATGCATATCATACATATCATGTGCATATCATGCATATCATGTATATCAAGATCCCATGTATCAAATTCATTATTAAACCCTAGGGGTATAATGGTCATTTTACCTAGGGGCAAAACAGTCATTTTCATATCATACGTGTAATTTCATAATTTTACCAAATATTAGGGTTTTCCATGTTCATTATCAGTTACTAACAATTTCATGCGTTTTGACAGCGATTCTAGCCCATTCTTAGCGAAACCGAGTTATTGGGCTAAAAACCCCTAATGGGCCCTACATAGCCGAATTAGTCATCTAGGCCCATTTAGCCCATCTACCATAACGATCCTAGCCGTATTAACGCATAATCTAACAGGATTCCATTTTCTACCAAATTTACCCAAATGGGGCCCGGAAGCCCATTGGGCCCGATTTCAGCCCCTCAAGGCCCAACTTACCGTGATGCCAAAAACATGCTCTTACCTTTTCCAACGTTCCCGATCATCAACTTAGCGAAACTAACTAACCAATGAGCGTTCGCTTGCTCACAAGTCCTCAAAATGCCAGAATTTCGGCATTTCGACTTTTCGGCATTTATCGATTTAAGCTACGAAAGAGGGTTCGTTACACACATGATTTATGATATTCCTTGACGAGATCTCCTACGCGATTTCTCCTATAATCAACCGCTTATAGATTAGAACACGTTAATAATTAAACCAAATCGAAGACTACCTATTACTTTACACATTCGGCCACCATCCATAATGGCCTTGGAACCCATACCTTTGCCGAAATTGGTGACTAGATTTAGTCACTCCGATGATCCAAGCTAATCCAAGTCGACCCTACGCCTTGATGCTCCTCCACTATACAAACCACAAAAGATTAAAAGAAGAAACCTAATAAAGCCTATACCCACATTCGGCCACTTCCCTAAACTATAGGGGTTTCGGCTTTTGTCAACGGTTACTATTAAAATCGCGTTAGAGTACGAACACTTACCACAGTCTCTCTTCTTGAATCCGTGTAAAGCTTAGAAAATAAAGGGATTGGCCACCAAAAAGTGAAAGAAAATAGAGAGTTGCTGGTCAACAAGATTTCGACACCACCTAGCTACATAGGTTTCGACTTTTCCGGTTTTTCGGCAGAAGTGGAAGTAAGGGAAAGAAACAATAGATGAAGGGAGGGGAGTAGTGGGCTGGTTTTTTTAAAAAGAAAAGGGAGAAAAGATGAAGGGAAAGGTGATAGATTCAGCTGGAAAAGAAAAAGAGAGAAAAAGACTGAACCAAAAGAAGAAAACGGCACAACCTAGTCCCTAATGCCAAAAATTCTCACCTAATACCCCTCTGCCGAAATCCCCTCTCTAATCCCCTCAAATTGGCTAACTCTATCCCCCTCTCAAATCCCTAAAATCTCTCCCCTTATCCCTCCTTAATCCATGCGTTTGATTGATTCAAACTCTCTCCCACAGAGTTCCATTCGGTTACAACTCCTACATGCTCAAAGTATAAAAATTAGCATCACATTTGCCATCACAGGGAATCGAACCCAGGTCTTCCCCCAACCACTTACACGCCACCTTTCTAGCTTGCTAGTGGCGTCACTTAGCCACTTTACCAGAGGCTCATTTGTGATACATTTTACCCACAATTTTTAATAAGACATCCTGTCCAAAACCCCTAACTTCTTAAGTCCAAAATTCAAAAATTCTTCCGGGTTTTGGCCAACACATGAGCCTTCCATAAGCCCATTTACACCCTCCAATTATGAATTTCACAACCAAATACCTAATTTTAAACACTTTACCAAAATATCGAGAATCACGACAAAACCCAAAAATCAGGATATTACAACTCTACCCTCCTTAAAGAAATTTCGGCCTCGAAATTTTTACCTACTCCAAATAGTTAAGGGTATTGCTGACGCATTGCTTCCTCGGTCTCCCAAGTAGCTTCTTCTTTGCCATGGTTTCTCCATAGTACCTTCACTAATGGGACTGACTTCCTTCTCAGCACCTTGACGTCGTGATCAAGTATTCGCACAGGTTCTTCTTCGAAGGTCAAATCCGACTGTACTTCGATTTCTGCATCTGGCACGATATGAGTTGGGTCAGACCGATATCGCCTTAGCATGGACACATGAAAAACGTCGTGAATACGATCCAGCTCTGGAGGTAACTCTAACTGATAAGCCACCGGCCCTATCCGCTTAACAATTCGATAAGGCCCAATAAACCGTGGACTCAACTTTCCCTTCTTACCAAATCTCAATATCTTCTTCCAAGGCGAAACTTTCAAAAAGACCATGTCCCCAACCGCATATTCAATATCCTTACGCTTCAGATCCGCATAAGACTTTTGTCGATCTGCTGCTTTCTTTAACCGATTCCTGATCACCTTAATCTTGTCTTCAGTATCTGCTACCAACTCTGGCCCAAGTACTTGCCTTTCCCCCAATTCTGCCCAACACATAGGCGAACGACACATTTGCCCATATAGTGCCTCATAAGGAGCCATCTGAATACTTGCTTGGTAACTGTTGTTATATGCGAACTCCGCTAATGGCAAATAATCCTCCCAACTGCCTCTAAATTCAATAACACAACCTCTCAACATGTCTTCTAAGATCTGAATGACCCTCTCTGACTGCCCATCCGTCTGAGGGTGAAAGGCCGTACTGAAATCCAATCGCGTTCCCAACGCCTTATGCAATTTCTGCCAAAATCGAGATGTAAACCTTGGATCTCGGTCAGAAATTATCGATACTGGCACCCCATGCAACCGCACTATCTCCGCCACATACAACTTGGCCAGCTTCTGAAGTGAATAGTCCATTAGGACAGGTATGAAATGGGCAGATTTCGTGAGCCTATCCACAATTACCCAAACCGAATCCTTCTTAGAAGGTGTCAATGGCAACCCACTTACAAAATCTATAGTTACCCTTTCCCACTTCTAAAGTGGTATCTTTACTGGCTGTAACAATCTTGAAGGTAGTTGATGCTCGGTCTTCACTTGTTGACACGTCAAGCATCTCCCCACAAATTTGATCACTTCTCGCTTAAGTCCAAGCCACCAATATAGCTCTCGTAAGTCTCGATACAACTTACTCCCTCCTGGATGCATAGCACAAGGTCCATTATGTGCCTCTTTTAAAATCATTAATCTCAAATCCGAGTCCCACGGCATACAAATTCTTCCTCGAAAACAAAGAACCCCATCATTATTTAACCCAAAATCTAGATTCTCCCCCTTCTCAACTTGCTGAAACCGAGAAACCAACGACTCATCCTCTAACTGTTGCTTCTTAATCTGCTCCACCCAAGTCGGTCTCACTTGTAACTCTGCTAACAAGCTTCCATCGTCATACAAACTTAAACGAGCAAACATTGCCTTCAATTCCACCATAGTCCTTCAACTTAACGCATCAGCCACGACATTTGCCTTACCTGGATGGTACTCAATCGAACAGTCATAGTCCTTTAACAACTCTATCCACCTTCGCTGTCTAAGATTCAGCTCCTTTTGAGTTAACAAGTACTTAAGACTCTTGTGATCCGTATAAATAATGCATCTCTCCCCATACAAGTAGTGCCTCCATATTTTAAGCGCAAAAATCACTACTGCCAACTCCAAGTCATGTGTAGGGTAGTTTACCTCGTGAGGCTTAAGCTGTCGTGAAGCATAAGCGACCACTTTACCCTCTTGCATCAACACACAGCCCAAACCTATATGTGACGCATTGCTGTACACAGTGAAATCCTTACCAGACTCTGGCTGAATCAACACTGGCGCTTCTGTCAAAACCTTCTTCAGTTTCTCAAAAGCCTCTTGCTGCTTATTTGTCCAAACAAAAGGTGCTCCCTTCCTTATAAGTTTCGTTAACGATGCTGCCAACACAGAAAATCCTTCTAAAAATCTCCGATAATAACCTGCCAACCCCAGAAAACTTCAGATTTCTGTTACTGACTTCGGTGGCTTTCGTTCCAAAATTGCCTCAATCTTTCGAGGGTCCACCTTGATTCCCTCAGCAGATACAACATGCCCCAAGAAAGTGACTTCCTTAAGCCAAAACTCGCACTTACTAAACTTTGCATAAAGTTGCTTGTCCCTTAGCAATTGTAGCACATCACGAAGATGCTCATCGTGCTTCTCTTCCATTTCTGAATACACCAAGATATCATTGATAAAACGACCACAAACCGATCCAAGTACGGCTGAAACACCCGATTCATTAAATCCATGAATGCTGCCGGTGCATTAGTTAGACCAAAGGGCATAACCAAAAACTCGTAATGACCATATCGAGTCCTGAATGCCGTCTTATGAATATCCACTTCTTTGACTCTTAACTGATGATATCCTGATCGAAGGTCGATTTTAGAAAATACCGAGGCTCCTCTTAATTGGTCCAACAAATCGTCAATTCTTGGCAGAGGATACTTGTTCTTGATCGTCAGTTTATTCAACTGTCGATAGTTAATACACATTCGCATGGTCCCATCTTTCTTCTTTACGAACAACACTAGTGCGCCCCACGAGGAAACACTTGGTCTTATAAACCCTCTATCCAACAGTTCCTGAATCTGAGCTTTCAATTCTACCAACTCCTTTGGTGCCATCCTATAAGGCGCAATAGACACAGGAGTCGTTCCAGGTAACAATTCGATTCCAAACTCGACTTCTCTGTTCAGAGGTAATCCAGAAAGTTCCTCCGGAAATACATCTTGAAACTCTTTAATAGTCCTAACCGACTCCACAGTTATCCCCTCAGGTTCAACTTGACTTACAAATGTCAAGTACGCCTCACAACCTTTCCGAATCAAATTCTCGACTCTTAAAGCCGAAACAACATTGGAAAAATAATTCCTTCGTTCCCCTATGACCATTATCTCCTCATCTTCGGCAGTTCTTAGTACCATTCTCTTAGCAGCACAATCCAACGTCGCCTTATGCTTAGCTAGCCAGTCCATTCCCAAGATAAGATCAAAATCCCCAAATGGTAGCTCCATCAAATCTCCTACAAATATCTTATCTTGTGTCTCTAAAGGCATCGTCCTAAAGAGTTTATCTACCTTAACCGAGTGTCCTAAAGGGCTTATCACCGATACCCCACTCACTGTCTCCTCGGGAAGCACTCCTAAAGCCCCAGATACATCACAAGCAACATACGAGTGAGTGGAACCCACATCAATCAAAGTAGTGTAAGGCATGCTATGAATGAAGAACGTACCGATTATAACATCAGGAGCGTCACCCTTCTCACGGCGTCGTGCAGCATAAACCAACGCCGACTGTCAAGCTTTAGCATGCCCAACACCCCTGCCAGGTGCCACACGTCCTCGTCCATTTCCATTGCCACCTCTACCTTACCCACGACCTCTCTGTGGTGGTGGTCCTCCTCGCTGTGATTGAACATCCCTTTGTTTCGCAGCTAGTTCCTGAGCTGCTCTCTAAGGACATTCTCTGAACTTATGCTCCTTTAACCCACATCGAAAACATGCTCCAGTACGTTTCTAGCACTCCCCCATATGCACCCTACCACAGTCCCTGCAAGCCTGTGGTCTAAAAGTATTTACTGGAACTGCTCGAACCCGTCCCTCCATTCTAGCTCTTTTAACATACCTACTTGCAGCACTCGAGGGTCCAGAATCCCTCCTAAGTCTGGGTCGATCCTTCTCACAATTCTGTCGTTCAGTTCTCTTTACTTCCTCGGCTATCTTAACCTTTTCCACCAAAGCAGTGAAATCACACTCCCTCTGTGGAGCTATCAGTATCCTAAGCTCATCGCGGAGGCCATCCTTAAATCGAACACTGCGCACATATTAAGTCGCAACTATCCTGCTGGTGTATCGACTCAGCCTCAAGAATTTCGCCTCATACTCCGCAACAGTCTTGTTACCCTGAGTCAGATTCAAAAATTCCTTTCGACGGGCATCCACATAACTAGCTCCAACATACCTCCCCTTAAAAGCAGTCTTGAACAATTCCCAGGTTACTAATTCAATTGAGGTACTCTCCCTCACGGTGATCCACCACCGGTATGCTTCGTCTCGTAGCAACGACACATACCCCTTCAACTTTTGCTCCACAGAGCAATCCAAATCGTCCATAATCCGCTCTGTTGCCTCTAGCCAATATTCGGCCCCATTTGGGGTTACTCCAGATAATCCCCTAAAAACTTCTGCTCCGTTAGCCCGGAGTCGCTCCGAGATGGATCCCCTATTTACTGTCCCAGTGCTAGCTCCAGTAACTCTTTCTAAAACCCTTAACATTGCTTGGGACAAAGCATCATTCCCCGCAGCCCGATCATAAGACCCAGTCTCAGTTGCCTGTGGCACGGATGCCTCCTCAGCTGGCCTATACCCTGAGGATGAAGATTCAGCTTGCACCCTTCAGCGACCACGTCCGCGGCCTCGTCCACGAGTTCCTCTTATACTCATATTGAATTATCTGATTACAAATTTTATGATATTAATAAAATGTTCAATTGTTTATTACGAGATGTTTTATGGAAATATAGCAGTTCAAGGATTGTTTTCGCAATGTCGTAGCCTAGCTACAGTTCTCACTCCTACTGTTTTACAGTTCTACCCTATCTAAAGTATCATAGTAGGGTCTCAGTTCTATTCATAACAGCATATCAATATCACATAACGTAAAAGAGAGTATACTTACAGACTTGGTGCCGGGGATTCAGTGTGCCACTTCTTTCTCCAAACCATTTGAAACCACAAACCATGAATTTAGTCACGGAAAATAGAATTTCTTAAAATTTGAAAAAAATACCTTTGTTTTGAAATTCTCGATTTTAGACCCGTAAAAAAACAAAAAAAACCTTAACCATTTTATCATATATACCTTGTAAAATATCTTTGAAAAGAACTTTTCAAAACCATTTCCAAAAATACCCTTCTTGGTCTAAGTTTGAAAATTTTTTTTGAAAAGGTTTTCGGACCCGATCTATAGCCGAGTTATTACAACCTAGGCTCTGATACCACTAAATGTAACACCCCAAACCCAGCCCAGACGTTACGGTCGAATCTGATGTGCCACATTGAAATTAAAAATCCACGTTTCATTTTAGTGCTTTAAAACCAACTTTTTTTAAGCTTAACCAAGTGAATAGAAGCTGAGCACCAGGTAGGAATCCGTAACAAAGGAGGTGCGCCATGAAGGCTGCTTAAGTACCAAGCTCTTCGATTGGATCCAATCCTAGACATGCCCACTACTATTGCCACACTTGGTTATAACGAGTTAAAATTTCTTAAAATTGATATCTTTGATAAATCGAATAACTGTGACATTGTGTTATTTTGAAAACAATGATCGTTTTGAAAATGCGTCCTAAGTCTAGCCCATTCAAATTATTATCAACGAATTAAAGTTATTAGAAATAAAATAGTTCCAGAAAAGAAAGAAAAATAATAAAGTTCAAATGGCCTTATTACAACCCAAAAGTAAGTATTAAATAAAATAAACTAAAGAAAACCAATCACTTATTTCAAAAGCCCAGAAGCGATCACTGTGGCCACTCTAAATCCCCTCCGGCTCCAAGTCCCCAAATCAAGGCTCACCTGCAAGGTTGAGGAAGGGGGTGAGTTTGGAAACTCAGTGTGCAACAAGCCCCTTTCAGAGCCCAAAACAATATCAGCCTGCTGGGCCTAAGCCCAAATTCAATCTCAGCATATACTGGGCCGAAGCCTTTACATTATTCATATCACTGGGCCGAAGCCTTTTCATTATTAATATCACTGGGCTGAAGCCTTTACTGTAACAATATGGCCCATAGGCCCATTTCAATAATACATGTAACATCAATGAACATATGCAAGCCTATTTGGGGAGACTACTCAACCCACCAACCGCTACTCTCCACCCGTACCAACCAAACTCTCCATGTGGGGAATAACTCAACCCACCCAACCAAACTCTCCACTGGCAGCATAGCTGCTTTATCATCTAACTAGAGGCCTAGCCTCTTTTAATAACTGGGCCAAAGCCCTTTTGATAAACTGGGGCAAAAGCCCTTTTGCACTTCCTTCATCCATATAAGCCCAACCCAATGCATTATGAATACATCATGTGCATATCATACATATCATGTGCATATCATGCATATCATGTATATCAAGATCCCATGTATCAAATTCATTATTAAACCCTAGGGGTATAATGGTCGTTTTACCTAAGGGCAAAACAGTCATTTTCATATCATAAGGGTAATTTCATAATTTTATCAAATATTAGGTTTTCCATGTTCATTATCAGTTACTAACTATTTCATGCGTTTTGACAGCGATTCTAGCCTATTCTTAGCGAAACCGAGTTATTGGGCCAAAAACCCCTAATGGGCCCTACATAGTCGAATTAGTCATCTAGGCCCATTTAGCCCATCTACCATAATGGTTCTAGCCGTATTAATGCGCAATCTGACAGGATTCCATTTTCTACCAAATTTACCCAAATGGGTCCGGAAGCCCATTGGGCCCGATTTCAGCCCCTCGAGGCCCAACTTACCGTGATGCTAAAAACATGCTCTTACCTTTTCCAACGTTCCCGATCATCAACTTAGCGAAACTAACTAACCAATGAGCGTTCGCTTGCTCACAAGTCCTCGAAATGCCAGAATTTCGGCATTTCAGCTTTTCGGCATTTATCGATTTAAGCTATGAAAGAGGGTTCGTTACACACCTGATTTGCGATATTCCTTGATGAGATCTCCTACGCGATTTCTCCTATAATCAACCGCTTATAGATTAGAACACGTTAATAATTAAACCAAATCGAAGACTACCTATTACTTTACACATTCGGCCACCATCCATAATGGCCTTGGAACCCATACCTTTGCCGAAATTGATGACTAGATTTAGTCACTCCGATGATCCAAGCTAACCCAAGTCGACCCTACGCCTTGCTGCTCCTCCACTATACAAACCACAAAAGATTAAAAGAAGAAACCCAATAAAGCCTATACTCACATTCGGCCACCTTCCTAAACTATAGGGTTTTCGGCTTTTGTCAACAGTTACTATTAAAATCGCTTTAGAGTACGAACACTTACCACAGTCTCTCTTCTTGAATCCCTGTAAAGCTTAGAAAATAAAGGGATTGGCCACTAAAAAGTGAAGGAAAATAGAGAGTTGCTGGTCAACAAGATTTCGACACCACCTAGCTATACAGGTTTCGGCTTTTGCAGTTTTTCGGCAGAAGTGGAAGTAAGGGAAAGAAACAATAGATGAATGGAGGGGAGTAGTGGGCTGGTTTTTTGAAAAAGAAAAGGGAGAAAAGATGAAGGGAAAGGTGATAGATTCGGCTGGAAAAGAAAAAGAGAGAAAAAGACTGAACCAAAAGAAGAAAACGGCACAACCTAGTCCCTAATGCCGAAAATTCACACCTAATACCCCTCTGCCGAAATCCCCTCTCTAATACCCTCAAATCGGCTAACTCTATCCCCCTCTCAAATTCCTAAAATCTCTCCCCTTATCCCTCCTTAATCCATGCGTTTGACTGATTCAAACTCTCTCCCACAGAGTTCCATTCGGTTACAACTCCTACATGCTCAAAGTATAAAAATTAGCATCACATTTGCCATCACAAGGAATCGAACCCAGGTCTTCCCCCAACCACTTACACGCCACCTTTTTAGCTCCCTAGTGGCGTCACTTAGCCACTTTACCAGAGGCTCATTTGTGATACATTTTACCCACAATTTTTAATAAGACCTCCTGTCCAAAACCCCTAACTTCTTAAGTCCAAAATTCAAAAATTCTTCCGGGTTTTGGCAAACACATGGGCCTTCCATAAGCCCATTTACACCCTCCAATTATGAATTTCACAACCAAATACCTAATTTTAAACACTTTACCAAAATATCGAGAATCACGAGAAAACCCGAAAATCAGGATATTACATCATAGATGCATAATAGGGGCACCAAAGTGCAATCAGTAGCACGAATGTGAGATTAGGGGCAGCAAAGTGCAAACAGGGCACAAGTGTGCATTCAGGGGCACCGAAGTGCAAATAGAGGCATTGATGTGCAAACATTGGTACCGAAGTACAATCAGGGGCACTGATGTGCAAACAAGGGCACCAAAGTACAAATAGGGGCACTAATGTGCAAACAGGGGCACTTCTTCATTTCTATATACATATTTAAATTCATCTCATTCGCATATAACTTTAATACAAATCCATGAAAAACATTACTAATAATCTTTTCTCAATTTCATATTTGTATAAGTATTTGCAACACTTATCTTTATATAAAATAATCGAAGTAATTCACATATATATGTAAATCAATTAACCAGAGAACAAATATAATAATCACAAGTGAATTACATTAAATAACAAACCACTATGGACTTACCTGACTAATTTGTAGAAATGATGAAGTATAAGGGCTATTTGGTAATTTTCTCTTTTCCTCGATTTTCCACTCGTTCATAATCTAAATTAACAATTTCATTCCATTCATTAACTTAGACAGAAAAACCAATTCATTTTACGGAATTTATCTTTTTTGACATTCTTACAAAATTACCCTCAACTTTTCATTTTTATTAAATTTAGTCCTTATGTCCTAATCATGCAAATAAACCAATTTTATTGAAAATTCACACTAGCCAAATATTAATTGCTTCAAATTCAGCCCATTTTTGCAACAATTTTACATCAAGTCCTTCCTTATATTTTTACTATTTCAAGAATTTAGTCCCTAGTCGGTAAATTCATCAAAATCACTTAACAAAATACTTTTAAATAAAAACTAATACTTTAAATTTATCATTTAACATCTAAAATCACAAAGAGACATCAATGACAACATTCAAAATCTTTAACAGTTTCAAAAACGAAGGTAGGAGCTAACTAGACCTAGTTGGAACAATATCAAAAACATAAAAATTATTAGAAACGGGTGAGAAATAACTTAACATGCAAATATTTAACCATGGCCGAACCTTGAGTATGCTTCCGTAGAGTATTCGATGACGAACAACCAAATGGAGAAGAAAACATTATGTTTTCTTTATTTTTAACCTTTTATTTTATAACTTATTTTAATTATTTTAACATTTTATCATGAATAAAAAAAAATTTTAAAGCTCCATTACCATCCCACTAATTAAAAATGGTATATTTACAATTTTAATCCTTCCACCTATAATCATTAAGTCATTTAATCATTCAAATCTAATAGTGATCAAATTTTACATCCTTTACGATTTAGTCCTTTTTAATTAATTAACTATTTAAACATTAAAATTTCTTAACAAAACTTTAATACAACCTTAATAACACTCCGTAAATATTTATAAAAATATTTACGACTCGGTTTATAGAAACGAGGTCTTGATACCTCATTTTCTAAAACCACTTGACTGTAGGGTCATAACACTTAAACCTAATTGTTCTTCCATTTAACACAAATCATTAAATAAAATTTTATCAATACACCATACATTATTCGTAAATATTAAATAATAATATTTACGAACTCACACGTCAAATTTGTGGCCTCGAAACCACTATTTCGACGCTTTAAAGAAATAGGTTGTTACATCATTGGTACTAGAAGTATATATAATTATACATCAAAATAAACATCAATACAACTTATCAATTCATTCAAGCTAATACCTATCTACTATACATATCAAAGATACCTCAATCACAACATTTCCTTAACATATATCATTCATATTAGCATAGAAACTATACCTCATTCTCATGGATTATACAAGTCGGCCATTTACACAAAAGATCATCCATAATATTTACATAATCCAAAACATTAATAAGTGCAACACAAAAGCCTATACATGCCATATAATCTGGATTAAACATTCCAAAAACTACTGAATTGAGATGCACAGTGTGACTTGAGTGCCTATTCGAACGCCCAAGCTTACAGGTATTTACAAGGACATTAAATAACACAAGTAAGATTAACGAAGCTTAGTAAGTTCGACATATTAAACGATAAATCTTACCGAAATAAATACAACAATTCAAACAATAATAATCAACCATGAGAATTCCCTGTCATCCACAATTTCAACCAATAAATTCATCTATGTTCAGATCAATACTCAATATATAAAAAATCTTTCAAATTCATTAAACAAATTACCTTACCGAGATTTTTCATTCGAAGAACATCTTACAGATAAGAGTACGTTGTCAATCCAACCATAACACGCCGATGCTCATAAGAGCTAATCCAACCGAAACACGCCAGTGCTCATTAGAGCTAATCCAACTGTAACATGCCAATGCTCATAAGAGCTAATCTAACCGAAACATGCTAGTGCTCATAAGAGCTAATCTAATCGTAACATGTCAATACTCATAAGAGCTAATCCAACCGAAACACGCTAGTGCTCATAAAAGCTAATCCAACCGTAACACACCAATGCTCATAAGAGCTAATCCAACCGAAACACGCTAGTGTTCATAAGAGTTAATCCAACCGAAACATGCCAATGCTCATAAGAGCTAATCCAACCGAAAAGCACCAATGCTCATAAGAGCTAATCCAACCGAAACACGCTAGTGCTCATAAGAGCTAATCCAACCATAACACACCAATGCTCATAAGAGCTAATCCAACCGAAACACGCCAGACAATGAGTATAACATGAGAGTTCGCAACAAATGTTAAACCTCGATTTACTCGGGAAATAAGTATATAACTCCCTCCAATCCATCTCCATTCTAATCCCTTACAACATTTCACATCACGATTGTACTCTATCCCACGTTCAATCTAATCCGCGTAATCAATTTCAATATCATAACTCAAATAATAACTCATTATCAAAAATTGAACATATGTATATTATATTATGTTATACTATTAAAAAATTCATATAGATGTTAAATTATAACTGTATGAACTTACCTGGACTAAATTTTAGTAGTTGCAGAAGTTCAAAGATTATTCCGCTATTTTTCTTTTCTATGAGTACCTACGGGATCTTAATCTAAAAATAAAAAATTCTCTATTTTCATCTTACATTTCACATTCCAATCCATTTTACAATTAATACCCTTGTATTTTTTGAATTTACACAATTACCCTAAACTTTTACAATTTTTACAATTTAACCCCTTAACCCAAAATTCATCAAATTAACCATTTTTCTCAAGTTAATATTCCATCCAAATATACTAGGCCTTTAAATAGTCCCTAATGAATATTAATTTTATTATCAAACCCTAATATTTTGACATTTTCACAATTTAATCCTAAAATCAAAATCTAACAAAAATAACTTTAAAAAATCATCAAACAACCCAATCAAAGCTCAAAATACATGTTATTCATCATAAGCATTCAAGATTCATCAATGGAAACTTTAAAATTTTTTAACAGAATAAAAAACGAAGGTACTAGCTAGCTAGACCTAGTTGCAAAGATCTCAAAAACATAAAAATTACAAGAAACGGGCAAGGATTTCACATACATGCAAGGTTTCTATGCTTAGCTAATTCTCATGCCACCATTTCAAGACAATTTTGGTTATGGAAGAAGTGAAAATGAAGAAGAAAGGTATTGTTTTACTATTTGTTATTTAATTTCATTATAATTACCATTTTTCCATTAAAACTTAATATTTTTATCATTTTAATTCCTTTTTCCATCCAACACTATCTATTAGGGACTAGTTGTTATATTGGTCCCTCCTCATGTAGTTAAGAAGCTATTTAATCATTTAATTGAACTAATTACTAATTTTTGCACCTTTTACAATTTAATCTTTTTTATTAATTAACTATCCAAACGTTAATAATTCCAAACCAAATTTTAGTACCACTCTAATGACTTCATAAATATTCTAAAAATAATATTTATGAGTATACACAACAGAAATTTATGGTCCCGAACCATTATTCCATCACTACTGAAAATTGGGCTATTACACCTGCGAACTTACTAAGCATTTGTAATGCTTACCCTCCCCTGTTTCCTTTTCCTTATAGATTTCCAACTTTTGGAACATGTCAGGCGGATCGTCAAGAAGCTCACACTATCTCGGTATTGGTTTGGTAGTCTTTTAATCATATTAAGGCTCGGTTATGTGTGGCATGTACTTAGAAGTTGTGTTGGTTCATTAGTATATTGATATGACCTGAAAATCTTGTTGGTTTGTGTGATAAGGAATATGTTTAGTTGAAAACATAAGTGGATGGATTGAATTATGCACTTGTTATTTGAAAGGGCATTTTGAATATACAATTACATTGGTAATATGATGTCATGGTATGGATAAAAGACTTGGTAAATTTGAAATGTTTTGATGCTAAATGGTGGAAAGTTAGATTAGTTGGTTGAAAGGAAGTTATATGATATTTTGACATGTATATAGGATGTTCACTTTGCAAGTTAATGATCATGTTTTTGTACTTTGATTATGAATAAGATTATAAGTAACCTTGATGTATGAAGTGCTTGGTACTTAACTGACTCTTAGTAAGTTGATGATGTTAGCTAATATTTGAATGGAATTATGTGTATGCTTAGGTAATGGTATGACTTGATATTGAATATTGGTAATTGTTATTATTTGGAATGAATGACTTGAATGGTATGAAATGGTTAAATGCATGGTTAAATAAGGTATGCTTAAATTGTGAAAATAAATTCTTATGTTTAGGTCACTTATTGAACTTTGCTTATTAATATCTTAGTTAAAGAAATGATGATTGTACGAGTATAATAGTAATAAATGGTTGTTGTTTCATGATTGAATCGTGGTGCCAACTGGTGCCAACTAAGGAATATTGGTTAGACACTTAGGTTTAGTAAATTAAGTTGAATTTGGTATGTTTTGGTGTCTTCTATCATGTTGTTCAAGGGTCTAATGCATTGGTTTGTGGTTTTAGAGATCTTTGGTCAAATTTGAGTTATTGTTGAAGGT